>NC_054475.1:56833105-57148693 GCF_017639515.1 Carcharodon carcharias | reverse complement strand
AAATCCCCAATGTACCCCAGAGCGCTGAAATCCCCAATGCAGCCGAGAGTCCAGAGACTCCCAATGTGTCCGAGATTCTGGAGATCCGCAATGTACCCGAGAGTCCAGTGATCCCCAATGTATCCAAGAATCCAGAGGTCCCCAGTTTATCTGAGAGTTCAGAGAACCACAATGGTCCTGAGAGTTCAGAGATACCCAATGCACCTGAGAGTCCAGAGATCCGCAAAGTATCTGAGAGCCCAGAGATACGCAATGTACCCGAGAGCCTAGAGATCCCCAATGTTCCTGAGAGTTCAGAGATCCCCAATGTACCCGAGAGCCCAGAGATCCCCAATGTTCCTGAGAGTTCAAAGATCCACAATGTACCCGAGAGTCCAGAGATCCCCAATGTAACCGAGAGACCAGATATCCCCAAAGTATCGGGGAGACCATAGATCCCCAAAGTACCTGACAGCACAGACATCCCCAATGCACCTGAGGATCTAGAGATCCCCAATGTACCCAAGGGTCCTGAGATCCCCAATGTACCCGAGAGCCCAGCGATCCCCAAAGTTCCTGACAGCCCAGAGATCACCAATGTATCTGAGAGCCCAGAGAACCCCAATGTACCCGAGAGCCCGGAGATCCCCAATGTTCCCGGCAGCCCGAAGATCGCCAATGTACCCAAGAGACCGGAGATCCCCAAAATATCGGGAAGCCCAGAGATCCCCAAAGTACCTGACAGCCCAGACATGCCCAAAGCACCTGAGGATCCAGAGATCCCCATTGTACCCATGGGTCCTGAGATCCCCAATGTACCTGAGAGCCCAGAGATCCACAATGTATCTTAGAGCGCAGAGATCCCCAATGCCTCCGAGAATCCAGAAATCACCAATGTACCTGAGAGTCCAGAGATACCCAACGTATCTGAAAATCCCGAGATCCCCAATGTACCCGAGCATCCAGTGATCCCCAAGGTATCCGAGAGTCCAGAGATCCCCAATGTACTTGAGAGTTCTGAGATCCCCAATGTTCCTGAGAGTTCAGAGATCCCCAAAGTACCCGAGATTCCAGAGATCCCAAAGAATCTGAGATCCTTGAGATCCCCAATGCACTCGAGAGTCTGGAGATCCCCAACGTACCAGAGAGTCCATAGATCCCCCATGCTTCTGAGAGTTCAGAGATCCCCAATGTACCCGAGCATCCAGAGATCCTCAATGTACCCGAGAGCCCAGGGATCCCCAATTGTACCGAGAGCCCCGGAATCCCCAATGTACCCGAGAGCACAGAGATCCCCAATGTACCCGACAGCCTGGAGATCCCCAATATACCCGAGAGCCCAAAAATCCCAAATGTAACCGAGAGCCCATGGATCCCCAATGTAACCGGGAGCCTGCAGATCCCCAATGCACCCAAGAGCCCTGAGATCGCCATTGTATGCGACATACCAGAGATATCCAATGAACCCGAGCATCCAGAGATCCCCAAAGTATTTGAGAGCCCAGAGATCCCCAATTTACCCGAGAGTCTAGAGATTCCCAAAGTTTCTGAGAGCCCAGAGATCCCCAATGTTCCTGAGAGTTCAGAGATCCCCAATGTATACTTGAATCCCCGGATCCCCAGTGTACCCAAGAGTCCTGAGGTTCCCAAAGTATCTGAGAGACCAGAGATCTGCAATGTACCCGAGAGCCTAGAGAACCCCAATGTTCCTGAGAGTTCAGAGATCCCCAATGTACCCGAGAGGCCTGAGATCCCCAATGTTCCTGAGAGTTCAGAGATACACAATGCACCCGAGAGTCCAGAGATCCCCAATGTACCAGACAGCACAGACATCCCCAATGCACCTGAAGGTCCAGAGATCCCCAATGTACACAAGGGTCCTGAGATCCCCAATGTACCCGTGAGCCCAGAGATCCCCAATGTACCTGAGAGCCCAGAGATCCCCAATGTACCTGAGAGCCCGGAGATCCCCAATGTTCACGACAGCCCGAAGTTCCCCAGTGTAACAAGAGACCGGAGATCCACAATGTATCGGAGAATCCAGATACCCCAATGTACCCGAGAGCACAGAAATCCCCAATGTACCCCAGAGCGCAGAAATCCCCAATACAGCCAAGAGTCCAGAGACTCCCAATGTGTCCGAGATTCTGGAGATCCCCAATATACCCCAGAGTCCAGTGATCCCCAATGTATCCGAGAGTCCAGAGGTCCCTAGTTTATCTGAGAGTCCAGAGATCCACAATGTTCCTGAGAGTTCAGAGATACACAATGCACCCGAGAGTCCAGAGATCCCCAATGTACCAGACAGCACAGACATCCCCAATGCACCTGAAGGTCCAGAGATCCCCAATGTACACAAGGGTCCTGAGATCCCCAATGTACCCGTGAGCCCAGAGATCCCCAATGTACCTGAGAGCCCAGAGATCCCCAATGTACCTGAGAGCCCGGAGATCCCCAATGTTCACGACAGCCCGAAGTTCCCCAGTGTAACAAGAGACCGGAGATCCACAATGTATCGGAGAATCCAGATACCCCAATGTACCCGAGAGCACAGAAATCCCCAATGTACCCCAGAGCGCAGAAATCCCCAATACAGCCAAGAGTCCAGAGACTCCCAATGTGTCCGAGATTCTGGAGATCCCCAATATACCCGAGAGTCCAGTGATCCCCAATGTATCCGAGAGTCCAGAGGTCCCCAGTTTATCTGAGTCCAGAGATCCACAATGTTCCTGAGAGTTCAGAGATCCCCAATGCACCCGAGAGTCCAGACATCCGCAAAGTATCTGAGAGCCCAGAGATACGGAATCTACCCGAGAGCCTAGAGATCCCCATTGTTCCTGAGAGTTCAGAGATCCCCAATGTACCCGAGAGCCCAGAGATCCCCCATGTTCCTGAGAGTTCAAAGATCCACAATGTACCAGAGAGTCCAGAGATCCCCAATGCACCTGAGAGACCAGGTATCCCAAAAGTATCGGGGAGACCATAGATCCCCAAAGTACCTGACAGCCCAGACATCCCCAATGCACCTGAGGATCCAAAGATCCCCAATGTACCCAAAAGTCCTGAGATACCCAATGTACCCGAGAGCCCAGAGATTCCCAATGTACCTGAGAGCCCAGAGATCCCCAGTGTAACCGAGAGCCCGGAGATCCCCAATGTTCCCGGCAGCCCGAAGATCGCCAATGTACCCAAGAGACCGGAGATCCCCAAAATATCGGGGAGCCCAAAGATCCGCAAAGTACCTGACAGCCCAGACATCCGCAATGCACCTGAGGATCCAGAGATCCCCAATGTACCCAAGGTTCCTGAGATCCCCAATGTACCCGAGAGCCCAGAGATCCCCAATGTACCTGAGAGCCCAGAGATCCCCAATGTCTCTGAGAATCCACAAATCCCCAATGTACCCGAGAGTCCAGAGATCCCCAATGTATCTGAAAATCCGGAGATCCCCAATGTACCCGAGCATCCAGTGATCACGAATGTATCCGAGAGTCCAGAGATCCCCGATGTATTGGAGAGTTCTGAGATCCCCAATGTTCCTGAGAGTTCAGAGATCCCAAATGTACCCGAGATTCCAAAGATCCCCAAAGAATCTGAGAGCCCAGAGATCTCCAATGTACCCGAGAGTCCTGAGATCCCCAATGTACCCGAGAGACCAAAGATCCCCGATGTTCTTGAGAGTTCAGAGATCCACAATGTACCTGGCATCCAGAGATCCACAATGTATCTGAGAGTCCGAAGTTCCCCAATGCTCCTGAGAGTCCAGTGACCCCAATGTATCTGAGAGTCCAGAGATCCCCAATGTATTTGAGCATTCAGAGATGCCCAATGTTCCTGAGAGTTCACAGATCACCAATGTACCCGAGATTCCAGAGATCCCCAAAGATTATGAGAGCCCAGAGATCCCCAAAGTACCCGAGAGTCCAGAGATCCCGAATGTACATGAGAGACCAGGGATCCCCAATTGTAACGAGAGCCCCAGGATCCCAAATGTACCCGAGAGCCCAGAGATCCCCAAAGTGTCTGGGAGCACAGAGATCCCTAATATTCCAGAGAGTCCAGTGATCCCCAAAGTATCTGAGAGCCAAGAGATCCCCAATGTTCCTGAGAGTTCAGAGACTCCCCAATGTACCCGAGGGTCCAGAGATCCCCAATGTGCCCGAGAGGCCGGTGATCCGCAATGTACCCGAGCGCCCAGAGCTCCCCAATATACCCGGGAGCCCAGGGATCCCTAATGTACCTGAGAGCCCGAAGATCCCCAATGTACCAAAGCCCAGAGATCCCCAATGTATCCGAGAATCCAGAGTACCCAGAGTAACCGAGAGGCCATAGATCCCCAATGTTCCTGAGAGTTCAGAGATCCCCAATGTACCCAAGAGCCCAGAGATCCCCAATGTTCCTGAGAGTTCAGAGATCCCCAATGTACCCGAGAGCAAAGGGATCCCTAGTGTACCCAAGAGCCCGTTGATCCCCAATGTACCCAAGAGCCCGGAGATCCCCAATGTACTTGAGAAACCGAAGATCCCCAATGCACCCAAGAACCCGGAGATTCCAAATGTATCCGAGAGCCCCGACATCCCCAATGAATCTGAGAGCCCAGAGAACCCCAGTGTACCGGAGAGCCCAGAGATCCGCAATGTTACTGAGAGTTCAGAGATCCCCAATGTACCCGAGAGTCCAGAGATCCCCATAGTATCTGAGAGCCCAGAGATCCCCAATGCACCCAAGACTCCAGCGATCCCCAAAGTTTCTGAGAGCCCAGAGATCACTAATGTTCCTGAGAGTTCGGAGATCCCCAATGTACCCAAGAGTCCAGAGATCCCCAAAGTATCTGAGAGCCCAGAGAACCCCAATGTACCCGAGCGTCTAGAGATTCCCAAAGTTTCTGAGAGCCCAGAAATCCCCAATGTTCCTGAGAGTTCAGAGATACCCAATGTATGTTAGAATCTACAGATCCCAGGTGTACCCTAGGGTCCAGAGAACCCCAATGTTTCCGAGAATACAAAGATCTCAAGAGTATCTGAGCATCTGGAGATCCCCAATGTTCCAGAGAGTTCAGAGATCCCCAATGTACCCGAGAGTCCAGAGAACCCCAAAGTATCTGAGAGCCCAGATCTCTGCAATGTACCCGAGAGCCTAGAGATCCCCAATGTTCCTGAGAGTTCAGAGATCCCCAATGTACCCGAGAGCCCCGTGATCCCAAATGTTCCTGAGAGTTCAGAGATACACAATGTACCCGAGAGTCCAGAGATCCCCAATGTACCCAACAGCACAGACATCCCCAATGCACCTGAGGGTCCGGAGATCCCCAATGTACCCAAGAGACCAGAGATCCCCTATGTACCTGAGTGTTCAGAGATCCCCAATGTACCCGAGCATCCAGAGATCCCCAATCTATCTGAGAGTCCAGAGATCACCAATCTACCTTTGGGCCCAGAGATCCCCAATGTACCCAAGAGCCCAGGGATCCCTGACTGTATCGAGAGCCCCGGAATCCCCAACGTACCTGAGAGCACAGAGATCCCCAATGTACCCGAGATCCTGGAGATCTCCAATGTACCCGAGTGCCAAAGATCCCCAATGTACCCGAGACCCCGGGGATCCCCAATGTAACTGAGAGCCTGAAGATCTCAAATGTACCCAAGAGCCCTGGGATCCCCAATGTATCCGACTAGCCAGTGATCCCCAATGTACCCAAGTGTCCTGAGATACGCAATGTAGCCGAGAGCCCAGAGATCCCCAATGTACCTGAGAGCCCAGATATCCCCAATGTACCTGAGAGCCCAGATATCCACAATGTGCCAGAGATCCAGGAGATCACTAGAGTTCCCGACAGCCCAAAGATTCCCAATGTACCCAAGAGCCCGGAGATCCCCAATGTACCCGAGAGCCCAGAGATCCACAATGTTCCTGAGAGTTCAGATATCCCCAATGTACCCAAGAGCAAAGGGATCCCTAATGTACCCGAGAGCCCGTAGATCCCCAATGTACCCGAGAGCCCGGAGATCCCCAATGTACCAGAGACAGCGAAGATCCCCAATGCACCCAAGAGCCCCGAGATCCCCAATGTACAAGAGAGCCCAGAGATCCCCGTTGTACCTGAGAGCCGAGAGATCCACAGAGTACCCGAGTGCCCGTAGATCCCCAATGTTCCTGAGAGTTCAGAGATCCCCAATGTACCCGAGAGCAAAGGGATCCATAATGTACCCAAGAACCCGGAGATCCCCAATGCACCCAAGAGCCCGGAGATCCCTAATGCATCCGAGAGCCCAGAGATCCACAATGTATCTGAGAGCCCAGAGATCCCCAGTGTACTCAAGGGTCCTGAGATCCCCAATGTGCCCGAGAGCCCAGAGAATCCCATTGCCCCGATAGTCCAGAGATCCCCAAATTATCTGAGAGCCCCGAGATCACCAATGTTCCTGAGAGTTCGGAGATCCCCAATGTACCCGAGTGTCCAGAGATCCCCAAAGTATCTGAGAGCCCTGAGATCCCCAATGTATTTGAGAGTTCAGAGATCCCCAATGTGTACGAGATTCCAGAGATCTCCAAAGAATCTGAGAGCCCAGAGATCCCCAATGTACTTGAGAGTCTGGAGATCCCCAATTTACCCAAGAGAACAGAGATCCCACATGTACCTGACTGTTCAGAGATCCCCAATGTAGCCGAGCATCCAAAGATCCCCAATGTATCTGAGAGTCCAGAGATCACCAATCTACATTTGGGCCCGGAGATCCGCAATGTACCCGAGAGCCCAGGGATCCCCGACTGTACCAAGTGCTCCAGACTCCCAACGTACACGAGAGCACAGAGATCCCCAACGTACCCGAGAGCCTGGAGAACTCCAATGTACCCGAGAGCCCAAAGATCCCCAATGTACCCGAGACCCCAGGGATCAACAATGTAACCGAGAGTTCGAAGATCCCCAATGTAGCCAAGAGCCCTGAGATCCCCAATGTATCCGACAAGCCAGAGACCCCAATGTACCCATGGGTCCAGGGATACCCAATGTACCCGAGAGCCCCGAGATCCCCAATGTACCTGAGAGCCCAGAGATCCCCGTTGTACCTGAGAGCCAAGAGATCCACAGAGTACCCGAGAGCCCATAGATCCCCAATGTTCCTGAGAGGTCAGAGATCCCCAATGTACCCGAGAGCCCAGAGATCCCCAATGTTCCTGAGAGTTCAGAGATCCCCAATGTACCCGAGAGCAAAGGGATCCATAATGTAGCCAAGAGCCCGGAGATCCCCAATGTACCCGAGAGCCCAGAGATCCCCAATGTACCTGAGACACTGAAGATCCCCAATGCACCCAAGAGCCCGGAGATCCCCTATGCATCCGAGAGCCCAGAGATCCACAATGTACCTGAGAGCCCAGAGATCCCCAGGGTACTCAAGGGTCCTGAGATCCCCAATGTACCCGAGAGCCCAGAGATTCCCAATGTACCCGATAGTCCAGAGATCGCCAAATTATCTGAGAGCCCCAAGATCACCAATGTCCCTGAGAGTGCGGAGATCCCCAATGTACCCGAGTGTCCAGAGATCCCCAAAGTATCTGAGAGCCCTGAGATCCCCAATGTACCCGAGAGTCCAGAGATCCCCAATGTATCTTAGAGACCAGAGATCCCCAATGTTCCTGAGAGTTCAGAGATCCCCAATGTACCCGAGAGAAAAGGGATCCATAATGTACCCAAGAGCCCAGAGATCCCCAAAGTACCCGAGAGCCCAAAGATCCCCAATGTACTGGAGACACCGAAGATCCCCAATGCACCCAAGAGCCCGGAGATCCCCAATGCATCCGAGTGCCCAGAGATCCACATTGTATCTGAGAGCCCAGAGATCCCCAGTGTACTCAAGGGTCCTGAGATCCCCAATGTACCCGAGAGCCCAGAGAATCCCAATGTCCGCGATAGTTCAGAGATACCCAAATTATCTGAGAGCCCCGAGATCACCAATGTTCCTGAGAGTTCGGAGATCGCCAATGTACCCGAGTGTCCAGAGATCCCCAAAGTATCTGAGAGCCCTGAGATCCCCAATGTATTTGAGAGTTCAGAGATCCCCAATGTTCCTGAGAGTTCAGAGATCCCCAATGTGTACGAGATTCCAGAGATCTCCAAAGAATCTGAGAGCCCAGAGATCCCCAATGTACTTGAGAGTCTGGAGATCCCCAATTTACCCAAGAGAACAGAGATCCCACATGTACCTGACTGTTCAGAGATCCCCAATGTAGCCGAGCATCCAAAGATCCCCAATGTATCTGAGAGTCCAGAGATCACCAATCTACATTTGGGCCCGGAGATCCGCAATGTACCCGAGAGCCCAGGGATCCCCGACTGTACCAAGTGCCCCAGACTCCCAACGTACACGAGAGCACAGAGATCCCCAACGTACCCGAGAGCCTGGAGAACTCCAATGTACCCGAGAGCCCAGGGATCCCCGACTGTACCAAGTGCCCCAGACTCCCAACGTACACGAGAGCACAGAGATCCCCAACGTACCCGAGAGCCTGGAGATCCCCAATGTACCCGAGAGCCCAGAGATCCCCAATGTACCTGAGACACTGAAGATCCCCAATGCACCCAAGAGCCCGGAGATCCCCTATGCATCCGAGAGCCCAGAGATCCACAATGTACCTGAGAGCCCAGAGATCCCCAGGGTACTCAAGGGTCCTGAGATCCCCAATGTACCCGAGCCCAGAGATTACCAATGTACCCGATAGTCCAGAGATCCCCAAATTATCTGAGAGCCCCGAGATCACCAATGTCCCTGAGAGTTCAGAGATCCCCAATGTACCCGAGTGTCCAGAGATCCCCAAAGTATCTGAGAGCCCTGAGATCCCCAATGTACCCGAGAGTCCAGAGATCCCCAATGTATCTTAGAGACCAGAGATCCCCAATGTTCCGGTGTGTTCAGAGAGCCACCATGTACCCGAAGGTCCAGAGATCCCCAATGTATCTGAGAGCTCAGAGTTCCCCAATGTCTCAGAGAGCCCAGAGATCACCAATGTTCCTGAGAGTCCGGAGATCCTCAATGCACCCGAGATTCTGGAGATCCCCAATGTGCATGAATGTCCAGAGATCCCCCATGTACCCGAGAGTCCAGAGACTCCCAATGTAACTGAGAGACCGGAGATCCCCAATGTACCTGAGAGTCCAGAGATCCCAAATGTTCCTGAGAGTTCAGAGATCCCCAAAGTACACGAGATCCCAGAGATGCCCAATGTAGCTGAGAGTCAAGAGGTCCCCTTCGAGAGTCCAGAGATACCCAATGCAGCAGAGAGTCCAGAGATTCCCAATGAATCCGAGATTCCAGAGATCCCCAATGTACCCGAGAGCCCAAGGATCTCTAATGTACCCGAGAGCACAGAGATCCCAATTGTACTCGAGAGTCCTGAGATCCGAAATGTAGCCGAAAGCACAGAGATCCCCAATGTACCTGACAGCCTAGAGATCCCCAATGTACCCGAGAGTCTGTAAATCCCCAATGTACCCGAGAGCCCAGAGATCCCCAGTGTACCTGAGACTCCAAAGATCACCAAAGTATCTAAGATTCCAGAGATCACCAGTGCACCTGAGAGTCCGCAGATTCCCAATGTACCCGATTGCCCGGAGATCCCCAATGTACCCGAGGTTCCGGAGATACACAATGTACCCAAGATCGCGAAGATCCCCAATGTACCCGAGAGCCCAGGGATCCCCAATGTACCTGAGAGCCCAGAGATCCCCAATGTACCCGAGAGTCCTGTGATCCCCAATGTATCCGAGAGTCCAGAGATCCCCAATGTATTTGAGAGTTCAGAGATCCCCAATGTTCCTGAGAGTTCAGAGATGCCCAATGTAGTCGAGATTCCAGAGATCCCCAAAGAATCTGAAAGCCCAGTCATCACCAATGTACCCGAGAGTCAGGAGATCCCCAATGTACCCGAGAGACCAGAGATCCCCCATGTTCCTGAGAGTTCAGAGATCACCAATGTACCCGAGCGTCCAGATGTCCCCAATGTACCCGAGAGGCCAGAAATCCCCAATGTACCCGAGAGCCCAGAAATCCCCAATGTACCCGAGAGTCCAGAGATCCCCAATGTATCGGACAGTCCGGAGATCCCCAATGTACCCGAGAGTCCTGTGATCCCCAACGTATCGGACAGTCCAGAGATCCCCAATGTATTTGAGAGTTCAGAGATCCCCAATGTGCCTGAGAGTTCAGAGATCCCCAATGTACCCGAGATTCCAGAGATCCCCAAAGAATCTGAGAGCCCAGTCATCACCAATGTACCCGAGAGTCCGGAGATCCCCAATGTACCCGAGAGACCAGAGATCCCCCATTTTCCTGAGAGTTCAGAGATCACCAATGTACCCGAGAATCCAGAGATCCTCAATGCATCTGAGAGTCCAGAGATCTACCTTTGGGCCGGGGATCCCCGATTGTACCGAGAGCCCCGGAATCTCCAACGTAACAGAGAGCACAGAGATCCCCAATGTTCCCGAGAGCCCGGAGATCTCCAATGGACCCGAGTGCCCAAAGATCCCCAATGTACCCGAGACCCCTGGTTTCCCCAATGTAACTGAGAGGCCGAAGATCCCCAATGTATCCGAGAGCCCAGAGATCCCCAATGTAGCTGAGAGCCCAGAGATCCCCATTGTACCTGAGAGCCCAGAGATCCCCAATGTACCCAAGAGCCCAGAGATCCACAATGTTCCCGAGAGTTCAGATATCCCCAATGTACCCGAGAGCAAAGGGATCCCTAATGTACCCGAGAGCCCGTAGATCCCCAATGTACCCAAGAGCCCAGAGATCCCCAATGTACCAGAGACACCGAAGATCCCCAATGCAACCAAGAGCCCGGAGATCCCCAATGTAGCCGAGAGCCCAGAGATCCATAATGTATCTGAGAGCCCAGAGATCCCCAGTGTACCCAAGAGCCCAGAGATCCGCAATGTTCCTGAGAGTTCAGAGAGCCCCAATGAACCCGAGAGTCCAGAGATCCCCAAAGTATCTGAGAGCCCTGAGATCCCCAATGTACCCGAGAGTCCAGAGATCCCCAATGTATCTTAGAGACCAGAGATCCCCAATGTTCCGGTGTGCTCAGAGAGCCACCATGTACCCGAAGGTCCAGAGATCCCCAATGTATCTGAGAGCTCAGAGTTCCCCAATGTCTCAGAGAGCCCAGAGATCACCAATGTTCCTGAGAGTCCGGAGATCCTCAATGCACCCGAGATTCTGGAGATCCCCAATGTGCATGAATGTCCAGAGATCCCCCATGTACCCGAGAGTCCAGAGACTCCCAATGTAACTGAGAGACCGGAGATCCCCAATGTACCTGAGAGTCCAGAGATCCCAAATGTTCCTGAGAGTTCAGAGATCCCCAAAGTACACGAGAGCCCAGAGATGCCCAATGTAGCTGAGAGTCAAGAGGTCCCCTTCGAGAGTCCAGAGATACCCAATGCAGCAGAGAGTCCAGAGATTCCCAATGAATCCGAGATTCCAGAGATCCCCAATGTACCCGAGAGCCCAAGGATCTCTAATGTACCCGAGAGCACAGAGATCCCAATTGTACTCGAGAGTCCTGAGATCCGAAATGTAGCCGAAAGCACAGAGATCCCCAATGTACCTGACAGCCTAGAGATCCCCAATGTACCCGAGAGTCTGTAAATCCCCAATGTACCCGAGAGCCCAGAGATCCCCAGTGTACCTGAGACTCCAAAGATCACCAAAGTATCTAAGATTCCAGAGATCACCAGTGCACCGGAGAGTCCGCAGATTCCCAATGTACCCGATTGCCCGGAGATCCCCAATGTACCCGAGGTTCCGGAGATACACAATGTACCCAAGATCGCGAAGATCCCCAATGTACCCGAGAGCCCAGGGATCCCCAATGTACCTGAGAGCCCAGAGATCCCCAATGTACCCGAGAGTCCTGTGATCCCCAATGTATCCGAGAGTCCAGAGATCCCCAATGTATTTGAGAGTTCAGAGATCCCCAATGTTCCTGAGAGTTCAGAGATGCCCAATGTAGTCGAGATTCCAGAGATCCCCAAAGAATCTGAAAGCCCAGTCATCACCAATGTACCCGAGAGTCAGGAGATCCCCAATGTACCCGAGAGACCAGAGATCCCCCATGTTCCTGAGAGTTCAGAGATCACCAATGTACCCGAGCGTCCAGATGTCCCCAATGTACCCGAGAGGCCAGAAATCCCCAATGTACCCGAGAGCCCAGAAATCCCCAATGTACCCGAGAGTCCAGAGATCCCCAATGTATCGGACAGTCCGGAGATCCCCAATGTACCCGAGAGTCCTGTGATCCCCAACGTATCGGACAGTCCAGAGATCCCCAATGTATTTGAGAGTTCAGAGATCCCCAATGTGCCTGAGAGTTCAGAGATCCCCAATGTACCCGAGATTCCAGAGATCCCCAAAGAATCTGAGAGCCCAGTCATCACCAATGTACCCGAGAGTCCGGAGATCCCCAATGTACCCGAGAGACCAGAGATCCCCCATTTTCCTGAGAGTTCAGAGATCACCAATGTACCCGAGAATCCAGAGATCCTCAATGCATCTGAGAGTCCAGAGATGAACAATCTACCTTTGGGCCGGGGATCCCCGATTGTACCGAGAGCCCCGGAATCTCCAACGTAACAGAGAGCACAGAGATCCCCAATGTTCCCGAGAGCCCGGAGATCTCTAATGGACCCGAGTGCCCAAAGATCCCCAATGTACCCGAGACCCCTGGTTTCCCCAATGTAACCGAGAGGCCGAAGATCCCCAATGTATCCGAGAGCCCAGAGATCCCCAATGTAGCTGAGAGCCCAGAGATCCCCATTGTACCTGAGAGCCCAGAGATCCCCAATGTACCCAAGAGCCCAGAGATCCACAATGTTCCCGAGAGTTCAGATATCCCCAATGTACCCGAGAGCAAATGGATCCCTAATGTACCCGAGAGCCCATAGATCCCCAATGTACCCAAGAGCCCGGAGATCCCCAATGTACCAGAGACACCGAAGATCCCCAATGCAACCAAGAGCCCGGAGATCCCCAATGTAGCCGAGAGCCCAGAGATCCATAATGTATCTGAGAGCCCAGAGATCCCCAGTGTACCCAAGAGCCCAGAGATCCGCAATGTTCCTGAGAGTTCAGAGAGCCCCAATGAACCCGAGAGTCCAGAGATCCCCAAATTATCTGAGAGCCCAGAGATCGCCAATGTACACAAGAGTCCGGAGATCCCCAAAGTATCTGAGAGCCCAGAGATCACCAATGTTCCAGAGAGTTTGGAGATCCCCAATGTACCCGAGATTCCAGAGATCCCCAAAGTATCTGAGAGCCAAGAGATCCCCAATGTACCCGAGAGTCTAGAGATTCCCAAAGTTTCTGAGAGCACAGAGATCCCCAATGTTCCTGAGAGTTCAGAGATCCCCAATGTACACTTGAATCCACAGATCCCCAGTGTACCTGAGAGCCCGGAGATCCCCAAAGTATCTTAGAATCCACAGATCCCCAGTGTACCCGAGGGTCCAGAGATCCTCAATGTTTCCGAGAATCCAGAAATCCCAAGAGTATCTGAGCGTCCAGAGATCCCCAATGATCCTGAGAGTTCAGAGATCCCCAATGTACCCGAGAGTCTAGAGATCCCCAAAGTATCTGAGAGCCCAGAGATCCGCAATGTACCCGAGAGCCTAGAGATCCCCAATGTTCCTGAGAGTTCAGAGATCCCCAATGTACCCAAGAGTCCAGATATCCCTAATGTAACCGAGAGTCCAGAAATCCACAAAGTATCGGGGAGCCCAGAGATCCCCAATGTACCCGACAGCACAGACATCCCCAATGCACCTGAGGTTCCAGAGATCCCCAATGTACCCAATGGTACTGAGATCCCCAATGTTCCCGAGAGCCCAGAGATCCCCAATGCACCTGAGAGCCCAGAGATCCCCAATGTACCCGACAGCCCGGAGATCCCCAATATTCCCGAAGCCCGAAGTTCCCCAATGTACCCAAGAGTCCGGAGATCCCCAATGTATCCGAGAATCCAAATAACCCCAATGTACCCGAGAGGCCAGAAATCCCCAATGTAACCAAGAGCCCAGAAATCCCCAATGTAGCCGAGAGTCCAGAGACCCCCAATGTATATGAGATTCCGGAGATCCCCAATCTACCCGAGAATCCAGTGATCCCCAATGTATCCAAGAGTCCAGAGGTCCCCAATGTATCTGAGATTTCAGATGTCCCCAATGTTCCTGAGAGTTCAGACATCCCCAATGTACCCGATTGTCCAGAGATCTGCAAAGTATCTGAGAGCCCAGAGATACGCAATGCTCCCAAGAGCCTAGAGATCCCCAATGTTCCTGAGAGTTCAGAGATCCCCAATGTACCCCAGAGCCCCGAGATCCCCAATGTTCCTGAGAGTTCAGAGTTCCACAATGTACCCGAGAGTCCAGAGATCCCCAATGTACCTGAGGGACCGGAGATCCCCAATGACTCCGAGAATCCAGATGTCCCCAATGTACCCGAGTGCCCAGAAATCCCCAATGTACCCGAGAGCCCAGAACCCCCAATGTACCCGAGAGTCCAGAGATCCCCAATGTACCCGAGAGTCCTGTGATCCCCAATGTATCTGAGACTCCAGAGATCCCCAATGTATTTGAGAGTTCAGAGATCCCCGATGTTCCTGAGAGTTCAGAGATCTCCAATGTACCCGAGATTCCAGAGATCCCCAAAGAATCTGAGAGCCCAGTGATCACCAATGTACCAGTTAGTCCTGAGATCCCCAATGTATTTGAGAGTTCAGAGATCCCTTATGTTCCTGAGAGTTCAGAGATCCCCAATATACCCGAGCATCCAGAGATCACAATTGTATCTGAGGGTCCAGAGATGACCAAACGACCTTTGGGACCGGAGATCCCCAATGTACCCGAGAGCCCAGGGATCCCCGATTGTACCGAGAGCTCCGGAATCTACAAAGTAACTGAGTGTACAGAGATCCCCAATGTACCCGAGACTCCAGGTATCCCCAATGTAACCGAGAGCCTGAAGATCCCCAATGTACCCAAGAGCCCTGAGATCCCCAATGTATCCGACAATCCAGAGATCCCCTATGTACCCAAGGGTCCTGAGATCCCCAATGTACCCGAGAGCCCAGAGATCCCCAATGACCTGAGAGCCCAGAGATCCCCATTGTACCTGAGAGCCCAGAGAACCCCACTGTACCCTAGAGCCCGGAGATCCCCAGTGTTCCTGACTGCCCGAAGATCCCCAATATACCCAAGAGTCCGGAGATATCCAATGCATCCGAAAATCCAGATATCCCCAATGTACCCGAGAGCCCTGAAATGCCCAATGTACCCGAGAGCCCAGAAATCAACAATGTACCCGAGAGTCCAGAGATCCCCAATGTATCTGAGAGTCCAGAGATCCTCTATGTACCCGAGAGTCCAGTGATCCCCAATGTATCCGAGAGTCCAGAGATCCCCAATGTATCTGAGAGCTCAGATATCCCCAATGTATTTGAGAGTTCAGAGATCCCCAATGTTCCTGAGAGTTCACAGATCAACAATGTACCCGAGATTCCAGAGATCCCCAAAGAATCTGAGAGCCCAGAGATCATCTATGTACCCAAGGGTTCTGAGATCCCCAAAAAATCTGAGAGCCCAGAGATCCCCAATGTACCCGAGAGCCCAGAGATCCCCAATGTAGCTGAGAGCCCAGAGATCCCCATTGTACCTGAGAGCCCAGAGATCCCCAATGTACCCAAGAGCCCAGAGATCCACAATGTTCCCGAGAGTTCAGATATCCCCAATGTACCCGAGAGCAAAGGGATCCCTAATGTACCCGAGAGCCCGTAGATCCCCAATGTACCCAAGAGCCCAGAGATCCCCAATGTACCAGAGACACCGAAGATCCCCAATGCAACCAAGAGCCCGGAGATCCCCAATGTAGCCGAGAGCCCAGAGATCCATAATGTATCTGAGAGCCCAGAGATCCCCAGTGTACCCAAGAGCCCAGAGATCCGCAATGTTCCTGAGAGTTCAGAGAGCCCCAATGAACCCGAGAGTCCAGAGATCCCCAAAGTATCTGAGAGCCCTGAGATCCCCAATGTACCCGAGAGTCCAGAGATCCCCAATGTATCTTAGAGACCAGAGATCCCCAATGTTCCGGTGTGCTCAGAGAGCCACCATGTACCCGAAGGTCCAGAGATCCCCAATCTATCTGAGAGCTCAGAGTTCCCCAATGTCTCAGAGAGCCCAGAGATCACCAATGTTCCTGAGAGTCCGGAGATCCTCAATGCACCCGAGATTCTGGAGATCCCCAATGTGCATGAATGTCCAGAGATCCCCCATGTACCCGAGAGTCCAGAGACTCCCAATGTAACTGAGAGACCGGAGATCCCCAATGTACCTGAGAGTCCAGAGATCCCAAATGTTCCTGAGAGTTCAGAGATCCCCAAAGTACACGAGAGCCCAGAGATGCCCAATGTAGCTGAGAGTCAAGAGGTCCCCTTCGAGAGTCCAGAGATACCCAATGCAGCAGAGAGTCCAGAGATTCCCAATGAATCCGAGATTCCAGAGATCCCCAATGTACCCGAGAGCCCAAGGATCTCTAATGTACCCGAGAGCACAGAGATCCCAATTGTACTCGAGAGTCCTGAGATCCGAAATGTAGCCGAAAGCACAGAGATCCCCAATGTACCTGACAGCCTAGAGATCCCCAATGTACCCGAGAGTCTGTAAATCCCCAATGTACCCGAGAGCCCAGAGATCCCCAGTGTACCTGAGACTCCAAAGATCACCAAAGTATCTAAGATTCCAGAGATCACCAGTGCACCGGAGAGTCCGCAGATTCCCAATGTACCCGATTGCCCGGAGATCCCCAATGTACCCGAGGTTCCGGAGATACACAATGTACCCAAGATCGCGAAGATCCCCAATGTACCCGAGAGCCCAGGGATCCCCAATGTACCTGAGAGCCCAGAGATCCCCAATGTACCCGAGAGTCCTGTGATCCCCAATGTATCCGAGAGTCCAGAGATCCCCAATGTATTTGAGAGTTCAGAGATCCCCAATGTTCCTGAGAGTTCAGAGATGCCCAATGTAGTCGAGATTCCAGAGATCCCCAAAGAATCTGAAAGCCCAGTCATCACCAATGTACCCGAGAGTCAGGAGATCCCCAATGTACCCGAGAGACCAGAGATCCCCCATGTTCCTGAGAGTTCAGAGATCACCAATGTACCCGAGCGTCCAGATGTCCCCAATGTACCCGAGAGGCCAGAAATCCCCAATGTACCCGAGAGCCCAGAAATCCCCAATGTACCCGAGAGTCCAGAGATCCCCAATGTATCGGACAGTCCGGAGATCCCCAATGTACCCGAGAGTCCTGTGATCCCCAACGTATCGGACAGTCCAGAGATCCCCAATGTATTTGAGAGTTCAGAGATCCCCAATGTGCCTGAGAGTTCAGAGATCCCCAATGTACCCGAGATTCCAGAGATCCCCAAAGAATCTGAGAGCCCAGTCATCACCAATGTACCCGAGAGTCCGGAGATCCCCAATGTACCCGAGAGACCAGAGATCCCCCATTTTCCTGAGAGTTCAGAGATCACCAATGTACCCGAGAATCCAGAGATCCTCAATGCATCTGAGAGTCCAGAGATGAACAATCTACCTTTGGGCCGGGGATCCCCGATTGTACCGAGAGCCCCGGAATCTCCAACGTAACAGAGAGCACAGAGATCCCCAATGTTCCCGAGAGCCCGGAGATCTCTAATGGACCCGAGTGCCCAAAGATCCCCAATGTACCCGAGACCCCTGGTTTCCCCAATGTAACCGAGAGGCCGAAGATCCCCAATGTATCCGAGAGCCCAGAGATCCCCAATGTAGCTGAGAGCCCAGAGATCCCCATTGTACCTGAGAGCCCAGAGATCCCCAATGTACCCAAGAGCCCAGAGATCCACAATGTTCCCGAGAGTTCAGATATCCCCAATGTACCCGAGAGCAAATGGATCCCTAATGTACCCGAGAGCCCATAGATCCCCAATGTACCCAAGAGCCCGGAGATCCCCAATGTACCAGAGACACCGAAGATCCCCAATGCAACCAAGAGCCCGGAGATCCCCAATGTAGCCGAGAGCCCAGAGATCCATAATGTATCTGAGAGCCCAGAGATCCCCAGTGTACCCAAGAGCCCAGAGATCCGCAATGTTCCTGAGAGTTCAGAGAGCCCCAATGAACCCGAGAGTCCAGAGATCCCCAAATTATCTGAGAGCCCAGAGATCGCCAATGTACACAAGAGTCCGGAGATCCCCAAAGTATCTGAGAGCCCAGAGATCACCAATGTTCCAGAGAGTTTGGAGATCCCCAATGTACCCGAGATTCCAGAGATCCCCAAAGTATCTGAGAGCCAAGAGATCCCCAATGTACCCGAGAGTCTAGAGATTCCCAAAGTTTCTGAGAGCACAGAGATCCCCAATGTTCCTGAGAGTTCAGAGATCCCCAATGTACACTTGAATCCACAGATCCCCAGTGTACCTGAGAGCCCGGAGATCCCCAAAGTATCTTAGAATCCACAGATCCCCAGTGTACCCGAGGGTCCAGAGATCCTCAATGTTTCCGAGAATCCAGAAATCCCAAGAGTATCTGAGCGTCCAGAGATCCCCAATGATCCTGAGAGTTCAGAGATCCCCAATGTACCCGAGAGTCTAGAGATCCCCAAAGTATCTGAGAGCCCAGAGATCCGCAATGTACCCGAGAGCCTAGAGATCCCCAATGTTCCTGAGAGTTCAGAGATCCCCAATGTACCCAAGAGTCCAGATATCCCTAATGTAACCGAGAGTCCAGAAATCCACAAAGTATCGGGGAGCCCAGAGATCCCCAATGTACCCGACAGCACAGACATCCCCAATGCACCTGAGGTTCCAGAGATCCCCAATGTACCCAATGGTACTGAGATCCCCAATGTTCCCGAGAGCCCAGAGATCCCCAATGCACCTGAGAGCCCAGAGATCCCCAATGTACCCGACAGCCCGGAGATCCCCAATATTCCCGAAGCCCGAAGTTCCCCAATGTACCCAAGAGTCCGGAGATCCCCAATGTATCCGAGAATCCAAATAACCCCAATGTACCCGAGAGGCCAGAAATCCCCAATGTAACCAAGAGCCCAGAAATCCCCAATGTAGCCGAGAGTCCAGAGACCCCCAATGTATATGAGATTCCGGAGATCCCCAATCTACCCGAGAATCCAGTGATCCCCAATGTATCCAAGAGTCCAGAGGTCCCCAATGTATCTGAGATTTCAGATGTCCCCAATGTTCCTGAGAGTTCAGACATCCCCAATGTACCCGATTGTCCAGAGATCTGCAAAGTATCTGAGAGCCCAGAGATACGCAATGCTCCCAAGAGCCTAGAGATCCCCAATGTTCCTGAGAGTTCAGAGATCCCCAATGTACCCCAGAGCCCCGAGATCCCCAATGTTCCTGAGAGTTCAGAGTTCCACAATGTACCCGAGAGTCCAGAGATCCCCAATGTACCTGAGGGACCGGAGATCCCCAATGACTCCGAGAATCCAGATGTCCCCAATGTACCCGAGTGCCCAGAAATCCCCAATGTACCCGAGAGCCCAGAACCCCCAATGTACCCGAGAGTCCAGAGATCCCCAATGTACCCGAGAGTCCTGTGATCCCCAATGTATCTGAGACTCCAGAGATCCCCAATGTATTTGAGAGTTCAGAGATCCCCGATGTTCCTGAGAGTTCAGAGATCTCCAATGTACCCGAGATTCCAGAGATCCCCAAAGAATCTGAGAGCCCAGTGATCACCAATGTACCAGTTAGTCCTGAGATCCCCAATGTATTTGAGAGTTCAGAGATCCCTTATGTTCCTGAGAGTTCAGAGATCCCCAATATACCCGAGCATCCAGAGATCACAATTGTATCTGAGGGTCCAGAGATGACCAAACGACCTTTGGGACCGGAGATCCCCAATGTACCCGAGAGCCCAGGGATCCCCGATTGTACCGAGAGCTCCGGAATCTACAAAGTAACTGAGTGTACAGAGATCCCCAATGTACCCGAGACTCCAGGTATCCCCAATGTAACCGAGAGCCTGAAGATCCCCAATGTACCCAAGAGCCCTGAGATCCCCAATGTATCCGACAATCCAGAGATCCCCTATGTACCCAAGGGTCCTGAGATCCCCAATGTACCCGAGAGCCCAGAGATCCCCAATGACCTGAGAGCCCAGAGATCCCCATTGTACCTGAGAGCCCAGAGAACCCCACTGTACCCTAGAGCCCGGAGATCCCCAGTGTTCCTGACTGCCCGAAGATCCCCAATATACCCAAGAGTCCGGAGATATCCAATGCATCCGAAAATCCAGATATCCCCAATGTACCCGAGAGCCCTGAAATGCCCAATGTACCCGAGAGCCCAGAAATCAACAATGTACCCGAGAGTCCAGAGATCCCCAATGTATCTGAGAGTCCAGAGATCCTCTATGTACCCGAGAGTCCAGTGATCCCCAATGTATCCGAGAGTCCAGAGATCCCCAATGTATCTGAGAGCTCAGATATCCCCAATGTATTTGAGAGTTCAGAGATCCCCAATGTTCCTGAGAGTTCACAGATCAACAATGTACCCGAGATTCCAGAGATCCCCAAAGAATCTGAGAGCCCAGAGATCATCTATGTACCCAAGGGTTCTGAGATCCCCAAAAAATCTGAGAGCCCAGAGATCCCCAATGTACCCGAGAGTCCAGAGATCCCCAATGTATCTGAGAGTCCGGATATCCCCAATGTACCCAAGAGTCCAGTGATCCCCAAAGAATCTGAGAGCCCAGAGATCCCCAATGTACCCGAGAGTCCAGAGATCCCCAATGTATCTGAGAGTCCGGACATCCCCAATGTACCCAAGAGTCCAGTGATCCCCAATGTATCCGAGAGTACAGAGATCCCCAATGTATTTGAGTGTTCAGAGATCCCCAATGTTCCTGAGAGTTCACAGATCACCAATATTCCCGAGATTCCAGAGATCCCCAAAGAATCTGAGAGCCCAGAAATCCCCAATAGTCCGGAGATCCCCAATGTACACGAGAGCCCAGGGATCCTCAATTGCACCGAAAACACCGGGATCCCAAATGTACCCGAGAGCCCAGAGATCCCAAAAGTATCTGAGAGCCCA
Organism: Carcharodon carcharias; assembly: GCF_017639515.1. Lineage (NCBI taxonomy): Eukaryota > Metazoa > Chordata > Chondrichthyes > Lamniformes > Lamnidae > Carcharodon > Carcharodon carcharias. Next base: position 57,127,561 of record NC_054475.1, on the reverse strand, counting down.
GAGATCCCAAATGTTCCTGAGATTTCAGAGAACCCCAATGTACCCGTGTGCTCGGTGATCCGCAATGTACCCGTGTGCCCGGAGCTCCCCAATGTACTCAAGAGTCCGGAGATATCCAATGCATCCGAAAATCCAGATATCCCCAATATACCCGAGAGCCCTGAAATGCCCAATGTACCCGAGAGCCCAGAAATCACCAATGTACCCGAGAGTCCAGAGATCCCCAATGTATCTGAGAGTCTGGAGATCCCCAAAGTACCCGAGAGTCCAGTGATCACCAATATATCCGAGAGTCCAGAGATCCCCAATGTATCTGACAGTTCAGATATCCCCAATGTATTTGAGAGTTCAGAGAACCCCAATGTTCCTGAGAGTTCACAGATCAACAATGTACCCGAGATTCCAGAGATCCCCAAAGAATCTGAGAGCCCAGAGATCCCCTATGTACCCGAGAGTCTGGAGATCCCCAATGTACCTGAGAGACCAGAGATCCCCCATGTTCCTGAGAGTTCAGAGATCCCCAATGTACCCGAGCATCCAGAAATCCCCAATGTATCTGAGAGTACAGAGATGACCAATCTACCTTTGGGCCCGGAGATCCCCAATGTACCTGAGAGCCCAGGGATCCCCGATTATACTGAGAGCCCCGGAATCTCCAAAGTACCCGAGTGCACAGAGATCCCCAATGTACCCGAGAGCCCGGAGATCTCCAATGTAACCGAGAGCCCGAAGATTCCCAATGTACCCATGAGCCCTGAGATCCCCAATGTATCCGACAATCCACAGATCCCCAATGTACCCAAGGGTCCTGAGATCCCCAATGTACCCGAGAGCCATAAAATCCCCAATGTACCTGAGAGCCCAGAGATCCCCAATGTACCTGAGAGCCCAGAGATCCCCAATGTACCCGAGAGCCTGAAAAACCCCAGTGTTCCTGACAGCCCGAAGATCCCCAATGTACCCATGAGACCGGAGATACCCAATGTATCCGACAATCCAGAGATCCCCAATGTACCCAAGGGGCCTGAGATCCCCAAAAAATCTGAGAGCCCAGAGATCCCCAATGTACCCGAGAGTCCAGAGATCCCCAATGCATCTGAGAGTCCAGACATCCCCAATGTACCCAAGAGTCCAGTGTTCCCCAGTGTATCCGAGAGTACAGAGATCCCCAATGTATTTGAGTGTTCAGAGATCCCCAATGTTCCTGAGAGTTCACAGATCACCAATATTCCCAATATTCCAGAGATCCCCAAAGAATCTGAGAGCCCAGAGATCCCAATAGTCCAGAGATCCCCAATGTACACGAGAGCCCAGGGATCCCCAATTGCACCGAAAACACCGGGATCCCAAATGTACCCGAGAGCCCAGAGATCCCCAAAGTATCTGAGAGCCCAGAGATCCCAAATGTTCCTGAGATTTCAGAGAACCCCAATGTACCCGTGAGCTCGGAGATCTGCAATGTACCCGAGTGCCCAGAGCTCCCCAATGTACCCGAGGGCCCAGGGATCCCTAATATACCTGAGAGCCTGAAGATCCCCAATGTAGCAAAGCCCAGAGATCCCCAATGTATCTGAGAATCCAGTGATACCCAGAGTACCCGAGAGCCCATAGATCCCCAATGTTCCTGAGATTTCAGAGATCCCCAATGTACCCGAGAGCAAAGGGATCCCTAATGTACCCAAGAGCCCGGAGATCCCCAATGTACCAGAGAGCCCAGAGATCCCCAATGTACCTGAGACACCGAAGATCCCCAATGCACCCAAGAGCCCGGAGATCCCCAATGCATCTGAGAGCCCAGAGATCCATAATGTATCTGAGAGCCCAGAGATCTTCAGTGTACGCAAGGATCCTGAGATCCCCAAAGTACCCGAGAGCCCAGAGATTCCCAATGTACCCGATAGTCCAGAGATCCCCAAAGTATCTGAGAGCCCTGAGATCCCCAATGTACCTGAGAGTCCAGAGATCCCCAATGTATCTTAGAGACCAGAGATCCCCAAAGTATCTGAGAGCCCTGAGATCCCCAATGTACCTGAGAGTCCAGAGATCCCCAATGTATCTTAGAGACCAGAGATCCCCAATGTTCCGGAGAGTTCAGAGAGCCACCATGTACACGAAGGTCCAGAGATCACCAATGTATCTGAGAGATCAGAGATCCCCAATGTACCCGAGATTCCAGAGATCCCCAAAGTATCTGAGAGCCCTGAGATCCCCAATATACCCGAGAGTCCAGAGATCCCCAATGTATCTTAGAGACCAGAGATCTCCAATGTTCCGGAGAGTTCAGAGAGCAGCCATGTACCCGAGGGTCCAGAGATCATCAATGTATCTGAGAGCTCAGAGATCCCCAATGTCCCAGAGAGCCCAAAGATCCCCAATGTACCCGAGACCCCAGGTATCCCCAATGTAACCAAGAGCCTGAAGATCCCCAATGTACCCAAGAGCCCTGAGATCCCCAATGTATCCGAAAATCCAGAGATCCCCAATGTACCCAAGGGTCCTGAGATCCCCAATGTACCCGAGAGCCCAGAGATCCCCAATGTAACTGAGAGCCCAGAGATCCCCATTGTACCTGAGAGCCCAGAGATCCCCACTGTACCCGAGAGCCCGGAGATCCCCAGTGTTCCTGACTGCCCGAAGATCCCCAATGTACCCAAGAGTCCGGAGATATCCAATGCATCCGAAAATCCAGATATCCCCAATGTACCCGAGAGCCCCGAAATGCCCAATGTACCCGAGAGCCCAGAAATCACCAATGTACCCGAGAGTCCAGAGATCCCCAATGTATCCGAAAGTCCAGAGATCCCAAATGTATCTGAGAGTTCAGATATCCCCAATGTATTTGAGAGTTCAGAGATCCCCAATGTTCCTGAGAGTTCACAGATCACCAATTTACCCGAGATACCAGAGATCCCCAAAGAATCTGAGAGCCCAGAGATCCCCAATGTACCCGAGAGTCCGGAGATCCCCAATGTACCCGAGAGACCAGAGATCCCCCATGTTCCTGAGAGTTCAGAGATCCCCAATGTACCAGAGCATCCAGAGATCCCCAATGTATCTGAGAGTCCAGAGATGACTAATCTACCTTTGGGCCCGGAGATCCCCAATGTACCTGAGAGCCCAGGGATCCCCGATTGTACTGAGAGCCCCGGAATCTCCAAAGTACCCTAGTGCACAGAGATCCCCAATGTACCCGAGAGCCCGGAGATCTCCAATGTAACCGAGAGCCCGGAGATCTCCAATGTAACCGAGAGCCCGAAGATCCCAAATGTTCCCATGAGCCCTGAGATCCCCAATGTATCCGACAATCCACAGATCCCCAATGTACCCAAGGGTCCTGAGATCCCCAATGTACCCGAGAGCCATAAAATCCCCAATGTACCTGAGAGCCCAGAGATCCCCAATGTAACCGAGAGCCCGAAAAACCCCAATGTTCCCATGAGCCCTGAGATCCCCAATGTATCCGACAATCCACAGATCCCCAATGTACCCAAGGGTCCTGAGATCCCCAATGTACCCGAGAGCCATAAAATCCCCAATGTACCTGAGAGCCCAGAGATCCCCAATGTAACCGAGAGCCCGAGAAACCCCAGTGTTCCTGACAGCCCGAAGATCCCCAATGTACCCAAGAGACCGGAGATACCCAATGTATACGACAATCCAGAGATCCAAAATGTACCCAAGGGTCCTGAGATCCCCAAAGAATCTGAGAGCCCATAGATCCCCAATGTACCCGAGAGTCCAGATTTCCCCAATGTATCTGAGAGTCCGGAGATCCCCATTGTACCCAAGAGTCCAGTGATCCCCAATGAATCCAAGAGTACAGAGATCCCCAATGTATTTGAGAGTTCAGAGATCCCCAATGTTCCTGAGAGTTCACAGATCACCAATGTACCCGAGATTCCAGAGATCCCCAAAGAATCCGAGAGCCCAGAGATCCCCAGTAGTCCGGAGATCCCCAATGTACGCGAGAGCCCAGGGATCCCCAATTGCACCGAAAACACCTGGATCCCAAATGTACCCAAGAGCCCAGAGATCCCCAAAGTATCTGAGAGCCCAGAGATCCCAAATGTTCCTGAGATTTCAGAGAACCCCAATGTACCCGTGAGCTCGGATTTCCGCAATGTACCCGAGTGCCCGGAGATCCCTAATGTACCCGAGGGCCCAGGGATCCCTAATATACCTGAGAGCCTGAAGATCCCCAATGTAGCAAAGCCCGGAGATCCCCAATGTATCTGAGAATCCAGTGATCCCCAGAGTACCCGAGATCCCGTAGATCCCCAATGTTCCTGAGATTTCAGAGATCCCCAATGTACCCGAGAGCCCAGAGATCCCCAATGCTCCTGAAGTGTTCAGGGATCCCCAATGTACCCGAGAGCAAAGGGATCCCTAATGTACCCAAGAGCCTGGAGATCCCCAATGTACCCGAGAGCCCAGAGATCCCCGATGTACCTGAGACACTGAAGATCCCCAATGCACCCAAGAGCCCGGAGATCCCCAATGCATCCGAGAGCCCAGAGATCCACAATGTATCTGAGAGCCCAGAGATCCCCAGTGTACTCAAGTGTCCTGAGATCCCCAATGTACCCGAGAGCGCAGAGATTACCAATGTACCCGATAGTCCAGAGATCCCCAAAGTATCAGAGAGCTCCGAGATCACCAATGTTCCTGAGAGTTTGGAGATCCCCAATGTACCTGAGAGTCCAGAGATCCCCAAAGTATCTGAGAGCCCTGAGATCCCCAATGTACCCGACAGTCCAGAGATCCCCAATGTATCTTAGAAACCAGAGATCCCCAATGTTCCGGTGAGTTCAGGGAGCCGCCATGTACCCGAGGGTCCAGAGATCACCAATGTATCTGAGAGCTCAGAGATCCCCAATGTCTCAGAGAGCCCAGAGATCCTCAATGTTCCTGAGAGTCTGGAGATCCCCAATGTGCCTGAGATTCTGGAGATCTCCAATGTACACGAATGTCCAGAGATCCCCCATGTACCCGAGAGTCCAGAGACTCCCAATGTACCTGAGAGTCCGGAGATCCCCAATGTACCTGAGAGTCCAGAGATCCCAAATGTTCCTGAGAGTTCAGAGATCCCCAAAGTACATGAGAGCCCAGAGACCCCAATGTAGCTGAGAGTCAAGAGGTCCCCAATGTATTCGAGAGTCCAGAGATACCCAATGTAGTCGAGAGTCCAGAGAGCCCCAATGAATCCGAGATTCCAGAGATCCCCAATGTACCCAAGAGCCCAAGGATCCCCAATGTAGCCGAGAGCACGGAGATCCCCATTGTACTCGAGATTCTGGAAATCCCCAATGTACCCGAGAGCCCAGAGATCACCAATGTACATGAGGTTCCAGAGATACCCAATGTACCCAAGAAGCCAAAGATCCCTAATGTACCCGAGAGCCCAGGGATCCCCAATGTACCTGAGAGACCAGAGATCCCCAATTAACCCGAGAGCCCGGAGGTCCCCAATGTACCCAAGATCCCAATGATCCCCAATGTACCTGAGAGCCCACGGATCACCAATGTACCCAAGAGCCCGAAGATCTCCAATGTACCCAAGTGCCCGGAGATCCCCAATGTAACCGAGAGTCCGGAGATCCCCAATGAAGCTGAGAGTCCAGAGGTCTCCTATGTATCCTTGAATTCAGAGATCCCCAGTGTATTTGAGAGTCCAGAGATCCCAAATGTATCTGAGAATCCAGAGATCCGCAATGTACCCGAGAGCCCAGAAATCCCCAATGTACCCGAGAGCCCAGAAATCCCCAATGTACCCGACAGTCCAGAGGTCCTCAATGTACGCAGGAGACCGGAGATCCCCATTGTACCCGAGAGTCCAGAGATCCCCAAAGTATCTGAGTGCCCAGAGATCCCCAATGTTCCTGAGAGTTCAGAGATCCCCAATGTACCCGAGAGTCCAGAGATTCCCAAAGTATATGAGAGCCCAGGGATCCACAATGTACCTGAGAGCCTAGAGATCCCCAATGTTCCTGAGAGTTCAGAGATACACAATGTACCCCAGAGATCAGAGATCCCCCATGTACCCAAGAGTCCAGATATCCCCAAAGTATCGGGGAGACCAGAGATCCCCAATGTACCCGACAGCACAGACATCGCCAATGCACCTGAGGGTCCAGAGATCCCCAGTGCACCCAAGGGTCCTGAGATCCCCAATGTACCCGAGAGACCAGAGATTCCCAATTTACCCTAGAGCTCAGAGATCCCCAATGTACCCGAGAGCCCGGAGATCCCCAATGTTCCCGACATCCCGAACATCCCCAATGTACCCAAAGCCCGGAGATCCCCAATGTATCCGAGAATCCAGATATCCCCAATGTACCCGAGAGCTCCGAAATCCCCAATGTGCCTGAGAGCCGAGAAATCCCCAATGAACCCGAGAGTCCAGAGAGCCCCAATGTATCCGAGAGTCCGGTGATCCTGAATGTAACTGAGAGTCCAGTGATCCCCAATGTATCCGAGAGTCCAGAGGTCCCCAATGTATCTGAGAGTTCAGAGATCCACAATGTTCCTGAGAGTTCAGAGATCCCCAATGTACCCGAGAGTCCAGAGATCCCCAAAGTATATGAGAGCCCAGGGATCCGCAATGTACCCGAGAGCCTAGAGATCCCAATGTTTCTGAGAGTTCAGAGATCCCCAATGTAGTCGAGAGCCCAGAGATCCCCAATGTTCCTGAGAGTTCAGAGAGATACAATGTACCCGAGAGTTCAGAGATCCAAAATGTACCCTGGAGTCCACAGATCCCCAAAGTATCGCGGAGCCCAGAGATCCCCAATGCACCCGACAGCATAGACATCCCTAATGCACCTGAGGGTTTAGAGATACCCAATGTACCAATGGGTCATGAGATCCCCAATGTACACGAGAGCCCAGAGATCCAAAATGTGCCTGAGAGCCCAGAGAATCCCAATGTACCCGAGAGACTGGAGATCCCCAATGTTCCTGACAGCCTGAAGATCCTCAATTTTCCCAAGAGACCGGAGATCTCCAATGTACCCAAGAGCACAGAAATCCCCAATGTACCAGAGAGTCCAGAGCTCCCCAATGTATCTGAGAGTTCAGAGATCCCCAATGTTCCTGAGAGTTCAGAGATCCCCAATGTACCCGAGTGTCCAGAGATCCACAAAGTATCTGAGAGCCCAGTGATACGCAATGTATCCAAGAGCCTAGAGATCCCCAATGTTCCTGAGAGTTCAGAGATCCCCATTGTACCCGAGAGACCAGAGATCCCCCATGTTCCTGAGAGTTCAGAGATCCACAATGTACCCAAGAGTCCAGTGATCCCCAATGTACCTGAGAGTCCACAGATCTCCAAAGTATTGGGGAGCCCACAGATCCCCAAAGTACCCGACAGCCCAGAGTTCCCCAATGCACCTGAGGGTCCAGAGATCCCCAATGTACCCAAGGGTCCTGAGATCCCTAATGTACCCGAGAGCCCAGAGATCCCCAATGTATCTGAGAGACCGGAGATCCCCAATGTATCTGAGAGCCCAGAGATCCCCAATGTACCCGAGAGCCCGGAGATCCACAATGTTCCCAAGAGACCGAAGATCCCCATTGTACCCAAGAGACTGGATATCCACAATGTATCCGAGAATCAATATATCATCAATGTATCTGAGAGTCCGGAGATCCCCAATGTACCTGTGTGTCCAGTGATCCCCAATCTATTCGAGAGTCCAGACATGCCCAATGTATTTGAGAGTTCAGAGATCCCCAATGTTCTTGAGAGTTCACAGATCCCCAATGTACCCGAGATTCTAGAGATCACCAAAGAATTTGAGAGCCCTGAGATCCCCAATGTACCCGAGAGTCTGGAGAATGCCAAAGTACCAGAGAGTCCAGAGATCCACCATGTTCCTGAGAGTTCAGAGATCCCCAATGTACCCGAGCATCCAGAGATCCCCAATGTATCTGAGAGTCCAGAGATGACAAATGTACCTGAGGGCCCGGAGATCCCCAATGTACCCGAGAGCCCAGGGATCCCCAATTGTATCGAGAGCCCCGGAATCCCCAATGTACCCGAGAGCACAGAGATCCCCAATGTACCCGAGAGCCCGGAGATCCCCAATGAACCTGAGAGCCCGAAGATCCCCAATGAACCCCAGAGCCCAGGGATCCCCAATGTAACCGAGAGCCCAAATATCACCAATGTACCCAAGAGCAGTGAGCTCCCCATTGTTTCCGCTGTAGCAGAGATGCCCAATGTACCCAAGAGTCCAGAGATCCCCATAGTATCTGGGAGCCCAGAGATCCCCAATGTACCCGAGATTCTAGAGATTCCCAAAGTTTCTGAGAGCCCAGAGATCACCGATGTTCCTGAGAGTTCAGAGATCCCCAATGTATCCTTGAATCCACAGATCCCCAATGTACCCGAGAGCCGGAGATCCCCAATGTACCCGAGTGTTTGGAAATCCCCAATGTATCTTAGAATGCACAGATCCCCAGTTTACCTGATGGTCCAGAGATCCCCAAAGTTTCTGAGAATCCAGAGATCCCCAGTGTATCTGAGAGTTCAGATATCCCCAATGTTCCGGTGAGTTCAGAGATCCCCAATGTACCCGAGAGTCCAGAGATCCCCAAAGTATCTGAGAGCCCAGAGATCCCCAATGTACCCGAGATTCTAGAGATTCCCAAAGTTTCTGAGAGCCCAGAGATCCCCAATGTTCCTGAGAGTTCAGAGATCCCCAATGTATCCTTGAATCCACAGATCCCCTGTGTACCCGAGAGCCGGAGATCCCCATTGTACCCGAGTGTTTGGAAATCCTCTATGTATCTTAGAATCCACAGATCCCCAGTTTACCTGATGGTCCAGAGATCCCCAAAGTTTCTGAGAATCCAGAGATCCCCAGTGTATCTGAGAGTTCAGATATCACCAATGTTCCTGTGATTTCAGAGATCCCCAATGTACCCGAGAGTCCAGAGATCCCCAAAGTATCTGAGAGCCCAGAGATCCCCAAAGTACCCGAGAGCCCAGAGATCCCCAATGTTCCTGAGAGTTCAGAGATCCCCAATGTACCCGAGAGCCTGGAGATCCCCAATGTTCCCGATAGCCCGAAGTTCCCCAATGTACCGAAGAGACCGGAGATCCCCAATGTATCCAGGAATCCAGATATCCCCAATGAACCCTAGAGCCCAGAAATCCCCAATGTACCCAGGAGCCCAGGAATCCCCAATGAACCCTAGAGACCAGAGGTCCCCAATGTATCTGAGAGTTCAGATATCCCCAATGTTCCTGATAGATCAGAGATCACCAATGTTCCTGAAAGTTCAGCGATCCACAATGTACTCTAGAGTCCAGAGATACCCAATGTTCCTGAGAGAGCAGAGATCCCCAAAGTATCGGAGAGCCCAGAGATCCCCAAAGTACCCAACAGCCCAGTGATCCCCAATGCACCTGAGGGTCCAGAGATTCCCAATGTACCCAAGGGTCCTGAGATCCCCAATGTACCCGAGAGCCCAGTGATCCCCAATGTAACTGAGAGCCCAGTGATCCCCAATGCACCTGAGAGCCCAGAGATCCCCAATGTACCCGAGAGCCCAGAGATCCCCCATGTTCCCGAAACACCGAAGATCCCAAATGTGCCCAAGAGACCAGAGATCCCCAATGTCTCCGAGAATCCAGATATCCCCAAAGTACCCGAGAGCCCAGAAATCCACAAAGTACCTGAGAGCACAGAAATCCCCAATGCACCCGAGCGCCCAGAGAACCCCAATGTCCCTGAGAATTCAGAGATACACAATGTACCTGAGAGTCCAGAGATCCACAAAGTATCTGAGAGCCCAGAGATACGCAATCTATCCGAGAGCCTAGAGCTCCCCAATGTTCCTGAGAGTTCAGAGATCCCCAATGTACCCGAGAGCACAGAGATCCCCAATGTTCTTGAGAGTTCAGAGATCCCCAATGTACTCTAGAGTCCAGAGATCCCCAATGTATCTGAGAGTCCGGAGATCCCCAATGTACCCGAGAGTCCAGTGATCCCCAATATATCTGAGAGTCCGAAGATCCCCTATGTACCCAAGAGACCGGAGATCCCAAATGACTCCGAGAATCCAGATATCCCCAATGTACCCGAGAACCCAGAAATCCCCAATGTACCCGAGTGCCCAGAAATCCACAATGTACCTGAGAGTCCAGAGATCCACAATGTATCTGAGAGTCCGGAGATCCCCAATGTACCCGTGTGTCATGAGATCCACAATATATGCAAGAGTCCAGAGATCCCCAATATATTTGAGATTTCAGAGATCCCCAATGTTCCTGAGAGTTCAGAGATCCCCAATGTAGCCGAGATTCCAGAGATCCCCAAAGAATCTGAGAGCCCAGAGATCCCCAATGTACCCAAGAGCCCGAAGATCCGCAATGAACCCCAGAGCCAAGGGATCCCCAATGTAACCGAGAGCCCAAAGATCCCCAATGTACCCAAGAGCCCTGAGATCCCCAATGTATCCGACATAGAAGAGATCCCCAATGTACCCGAGAGTCCAGAGGTCAGCAAAGTATCTGAGAGCCCAGAGATCCCAAATGCACCGGAGAGTCTAGAGATTCCCAAAGTTTCTGAGAGCCCAGAGATCCCCAATGTTCCTGAGAGTTCAGATATCCCCAATGTGTCCTTGAATCCACAGATCCCCAGTGTACCCAAGGGGCCAGAAGTCCCCAATGTTTCCGAGAATCCAGAGATCCCCAGGGTATCTGGGCGTCTGGAGATCCCCAATGTTCCTGAGAGATCAGTGATCCCCAATGTATCCGAGAGTCCACAGATCCCCAAATAATCTGAGAGCCCAGAGATCCGCAATGTACCCGAGAGCCTAGAGATCCCCAATGTTCCTGAGTGTTCAGAGATACAAAAGTACCCGAGAGTGCAGATATCCCCAATGTACCCAAGAGCCAAGAGATCCCTAAAGTATTGGGGAGCCCAGAGATCGCCAATGTATCCGAGAATCCAGATATCCCCAATGTAACCAAGAGTCCAGAGACCCCCAATGTATCTGTGATTCTGGAGATCCCCAATGTACCCGAGAGTCCAGTGATCCCCAATGTATCCGAGAGTCCAGAGGTCCCCAATGTATCTGAGATTTCAGATATCCCCAATGTCCCTGAGAGTTCAGAGATCCCCAATGTACCTGAGAGTCCAGAGATCCACAAAGTATCTGAGAGCCCAGAGATACGGAATCTATCCGAGAGCCTAGAGCTTCCCAAAATTCCTGAGAGTTCAGAGATCCCCAATGTACCCGAGAGCACAGAGATCCCCCATGTTCTTGAGAGTTCAGATGTCCCCAATGTACTCTGGAGTCCAGAGATCCCCAATGTATCTGAGAGTCCGGAGATCCCCAATGTACCCGAGAGTCCAGTGATCCCCAATATATCCAAGAGCCCGAAGATCCCCTATGTACCCAAGAGACTGGAGATGCCCAATGTCTCCGAGAATCCAGATATCCCCAATGTACCCGAGAACCCAGAAATCCCCAATGTAGCTGAGTGCCCAGAAATCCACAATGTACCTGACAGTCCAGAGATCCCCAATGTATCTGAGAGTCCGGAGATCCCCAATGTACCCGAGAGTCATGAGATCCACAATGTATCCAAGAGTCCAGAGATCCCCAATGTATTTGAGAGTTCAGAGATCCCCAATGTTCCTGAGAGTTCAGAGATCCCCAATGTACCCGAGATTCCAGTGATCCCCAAAGAATCTGAGAGCCCAGAGATCCCCAATGTACCCAAGAGCCCGAAGCTCCGCAATGAACCTCAGAGCCAAGGATCCCCAATGTACCCAAGAGCCCTGAGATCCCCAATGTATCTGACATAGAAGAGATCCCCAATGTACCCGAGAGTCCAGAGGTCAGCAAAGTATCTGAGGGCCCAGAGATCCCCAATGTACCGGAGAGTCTAGAGATTCCCAAAGTTTCTGAGAGCCCAGAGATCCCCAATGTTCCTGAGAGTTCAGAGATCCCCAATGTGTCCTTGAATCCACTGATCCCCAGTATACCTGAGAGCCCAGAGATCACCAATGTACCCGAGGGTCCAGAGATCCCCAATGTTTCCGAGAATCCAGAGATCCCCAGGGTATCTGGGCGTCTGGAGATCCCCAATGTTCCTGAGAGATCAGTGAACCCCAATGTACCCGAGAGTCCACAGATCCCCAAAGAATCTGAGAGCCCAGAGATCTGCAATGTACCCGAGAGCCTAGAGATCCCCAATGTTCCTGAGAATTCAGAGATACACAAGTACCTGAGAGTGCAGAGATCCCCAATGTACCCAAGAGCCAAGAGATCCCTAAAGTACTGGGGAGCCCAGAGATCGCCAATGTATCCGAGAATCCAGATATCCCCAATGTACCCAAGAGTCCAGAGACCCCCAATGTATCCGTGATTCCGGAGATCCCCAATGTACCCGAGAGTCCAGTGATCCCCAATGCACCCGAGAGTCCAGAGACCCCCAATGTATCTGAGATCTCAGATATCCCCAATGTTCCTGAAAGTTCAGAGATCCCCAATGTACCTGAGAGTCCAGAGATCCACAAAGTATCTGAGAGCCCAGAGATACGCAATGTACCCGAGAGCCTACAGATCCCCAATGTTCCTGAGAGGTCAGAGATCCCCAATGTACCCGAGAGTCCAGAGATCCCCATTGTTCCTGAGAGATCACAGATCTCCAAAATATTGGGGAGCCCAGAGATCCCCAAGTTACCAGACAGCCCAGAGTTCCCCAATGCACCTGAGGGTCCAGAGATCCCCAATGTACCCAAGGTTCCTGAGATCCCCAATGTACCCGAGAGCCGAGAGATCCCCAATGTACCTGAGAGCCCAGGGATCCCCAATGTACCCGAGAGCCCAGAGATCCCCAATGCCCCGACAGCCCGAAGATCCCCAATGTATCCAAGAGACCGGATATCTCCAATGTATCTGAGATTTCAGGAATCCCCAATGTTCATGAGAGTTCAGAGATCCGCAATGCACCCGAGAGCCTAGTGATCCCCAATGTTCCTGAGAGTTCAGAGCTCCCCAATGTACCTGAGAGCCCAGAGATCCCCAATGTTACTGAGAGTTCAGAGACACACAATGTACCCGAGAGTTCAGAGATCACCAATGTCCCCGACAGCTCAGAAATCCCAATGGACCCGAGAGTCCAGAGTTCCCCAATGTATCTGAGAGTTCAGAAATCCCCAATGTTCCTGAGAGTTCAGAGATACCCAATGTACCCGAGAGTCCAGAGATTCGCAAAGTATCTGAGAACCAGAGATACGCAATGTACCCGAGAGCCTAGAGATCCCCAATGTTCCTGAGAGTTCAGAGATCCCCAATGTACCCGAGAGTCCAGATATCCCCAAAGTACCTGAGGGACCACAGATCGCCAAAGTATTGGGGAGCCCAGAGATCCCCAAAGTACCAGACAGCCCAGAGTTCCCCAATGCACCTGAGGGTCCAGAGATCCCCAATGTACCCAAGGGTCCTGAGGTCCCCAATGTAACCGAGAGCCCAGAGATCCCCAATGCACCTGAGAGCCCGGAGATCCCCAATGTACCCTAGAGCCCGGAAATCCACAATGTACCCAAGAGCCTGGAGATCCCAAATGTATCCGAGAATCCACATATCACCAATGTACCCGAAAGCCCAGAAATCCCCAATGTACCCGAAACCCCAGAAATCCCCAATGTACCCGAGAGTCCAGAGATCCCCAATGTATCTGAGAGTCTGGAGAGGCCCAATGTACCTAAGAGTCCAGTGATCCCCAATGTATCCGAGAGTCCAGAGATACCCAATGTATTTGAGAGTTCAGAGATCCCCAAGGTTCCTGAGAGATCTCAGATCCCCAATGTACCCGAGAGTCCGGAGATGCCCAAAGTATCAGAGAGCCCAGGGATCCACAATTGTACCGAGAGCCCCGGAATCCCCAATGTACCCGAGCGCACAGAGATCCCCAATGTACCCGAGAGACTGGAGATCCCCAATGTACCTGAGATCCCGAAGATCCTCAATGATCCCCAGAGCCCAGGGATCCCCAATGGAACAGAGAGCCCGAAGATCCCCAATGTACCCAAGAGACATGAGATCCCCAAAGTATCTGAGAGCCCAGAGATCCCCAATGTACCCGAGAGTCTAGAGATTCCCAAAGTTTCTGAGAGCCCAGAGATCCCCAATGTTCCTGAGAGTTCAGAGATCCACAATGTATCCTTGAATCCACAGATCCCCAGTGTACCTGATAGCCCTGAGATCCCCAATGTACCCAAGAGACATGAGATCCCCAAAGTATCTGAGAGCCCAGAGATCCCCAATGTACCCAAGAGTCTAGAGATTCCCAAAGTTTCTGAGAGCCCAGAGATCCCCAATGTTGCTGAGAGTTCAGAGATCCACAATGTATCCTTGAATCCACAGATCCCCAGTGTACCCGATAGCCCGGAGATCCCCAATGTTTCCGAGAATCCAGAGATCCTCAGCATATCTGAGCGTCTGGAGATACCTAATGTTCCTGATTATTCAGAGATCCCCAATGTACCCAAGAGTCCAGAGATCCCCAAGGTATCTGAGAGCCCAGAGATCTGCAATGTACCTGAGAGCCTAGAGATGCCCAATGTTCCTGAGAGTTCAGAGATCCCCAAAGTACCTGAGAGCCCAGAGATCCCCAATGTTCCTGAGAGTTCAGAGATACACAATGTACCCAAGAGTCCAGAGATCCCCAATGTACACGAGAGTCCAGAGATCCCCAAACTATCAGGGAGCCCAGAGATCCCCAATGTACCCGACAGCACAGACATCCCCAATGCACCTGAGGGTCCAGAGATCCCCAATGTACCCATGGGTCCTGAGAACCCCAATGTACCCGAGAGCCCAGAGATACCCAATGTTCCCGACAGCCCGAAGATCCCCAATGTACCCAAGAGACCGGAGATCCCCAATGTATCCGAGAATCCAGATATCCCCAATGTCCCCGAGAGCCCAGAAATCCCCAATGTACCCAAGAGCCCAGAAATCTCCAAGGTACCCGAGAGTCCAGAGACCCCCAATGTATCCGTGATTCCGGAGATCCCCAATGTACCCGAGAGTCCAGTGATCCCCAATGTGTCCGAGAGTCCAGAGGTCCCCAATGTATCTGAGATTTCAGATGTCCCCAATGTTCCTGAGAGTTCAGAGATCCCCAATGTACCCGAGAGTCCAGAGATTGGCAAAGTATCTGAGAGCCCATAGATACGCAATGTACCCAAGAGCCTAGAGCTCCCCAATGTTCTTGGGAGTTCAGAGATCCCCAATGTACTCTAGAGGCCAGAGATCCCCAATGTATCTGAGAGTCCGGAGATCCCCAATGTACCCAAGAGTCCAGTGATCCCCAATATATCCGAGAGCCCGAAGATCCCCTATGTACCCAAGAGACTGGAGATCCCCAATGTCTCTGAGAATTCAGATATCCCCAATGTACCCGAGAACCCAGAAATCCCCAATGTAGCCGAGTGCCCAGAAATCCACAATGTACCTGAGAGTCCAGAGATGCCCATTGTATCTGAGAGTCATGAGATCCACAATGAATCCAAGAGCCCAGAGATCCCCAATGTATTTGAGAGTTCAGAGATCCCCAATGTTCCTGAGAGTTCAGAGATCCCCAATGTACCCGAGATTCCAGAGATCCCCAAAGAATCTGAGAGCCCAGAGATCCCCAATGTACCCGAGAGCCCGAAGATCCGCAATGAACCCCAGAGCCAAGGGATCCCCAATGTAACCGAGAGCCCAAAGATCCCCAATGTACCCAAGAGCCCTGAGATCCCCAATGTATCCGACATAGAAGAGATCCCCAATGTACCTGAAAGTCCAGAGGTCAGCAAAGTATCTGAGAGCCCAGAGATCCCCAATGTACCGGAGAGTCTGGAGATTCCCAAAGTTTCTGAGAGCCCAGAGATCCCCAATGTTCCTGAGAGTTCAGAGATCCCCAATGTGTCCTTGAATCCACAGATCCCCAGTGTACCTGAGAGCCCAGAAATCACCAATGTACCCGAGGGTTCAGAGATCCCCAATGTTTCTGAGAATCCAGAGATCCCCAGGGTATCTGGGTGTCTGGAGATCCCCAATGTTCCTGAGAGATCAGTGAACCCCAATGTACCCGAGAGTCCACAGATCCCCAAAGAATCTGAGAGCCCAGAGATCTGCAATGTACCCAAGAGCCTAGAGATCCCCAATGTTCCTGAGAGTTCAGAGATACACAAGTAACCGAGAGTGCAGAGATCCCCAATGTACCCAACAGCCAAGAGTTCCCTAAAGTATTGGGGAGTCCAGAGATCGCCAATGTATCCGAGAATCCAGATATCCCCAATGTACCCAAGAGTCCAGAGACCCCCAATGTACCCGTGATTCTGGAGATCCCCAATGTACCCGAGAGTCCAGTGATCCCCAATGCACCCGAGATTCCAGAGACCCCCAATGTATCCGTGATTCCAGAGATCCCCAATGTACCCGAGATTCCAGTGATCCCCAATGTATCCGAGAGTCCAGAGCTCCCCAATGTATCTGAGAGTTCAGAAATCCCCAATGTTCCTGAGAGTTCAGAGATCCCCAATGTACCCGAGAGTCCAGAGATTCGCAAAGTATCTGAGAGCCCAGAGATACGCAATGTACCCGAGAGCCTAGAGATCAAAAATGTTCCTGAGAGGTCAGAGATCCACAATGTACCCGAGAGCCCAGAGATCCCCAGTGTCCCTGAGAGTTTAGAGATCCACAATGTACCCGAGATTCCAGAGATCCCCAATGTACCTGAGAGACCACAGATCTCCAAAGCATTGGGGAGCCCAGAGATCCCCAAAGTACCTGACTGCCCAGAGTTCCCCAATGCACCTGAGGGTCCAGAGATCCCCAATGTACCCAAGGGTCCTGAGATCCCCAATGTAACCGAGAGCCCAGATATCCCCAATGTACCTGAGAGCCCGGAGATCCCCAAAGTAACTGAGAGCACGGAGATCCCCAATGTACCCTAGCGCCCGGAGATCCCCAATGTTCCCGACACCCCGAAGATCCCCAATGTACCCAAGTGCCTGGAGATCCCCAATGTATCCGAGAATCCACATATCACCAATGTACCCAAAAGCCCAGAAATCCCCAATGTACCCGAAACCCCAGAAATCCCCAATGTACCCGAGAGTCCAGAGATCCCCAATGTATCTGAGAGTCCGGAGATGCCCAATGTACCTGAGAGTCCAGTGATCCCCAATGTATCCGAGAGTCCAGAGATACCCAATTTATTTGAGAGTTCAGAGATCCCCAAGGTTCCTGAGATTTCACAGATCCCCAATGTACCCGAGAGTCCGGCGATCCCCAAAGTACCAGAGAGTCCAGAGATCCCCCATGTTCCTGAGAGTTCAGAGCTCCTTAATGTACCCGAGCATCCAGAGATCCCCAATGTATCTGAGAGTCCAGAGATCACCAATGTACCTGAGGGGCCAGAGATCCCCAATGTACCCAAGAGCCCAGGGATCCACAATTGTACCGAGAGCCCCGGAATCCCCAATGTACCCGAGCGCACAGAGATCCCCAATGTACCCGAGAGCCCGTTGATCCCCAATGTACCTGAGATCCCGAAGATCCCCAATGTACCCAAGAGACATGAGATCCCCAAAGTATCTGAGAGCCCAGAGATCCCCAATGTACCCGAGAGTCTAGAGATTCCCAAAGTTTCTGAGAGCCCAGAGATCCCCAATGTTCCTGAGAGTTCAGAGATCCACAATGTATCCTTGAATCCACAGATCCCCAGTGTACCTGATAGCCCTGAGATTCCCAATGTACCCAAGAGACATGAGATCCCCAAAGTATCTGAGAGCCCAGAGATGCCCAATGTACCCGAGAGTCTAGAGATTCCCAAAGTTTCTGAGAGCCCAGAGATCCTCAATGTTGCTGAGAGTTCAGAGATCCACAATGTATCCTTGAATCCACAGATCCCCAGTGTACCCGATAGCCCGGAGATTCCCAATGTTTCCGAGAATCCAGAGATCCTCAGTGTATCTGAGCGTCTGGAGATACCCAATGTTCCTGATCATTCAGAGATCCCCAATGTACCCAAGAGTCCAGAGATCCCCAAGGTATCTGAGAGCCCAGAGATCCGCAATGTACCTGAGAGCCTAGAGATGCCCAATGTTCCTGAGAGTTCAGAGATCCCCAATGTACCTGAGAGCCCAGAGATCCCCAATGTTCCTGAGAGTTCAGAGATACACAATGTACCCTAGAGTCCAGAGATCCCCAATGTACACGAGAGTCCAGAGATCCCCAAAGTATCCGACAGCACAGACATCCCCAATGCACCTGAGGGTCCAGAGATCCCCAATGTACCCATGGGTCCTGAGAACCCCAATGTACCCGAGAGCCCAGAGATACCCAATGTTCCCGACAGCCCGAAGATCCCCAATGTACCCAAGAGACCGGAGATCCCCAATGTATACGAGAATCCAGAAATCCCCAATATACCCGAGAGCCCAGAAATCCCCAATGTACCCAAGAGCCCAGAAATCTCCAATGTACCCGAGAGTCCAGAGACCCCCAATGTATCCGTGATTCCGGAAATCCCCAATGTACCCGAGAGTCCAGTGATCCCCAATGTGTCCGAGAAAGCGGAGGTCACCAATGTATATGAGATTTCAGATGTCTCCAATGTTCCTGAGAGTTCAGAGATCCCCAATGTACCCGAGAGTCCAGAGATTGGCAAAGTATCTGAGAGCCCATAGATACGCAATGTACCCAAGAGCCTAGAGCTCCCCAATGTTCTTGAGAGTTCAGAGATCCCCAATGTATTCTAGAGTCCAGAGATCCCCAATGTATCTGAGAGTCTGGAGATCCCAATGTACCCGAGAGTCCAGTGATCCCCAATATATCCGAGAGCCCGAAGATCCCCTATGTACCCAAGAGACCGGAGATCCCCAATGTCTCCGAGAATCCAGATATCCCCAATGTACCTGAGAACCCAGAAATCCCCAATGTACCCGAGTGCCCAGAAATCCACAATGTACCTGAGAGTCCAGAGATCCCCAATGTATCTGAGAGTCCGGAGATCCCCAATGTACCCGAGAGTCATGAGATCCACAATGTATCCAAGAGTCCAGAGATCCCCAATGTATTTGAGAGTTCAGAGATCCCCAATGTTCCTGAGAGTTCAGAGATCCCCAATGTACCCGAGATTCCAGAAATCCCCAAAGAATCTGAGAGCCCAGAGATCCCCAATGTACCCGAGAGCCCGAAGCTCCGTAATGAACCCCAGAGCCATGGGATCCCCAATGTAACCGAGAGCCCAAAGATCACCAATGTACCCAAGAGCCGTGAGATCCCAAATGTATCCGACATAGAAGAGATCCACAATGTACCCGAGAGTCCAGAGGTCAGCAAAGTATCTGAGAGCCCAGAGATCCCCAATGTACCGGAGAGTCTAGAGATTCCCAAAGTTTCTGAGAGCCCAGAGATCCCCAATGTTCCTGAGAGTTCAGAGATCCCCAATGTGTCCTTGAATCCACTGATCCCCAGTATACCTGAGAGCCCAGAGATCACCAATGTACCGGAGGGTCCAGAGATCCCCAATGTTTCCGAGAATCCAGAGATCCCCACGGTATCTGGGCGTCTGGAGATCCCCAATGTTCCTGAGAGATCAGTGAACCCCAATGTACCCGAGAGTCCACAGATCCCCAAAGAATCTGAGAGCCCAGAGATCCGCAATGTACCCGAGAGCCTAGAGATCCCCAATGTTCCTGGGAGTTCAGAGATACACAAGTACCCGAGAGTGCAGAGATCCCCAATGTACCCAAGAGCCAAGAGATCCCTAAGGTATTGGGGAGCCCAGAGATCGCCAATGTATCCGAGAATCCAGATATCCCCAATGTACCCAAGAGTCCAGAGACCCCCAATGTATCCGTGATTCCGGAGATCCCCAATGTACCCGAGAGTCCAGTGATCCCCAATGTATCCGAGAGTCCAGAGGTCCCAAATGTATCTGAGATTTCAGATATCCCCCATGTTCCTGAGAGTTCAGAGATCCCCAATGTACCTGAGATTCCAGAGATCCACAAAGTATCTGAGAGCCCAGAGTTATGGAATCTATCCGAGAGCCAAGAGCTCCCCAATGTTCCTGAGAGTTCAGAGATCCCCAATGTACTCTAGAGTCCGGAGATCCCCAATGTACCTGAGAGACCAAAGATCCCCAATGTATTGGGGAGCCCAGAGATCCCCAAAGTACACGACAGCCCAGAGATCCCCAATGTTCATGAGAGTTCAGAGATCCCCAATGTACTCTAGAGTCCAGAGGTCCCCAATGTATCTGAGATTTCAGATGTCCCCAATGTTCCTGAGAGTTCAGAGATCCCCAATGTACCCGAGAGTCCAGAGATCCGCAAAGTATCTGAGAGCCCAGAGATACACAATGTACCCGAGAGCCTAGAGCTCCCCAATGTTCCTGAGAGTTCAGAGATCCCCAATGTACTCTAGAGTCCGGAGATCCCCAATGTACCTGAGAGACCAAAGATCCCCAAAGTATCGGGGAGCCCAGAGATCCCCAACGTACACGACAACCCAGAGATCCCCAATGTTCCTGAAAGTTCAGAGATCCACAATGTTAACTAGAGTCCAGAGATCCCCAATGTATCTGAGAGTCCGGAGATCCCCAATGTACCCGAGAGTCATGAGATCCACAATGTATCCAAGAGTCCAGAGATCCCCAATGTATTTGAGAGTTCAGAGATCCCCAATGTTCCTGAGAGTTCAGAGATCCCCAATGTACCCGAGATTCCAGAAATCCCCAAAGAATCTGAGAGCCCAGAGATCCCCAATGTACCCGAGAGCCCGAAGCTCCGTAATGAACCCCAGAGCCATGGGATCCCCAATGTAACCGAGAGCCCAAAGATCACCAATGTACCCAAGAGCCGTGAGATCCCAAATGTATCCGACATAGAAGAGATCCACAATGTACCCGAGAGTCCAGAGGTCAGCAAAGTATCTGAGAGCCCAGAGATCCCCAATGTACCGGAGAGTCTAGAGATTCCCAAAGTTTCTGAGAGCCCAGAGATCCCCAATGTTCCTGAGAGTTCAGAGATCCCCAATGTGTCCTTGAATCCACTGATCCCCAGTATACCTGAGAGCCCAGAGATCACCAATGTACCGGAGGGTCCAGAGATCCCCAATGTTTCCGAGAATCCAGAGATCCCCACGGTATCTGGGCGTCTGGAGATCCCCAATGTTCCTGAGAGATCAGTGAACCCCAATGTACCCGAGAGTCCACAGATCCCCAAAGAATCTGAGAGCCCAGAGATCCGCAATGTACCCGAGAGCCTAGAGATCCCCAATGTTCCTGGGAGTTCAGAGATACACAAGTACCCGAGAGTGCAGAGATCCCCAATGTACCCAAGAGCCTAGAGATCCCTAAAGTATTGCGGAGCCCAGAGATCGCCAATGTATCCGAGAATCCAGATATCCCCAATGTACCCAAGAGTCCAGAGACCCGCAATGTATCCGTGATTCCGGAGATCCCCAATGTACCCGAGAGTCCAGTGATCCCCAATGTATCCGAGAGTCCAGAGGTCCCAAATGTATCTGAGATTTCAGATATCCCCCATGTTCCTGAGAGTTCAGAGATCCCCAATGTACCTGAGAGTCCAGAGATCCACAAAGTATCTGAGAGCCCAGAGTTATGGAATCTATCCGAGAGCCAAGAGCTCCCCAATGTTCCTGAGAGTTCAGAGATCCCCAATGTACTCTAGAGTCCAGAGATCCCCAAAGTACCTGAGAGACCAAAGATCCCCAAAGTATTGGGGAGCCCAGAGATCCCCAAAGTACACGACAGCCCAGAGATCCCCAATGTTCTTGAGAGTTCAGAGATCCCCAATGTACTCTAGAGTCCAGAGGTCCCCAATGTATCTGAGATTTCAGATGTCCCCAATGTTCCTGAGAGTTCAGAGATCCCCAATGTACCCGAGAGTCCAGAGATCCGCAAAGTATCTGAGAGCCCAGAGATACACAATGTACCCGAGAGCCTAGAGCTCCCCAATGTTCCTGAGAGTTCATAGATCCCCAATGTACTCTAGAGTCCGGAGATCCCCAATGTACCTGAGAGACCAAAGATCCCCAAAGTATCGGGGAGCCCAGAGATCCCCAACGTACACGACAGCCCAGAGATCCCCAATGTTCCTGAGAGTTCAGAGATCCACAATGTTATCTAGAGTCCAGAGATCCCCAATGTACCTGAGAGACCAGAGATCTCAAAGTATCGGGGAGCACAGAGATCCCCAACGTACACGACAGCCCAGAGATCCCCAATGTTCCTGAGAGTTCAGAGATCCACAATGTACTCTAGAGTGCGGAGATCCCCAATGTACCTGAGAGAGCACAGATCCCCAAGGTATCTGAGAGCCCAGAGATCCCCAATGTACCCAAGGGTCCTGAGATCCCCAATGTACCCGAGAGCCCAGAGATACCAAATGTAACTGAGAGCCCAGATATCCCCAATGTCCCTGAGAGCCCGCAGATCCCCAATGTACCCAAGAGCCCGGAGATCCCCAGTGTTCCCGACAGCCCGAATATCCCCAATGTACCCAAGAGACCGGAGATCCCCAATGTATCCGAGAATCCAGATATCCCCAATGTTCCCGAGAGGCCTGAAATCTCCAATGTACCCGAGAGTCCAGAGATCCCCGATGTATCTGAGAGTCCGGAGATCCCCGATGTACCCGAGAGTCCAGTGATCCCCAATGTATCCGAGAGTCCAGAAATCCCCAATGTATTTGAGAGCTCAGAGATCCCCAATGTTCCTGAGAGTTCAGAGATCCCCAATGTACTGGAGATTCCAGAGATCCCCAAAGAATCTGAGAGCCCAGAGATACCCAATGTACCCGAGAGCCCGAAGATCTGCAATGAACCCCAGAGCTCAGGGATCCCCAATATAACCGAGAGCCCAAAGATCCCCAATGTACCCAAGAGCCCTGAGATCCCCAATGTATCCGACATACCAGAGATACCCATTGTATCCGAGAGTCAAGAGATCCCCAAAGTATCTGAGAGCCCAGAGATCCACATTGTAACCGAGAGTCTAGAGATTCCCACAGTTTCTGAGAGCCCAGAGAACCCCAATGTTCCTGAGAGTTCAGAGATCCCCAATGTACCCTTGAATCCACAGATCCCCAGTGTACCTGAGAGCCCTGAGATCCCCAATGTACCCGAGAGTCTGGAAATCCACAATGTATCTTAGAATCCACAGATCCCCAGTGTTCCCGAGGGTCCAGAGATTCCCGATGTTTCCGAGAACCCAGAGATCCCCAGTGTATCTGAGCATCCGGAGATCCCCCATGTTCCTGAGAGATCAGTGATCCCCAATGTACCCAAGAGTCCAGAGATCCCCAAAGTATCTGAGATGCCAGAGATCCACAATGTACCCAAGAGCCTAGAGATCCCCAAAGTTCCTAAGAGTTCAGAGATCCCCAATGTAGCCGAGAGCCCAGAGATCCTTAATGTTCCTGAGAGTTCAGAGATACAAAATGTACCCAAGAGTCCAGAGATCCCTAAAGTATCGGGGAGCCCAGAGATTGCCAATGTATCCGAGAATCCAGATATCCCCAATGTACCCGAGAGCCCAGAAATCCCCATGGTACCCAACAGCCCAGAAATCCCGAATGTAACCGAGAGTCCAGAGACCCCCAATGTATCCGAGATTCCAGAGATCCCAAATGTACCCAAGGGTCCACTGATCCCCAATTTATCCGAGAGTCCAGAGCTCCCCAATGCATCTGAGAGTTCAGATATCCCCAATGTTCCTGAGAGTTCAGAGATCCCCAACGTACCTGAGAGTCCAGAGATCACCAAAGTATCTGAGAGCCCAGAGATACGCAATGTACCTGAGAGCCTAGAGATCCCCAATGTTCCTGAGAGTTCAGAGATCCCCAATGTTCCTGAGAGTTCAGAGATCCCCAATGTACCCGAGAGCCCGGAGATCCCCAATGTTCCCGACAGCCCGAAGTTCCCCAATGTACCCAAGAGACCGGAGATCCCCAATGTATCCAAGAGTCCAGAGACCCCCAAAGTATCCCTGATTCCGGAGATCCCCAATGTACCCGAGAGTCCAGTGATTCCCAATGTATCCAAGAGTCCAGAAATCCCTAAAGTACGGGGGAGCCCAGGGATCCCCAATGTATCCAAGAATCCAGATATCCCCAATCTACCCGAGAGCCCAGAAATCCCCAATGTACCCAAGAGCCCAGAGATCCCCAATGTACCCGAGAGCCCAGAGATCCCCAATGTACCTGAGACACCAAAGATCCCCAATGCACCCAAGAGCCCGGAGATCCACAATGCATCCGAGAGCCCAGAGATCCACAATGTATCTGAGAGCCCAGAGATCCCCAGTGTACTCAAGTGTCCTGAGATCCCCAATGTACCCGAGAGCCCAGAGATTCCCAATGTACCCGATAGTCCAGAGATCCCCAAAGTATCAGAGAGCCCCGAGATCACCAATGTTCCTGAGAGTTCGGAGATCCCCAATGTACCTGCGAGTCCAGAGATCCCCAAAGTATCTGAGAGCCCTGAGATCCCCAATGTACCCGAGAGTCCAGAGATCCCCAATGTATCTTAGAGACCAGAGATCCCCAATGTTCCGGAGAGTTCAGAGAGCCGCCATGTACCCGACGGTCCAGAGATCACCAATGTGCCTGAGATTCCGGAGATCCCCAATGTACACGAATGTCCAGAGATCCCCCATGTACCCGAGAGTCCAGAGACTCCCAATGTACCTGAGAGTCCGGAGATCCCCAATGTACCTGAGAGTCCAGAGATCCCAAATGTTCCTGAGATTTCAGAGATCCCCAAAGTACACGAGAGCCCAGAGACCCCAATGTAGCTGAGAGTCAAGAGGTCCCCAATGTATTCGAGAGTCCAGAGATACCCAATGTAGTCGAGAGTCCAGAGATCCCCAATGAATCCGAGATTCCAGAGATCCCCAATGTACCCGAGAGCCCAAGGATCCCCAATGTACCCGAGAGCACGGAGACCCCCAATGTACTCGAGATTCTGGAAATCCCCAATGTACCCGAGAGCCCAGAGATCACCAATGTACCTCAGACTCCAAAGATGACCAAAGTATCTAAGATTCCAGAGATCACCAGTGTACCTGAGAGTCTGCAGATCCCAAATGTACCTGAGCGCCCGGAGGTCCCCGATGTACATGAGGTTCCAGAGATACCCAACGTACCCAAGAGCCCGAAGATCCCCAATGTACCCGAGAGCCCAGGGATCCCCAATGTACCTGAGAGACCAGAGATCCCCAATTAACCCGAGAGCCCGGAGGTCCCCAATGTACCCGAGATCCCGAAGATCCCCAATGTACCTGAGAGCCCACGGATCACCAATGTACCCAAGAGTCTGAAGATCCCCAATGTACCCAAGTGCCCGGAGATCCCCAATGTAACCGAGAGTCCGGAGATCCCCAATGAAGCTGAGAGTACAGAGATCTCCTATGTATCCTTGAATTCAGAGATCCCCAGTGTATCTGAGAGTCCAGAGATCCCAAATGTATCTGAGAATCCAGAGATCCGCAATGTACCCGAGAGCCCAGAAATCCCCAATGTACCCGAGAGCCCAGAAATCCCCAATGTACCCGAGAGTCCAGAGGTCCTCAATGTACCCGGGAGACCAGAGATCCCCATTGTACCCGAGAGTCCAGAGATCCCCAAAGTATCTGAGTGCCCAGAGATCCCCAATGTTCCTGAGAGTTCAGAGATCCCCAATGTACCCGAGAGTCCAGAGATCCCCAAAGTATATGAGAGCCCAGGGATCCACAATGTACCCGAGAGCCTAGAGATCCACAATGTTCCTGAGAGTTCAGAGATCCCCAATGTACCCGAGAGCCCAGAGATCCCCAATGTTCATGAGGGTTCAGAGATACACAATGTACCCCAGAGATCAGAGATCCCCAATGTACCCGAGAGTCCAGATATCCCCAAAGTATCGGAGAGACCAGAGATCCCCAATGTACCCGACAGCACAGACATCCCCAATGCACCTGAGGGTCCAGAGATCCCCAGTGCACCCAAGGGTCCTGAGATCCCCAATGTACCCGAGAGCCCACAGATTCCCAATTTACCCTAGAGCTCAGAGATCCCCAATGTACCCAAAGCCCGGAGATCCCCAATGTATCCGAGAATCCAGAAATCCCCAATGTGCCTGAGAGCCGAGAAATCCCCAATGTAACCGAGAGTCCAGAGAGCCCCAACATATCCGAGAGTCCGGTGATCCTGAATGTAACTGAGAGTCCAGTGATCCCCAATGTATCCGAGAGTCCAGAGGTCCCCAATGTATCTGAGAGTTCAGAGATCCACAATGTTCCTGAGAGTTCAGAGATCCCCAATGTAAATGAGTTTCCAGAGATCCCCAAAGTATCTGAGAGCCCAGTGATCCACAATGTACCCGAGAGCCTAGCGATCGCAATGTTTCTGAGAGTTCAGAGATCCCCAATGTAGTCGAGAGCCCAGAGATCCCCAATGTTCCTGAGGGTTCAGAGATACACAATGTACCCGAGAGTTCAGAGATCCCCAAAGTATCGGGGAGCCCAGAGATCCCCAATGTACCCGACAGCACAGACATCCCTAATGCGCCTGAGGGTTAAGAGATCCCCAATGTACCAATGGGTCCTGAGATCCCCAATGTACCCGAGAGCCCAGAGACCCAAAAAGTGCCTGAGAGCCCACAGAATCCCAATGTACCCAAGAGACCGGAGATCCCCACTGTTCCTGACAGCCTGAAGATCCTCAATTTTCCCAAGAGACCGGAGATCTCCAATGTACCCAAGAGCACAGAAATCCCCAATGTACCAGAGAGTCCAGAGCTCCCCAATGTATCTGAGAGTTCAGAGATCCCCAATGTTCCTGAGAGTTCAGAGATCCCCAATGTACCCGAGTGTCCAGAGATCCGCAAAGTATCTGAGTGCCCAGTGATACGCAATGTATCCGAGAGCCTAGAGATCCCCAATGTTCCTGAGAGTTCAGAGATCCCCATTGTACCCGAGAGCCCAGAGATCCCCCATGTTCCTGAGAGTTCAGAGATCCACAATGTACCCGAGAGTCCAGTGATCCCCAATGTACCTGAGAGTCCACAGATCTCCAAAGTATTGGGGAGCCCACAGATCCCCAAAGTACCCGACAGCCCAGAGATCCCCAATGCACCTGAGGGTCCAGAGATCCCCAATGTACCCAAGGGTCCTGAGATCCCTAATGTACCCGAGAGCCCAGAGATCCCCAATGTATCTGAGAGACCGGAGATCCCCAATGTACCTGAGAGCCCAGAGATCCCCAATGTACCCGAAAGCCCAGAGATCCACAATGTTCCCGACAGCCCAAAGATCCTCATAGTACCCAAGAGGCTGGATATCCACAATGTATCCGAGAATCAAGATATCATCAATGTATCTGAGAGTCCGGAGATCCCCAATGTACCTGTGTGTCCAGTGATCCCCAATCTATTCGAGCGTCCAGACATACCCAATGTATTTGAGAGTTCAGAGATCCCCAATCTTCCTGAGAGTTCACAGATCCCCAATGTACCCGAGATTCTAGAGATCAGCAAAGAATCTGAGAGCCCTGAGATCCCCAATGTACCCTAGAGTCTGGAGAACGCCAAAGTACCAGAGAGTCCAGAGAGCCACCATGTTCCTTAGAGTTCAGAGATCCCCAATGTACCCGAGCATCCAGAGATCCCCAATGTATCTGAGAGTCCAGAGATGACCAATGTACCTGAGGGCCCGGAGATCACCAATGTACCCGAGAGCCCAGGGATCCCCAATTGTACCGAGAGCCCCGGAATCCCCAATGTAGCCGAGAGCACAGAGATCCCCAATGTACCCGAGAGCCCAGAGATCCCCAATGAACCTGAGAGCCCGAAGATCCCCAATGAACCCCAGAGCCCAGGGATCCTCAATGTAACCGAGAGCCCAAATATCACCAATGTACCCAAGAGCAGTGAGCTCCCCATTGTATCCGATGTAGCAGAGATGCCCAATGTACCCAAGAGTCCAGAGATCCCCTTAGTATCTGAGAGCCCAGAGATCCCCAATGTACCCGAGTGCCTAGAGATTCCCAAAGTTTCTGAGAGCCCAGAGATCCCCAATGTTCCTGAGAGTTCAGAGATCCCCAATGTATCCTTGAATCCACAGATCCCCAGTGTACCCGAGAGCCCGATGATCCCCAATGTGCCCGAGTGTCTGGAAATCCCCAATGTATCTTAGAATCCACAGATCCCCAGTGTACCCGATGGTCCAGAGGTCCCCAAAGTTTCTGAGAATCCAGAGATCCCCAGTGTATCTGAGAGTTCAGATATCCCCAATGTTCCTGTGAGTTCAGAGATCCCCAATGCACCCGAGAGTCCAGAGATCCCCAAAGTATCTGAGAACCCAGAGAACCGCAATGTCCCCGAGAGCCTAGAGATCCCCAATGTTCCTGAGAGTTCAGAGATCCCCAAAGTAGCCGAGAGCCCAGAGATCCCCAATGTTCCTGAGAGTTCAGAGATAGACAATGTACCCAAGATTCGAGAGATCCCCAATGTACCCGACAGCGCAGCCATCCCCAATGCACCTGAGAGTCCAGAGATCCCCAAATGTACCCAATGGTCCTGAGATCCCCAATGTACCCGAGAGCCCAGAGATCCCCAATGTACCTGAGAGCCCAGAGATCCCCAATGTACCCGAGAGCCTTGAGATCCCCAATGTTCCCGACAGCCCGAAGTTCCCCAATGTACCGAAGAGACCGGAGATCCCCAATGTATCCAGGAATCCAGATATCCCCAATGTACCCAGGAGCCAAGGAATCCCCAATGAACCCTAGAGACCAGAGGTCCCCAATGTATCTGAGAGTTCAGATATTCCCAATGTTCCTGATAGATCAGAGATCCCCAATGTACCCGAGAGTGAAGCTGTCCGCAAAGTATCTGAAAGCACAAAGATACACAATTTACCCGAGAGCCTAGAGCTCCCCAATGATCCTGAGAGTTCAGAGATCCACAATGTACCTGAGAGACCAGAGATCCCCAATGTTCCTGAGAGTTCAGATATCCACAATGTACTCTAGAGTCCAGAGATACCCAATGTTCCTGAGAGAGCAGAGATCCCCAAAGTATCGGGGAGCCCAGAGATCCCCAAAGTACCCAACAGCCCAGTGATCCCCATGCACCTGAGAGTCCAGAGATTCCCAATGTTCCCAAGGGTCCTGAGATCCCCAATGTACCCGAGAGCCCAGTGATCCCCAATGTAACTGACAGCCCAGTGATCCCCAATGCACCTGAGAGCCCAGAGATCCCCAATGTACCCGAGAGCCCGGAGATCCCCAATGTACCCGAGAGCCTGGAGATCCCCAATGTTCCCGACAGCCCGAAGTACCCCAATGTACCGAAGAGACCGGAGATCCCCAATGTATCCAAGAATCCAGATATCCCCAATATACCCGAGAGCCCAGAAATCCCCAATGTACCCAGGAGCCCAGTAATCCCCAATGAACCCTAGAGACCAGAGGTCCCCAATGCACCTGAGGGTCCAGAGATTCCCAATGTACCCAAGGGTCCTGAGATCCCCAATGTACCCGAGAGCCCAGTGATCCCCAATGTAACTGAGAGCCCAGTGATCCCCAATGCACCTGAGAGTCCAGAGATCCCCAATGTACCCGAGAGCCTGGAGATCCCCAAAGTTCCCGACAGACCGAAGATCCCCAATGTACCCAAGAGACCGGAGATCCCCAATGTCTCCGAGAAACCAGATATCCCCAATGTACCCGAGAGCCCAGAAATCCCCAGAGTACCCGAGAGCCCAGAGAACCCCAATGTTCATGAGAGTTCAGAGATCCACAATGTACCCGAGAGACCAGAGATCCCCAATGTTCCTGAGAGTTCAGATATCCACAATGTACTCTAGAGTCCAGAGATATCCAATGTTCCTGAGAGTGCAGAGATCCCCAAAGTATCGGGGAGCCCAGAGATCCCCAAAGTACCCAACAGCCCAGTGATCCCCAATACACCTGAGGGTCCAGAGATTCCCAATGTACCCAAGGGTCCTGAGATCCCCAATGTACCCGTGAGCCCAGTGATCCCCAACGTAACTGAGAGCCCAGTGATCCCCAATGCACCTGAGAGTCCAGAGACCCCAATGTACCCGAGAGCCTGGAGATCCCCAATGTTCCCGACAGACCGAAGATCCCCATTGTGCCCAAGAGACCAGAGATCCCCAATGTCTCCGAGAATCCAGATATCCCCAATGTACTCGAGAGCCCAGAAATCCCCAAAGTACCCGAGAGTACAGAAATCCCCAATGCACCCAAGAGGCCAGAGAACCCCAATGTCCCTGAGAATTCAGAGATACACAATGTACCTGAGAGTCCAGAGATCCACAAAGTATCTGAGAGCCCAGAGATACGCAATCTATCCGAGAGCCTAGAGCTCCCCAATGTTCCTGAGAGTTCAGAGATCCCCAATGTACCCGAGAGCACAGAGATCCCCAATGTTCTTGAGAGTTCAGAGATCCCCAATGTACTCTAGAGTCCAGAGATCCCCAATGTATCTGAGAGTCCGGAGATCCCCAATGTACCCGAGAGTCCAGTGATCCCCAATATATCCGAGAGCCCAGAGATCCCCTATGTACCCAAGAGACCGGAGATCCCCAATGTCTCAGAGAATCCAGATATCCCCAATGTACCCGAGAACCCAGAAATCCCCAATGTACCCGAGTGCCCAGAAATCCACAATGTACCTGAGAGTCCAGTGATGCCCATTGTATCTGAGAGTCCAGAGAACCACAAAGTATCTGAGAGCCCAGAGATACGGAATCTATCCGAGAGCCCGAAGTTCCCCAATGTTCTTGAGAGTTCAGAGATCCCCAATGTACTCTAGAGTCCAGAGGTCCCCAATGTATCTGAGATTTCAGATGTCCCCAATGTTCCTGAGAGTTCAGAGATCCCCAATGTACCCGAGAGTCCAGAGATCCGCAAAGTATCTGAGAGCCCAGAGATACACAATGTACCTGAGAGCCAAGAGCTCCCCAATGTTCCTGAGAGTTCATAGATCCCCAATGTACTCTAGAGTCCGCAGATCCTCAATGTACCTGAGAGACCAAAGATCCCCAAAGTATCGGGGAGCCCAGAGATCCCCGAAGTACACGACAGCCCAGAGATCCCCAATGTTCCTGAGAGTTCAGAGATCCACAATGTACTCTAGAGTCCAGAGATCCCCAATGTACCTGATAGACCAGAGATCCCCAAAGTATCGGGGAGCACAGAGATCCCCAAAGCACACGACAGCCCAGAGATCCCCAATGTTCCTGAGAGTTCAGATATCCACAATGTACTCTAGAGTCTGGAGATCCCCAAAGTACCTGAGAGAGCACAGATTCCCAAGGTATCTGAGAGCCCAGAGATCCCCAATGTACCCAAGGGTCCTGAGATCCCCAATGTACCCGAGAGCCCAGAGATACCTAATGTAACTGAGAGCCCAGATATCCCCAATGTACCTGAGAGCCCGCAGATCCCCAATGTACCCAAGAGTCCGGAGATCCCCAATGTTCCCGACAGCCCGAATATCCCCAATGTACCCAAGAGACCAGAGATCCCCAATGTATCCGAGAATCCAGATATCCCCAATGTTCCCAAGAGCCCAGAAATCCCCAATGTATCTGAGAGTCCGGAAATCCCCGATGTACCCGAGAATCCAGTGATCCCCAATGTATCCGAGAGTCCAGAAATCCCCAATGTATTTGAGAGCTCAGAGATCCCCTATGTTCCTGAGAGTTCAGAGATTCCCAATGTACTGGAGATTCCAGAGATCCGGAAAGAATCTGAGAGCCCAGAGATCCCCAATGTACCCGAGAGCCCGAAGATCCGCAATGAACCCCAGAGCCCAGAGATCCCCAATGTAACCGTGAGCCCAAAGATCCCCAATGTACCCAAGAGCCCTGAGATCCCCAATGAATCCGACATACCAGAGATACCCATTGTATCCAAGAGTCCAGATATCCCCAAAGTATCTGAGAGCCCAGAGATCCACATTGCACCCGAGAGTCTAGAGATTCCCACAGTTTCTGAGAGCCCAGAGAACCCCAATGTTCCTGAGAGTTCAGAGATCCCCAATGTATCCTTGAATCCACAGATCCCCAGTGTACCGGAGAGCCCTGAGATCCCCAATGTACCCGAGAGTCTGGAAATCCCCAATGTATCTTAGAATCCACAGATCCCCAGTGTTCCCGAGGGTCCAGAGATTCCCAATGTTTCCGAGAATCCAGAGATCCCCAAACTATCTGAGATCCCAGAGATCCACAATGTACCGAAGAGCCTAGAGATCCCCAAAGTTCCTGAGAGTTCAGAGATCCCCAATGTAGCCAAGAGCCCACAGATCCTTAATGTTCCTGAGAGTTCAGAGATACAAAATGTACCCGAGAGTCCAGAGATCCCTAAAGTATCGGGGAGCCCAGAGATTGCCAATGTATCCGAGAATCCAGATATCCCCAATGTACCCGAGAGTCCAGAAGTCCCCAATGTATCTGAGAGTTCAGATATCCCCAATGTTCCTGAGAGTTCAGAGATCCCCAATGTACCCGAGAGGCCAGAGATCCCAAATGTTCCTGAGAGTTCAGAGATCCCCAATGTAACTGAGAGCCCAGAGATCACCAATGTTCCTGAGATTTCAGAGATACACAATATCCCTGAGAGTTCAGCAATCCCAAATGTCCCCGAGAGTCCAGAGATCCCCAAAGTATCGGGGAGCCCAGAGATCCCCAACGTACCTGACAGCACAGACATCCCAATGCACCTGAGGGTCCAGAGATCCCCAATGCACCCAAGGGTCCTGGGATCCCCTATGTACACGAGAGCCCAGAGATCCCCAATGTACCTGAGAGGCCAGAGATCGCCAATGTACCCGAGAGCCCAGAGATCCCCAATGTATCTGAGAGTTCAGAGATCCCCAATGTTCCTGAGAGTTCAGAGATTCCCAATGTACCTGAGAGTCCAGAGATCCGCAAAGTATCTGAGAGCCCAGAGATACGCAATGTCCCCGAGAGCCTAGAGATCCCCAATGTTCCTGAGATTTCAGAGATCCCCAATGTACCTCAGAGTCCGGAGATCCCCAACTTACCAGAGATTCCAGAGAACCCCCAACTTCCTGAGAGTTCAGAGATCCCCACTGTACCCAACAATTCAGAGATCCCCGATATATCTGAGAGTCCAGAGATCACCAATGTACCTGAGGGTCCCGAGATCCCCAATGTACCTGAGAGCCCAGTGATCCCCAGTTGTACCGAGAGCCCCGGAATCCCCAATGTAACCGACAGCACAGAGATCCCCAATGTACCCGAGAGCCCAGAGATCCCCAATGTACCCGAGAGCGCGAAGATCCCCAATGAACCCCAGGGACCAGGAATCCCAAATGTAACCGAGAGCACGAAGATCCCCAGTGTACCCAAGAGCCCTGAGATTCACAATGTATCCGACATACCAGAGATCCCCAATGTACCCGAGAGTCCAGAGATCCCCAAAGAATCTGAGAGCCCAGAGATCCCCAATATACCCGAGAGTCTAGAGATTCCCAAGGTTTCTGAGAGCCCAGAGATCCCCAATGTTCCTGAGAGTTCAGAGATCACCAATGTATCCTTGAATCCACAGATACCCTGTGCAACCGAGAGACAGAGATCCCCAATGTACCCGAGTGTCAGGAAATCCCCAATGTATCTTAGCATCCACAGATCCCCAATTTACCCGAGGGTCCAGAGATCCCCAATGTTTCCAATAATCCAGGGATCCCCAGTGTATCTGAGCTTCTGGAGATCCCCATTGTTCCTGAGAGATCAGAGATCCCCAATGTACCCAAGAGTCCAGAGATCCCAAAAGTATCTGAGAGCCCAGAGATCTGCAATGTACCCGAGAGCCTTGAGATCCCCAATGTTCCTGAGGGTTCAAAGATCCTCAATGTACCCGAGAGCCCAGAGATCCCCAATGTACCCGAGAGCCCAGAAATCCCCAATGTACCCAAGAACCCAGAAATCCCAAATGTACCCGACAGTCCAGAGACCCCCAATGTCCGAGATTCTGAAGATCCCCAATGTACCCGAGAGTCCAGTGATCCACAATGTATCCGAGAGTCCAGAGGTCCCCAGTGTATCTGAGAGTTCAGATATCCCCAATGTTTCTGTGTGTTCAGAGATCCCCAATGTACCTGAGAGTCCGGAGATCCCCAATGTTCCCGACAGCCTGAAGTTCCCCAATGTACCCAAGAGACCGGAGATCCCCAATGTATCCGAGAGTCCAGAGACCCCAAAAGTATCCGTGATTCCGGAGCTCCCCAATGTACCCGAGAGTCCAGTGATCCCCAAAATATCTGACAGTCCAGAGATCCCTAAAGTATCGGGGAGCCCAGAGATACCCAATGTATCCGAGAATCCAGATATCCCCAATCTACACGAGAGCCCAGAAATCCCCAATGTAAACAAGAGCCCAGATTCCCCAATGTACCCGAGTGTCCAGTGATCCCCAATGCACCCGAGAGCCCAGAGGTCCCCAATGTATCTGAGAGTTCAGATATCCCCAATGTTCCTGAGAGCTCAGAGATCCCCAATGTACCCGAGAGGCCAGAGATCACCAAATTATCTGAGAGCCCAGAGATCCGCCATGTACCCGAGAGCCTAGAGATCCCAAATGTTCCTGAGAGTTCAAAGATCCCCAATGTACCTGAGAGCTCAGAGATCACCAATATTCCTGAGAATTCAGAGATACACAATGTACCCGAGTGTTCAGTGATCCCCAATGTACCCGAGATCCCAGAGAGCCCCAATGTACCTGAGAGGCCAGAGATCCCCAGTGTCCCCGAGAGCCCAGAGATCCCCAATGTATCTGAGAGTTCAGAGATCCCCAATGATCCTGAGAGTTCAGAGATCCCCAGTGTATCTGAGAGTCCAGAGATCCACAAAGTATCTGAGAGCCCAGAGATACGCAATGTACCCAAGAGCCTAGAGGTCCCCAATGTTCCCGAGAGTTCAGAGATCCCCAATGTACCCGAGAGCCTAGAGATCCCCAATGTTCCTGAGA
The DNA here is from genome assembly GCF_017639515.1 of Carcharodon carcharias. Classification (NCBI taxonomy): domain Eukaryota; kingdom Metazoa; phylum Chordata; class Chondrichthyes; order Lamniformes; family Lamnidae; genus Carcharodon; species Carcharodon carcharias. The sequence continues at coordinate 57,092,513 of NC_054475.1, read as the reverse complement.
GTTCAGAGATCTCCAATGTACCTGAGAGACCACAGATCTCCAACGTATTGGGGAGCCCAGAGATCCCCAAGTACCAGACAGCCCAGAGTTCCCCAATGCACCTGAGGGTCCAGAGAACCCCAATGTACCAAGGGTCCTGAGATCCCCAAAGTAACCGAGAGCCCAGAGATCCCCAATGTATATGAGAGCCTGGAGATCCCCAATGTACCTGAGTGCACAGAGATCCCCAATGTACCCGAGAGCCTGTATTTCCCCAATGTTCCCGACACCCCGAAGATCCACAATGTACCCAAAAGACTGGAGATCCCCAATGTATCCGAGAATCCACATATCACCAATGTACCCGAGAGCCCAGAAGTCCCCAATGTACCCGAGAGCCCAGATATCCCCAATGTACCCGAGAGTCCAGAGATCCCCAATGTATCTGAGAGTCCGGAGATGCCCAATGTACCTGAGAGTCAAGAGATCCCCAATGTATCTGAGAGTCCAGATTTACCCAATGAATTTGAGAGTTCAGAGATCTGCAATGATCCTGAGAGTTCACAGATCCCCAATGTACCCGAGAGGCCAGAGATCACCAAAGTATCTGAGAGCCCAGAGATCCGCAATGTACCCGAGAGCCTAGAGATCCCAAATGTTCCTGAGAGTTCAGAGATCCCCAATGTATCTGAGAGTTCAGAGATCCCCAATGATCCTGAGAGTTCAGAGATCCCCAGTGTATCTGAGAGTCCAGAGATCCACAAAGTATCTGAGAGCGCAGAGATACGCAATGTACCCAAGAGCCTAGAGGTCCCCAATGTTCCCGAGAGTTCAGAGATCCCCAATGTACCCGAGAGCCTAGAGATCCCCAATGTTCCTGAGAGTTCAGAGATCCCCAATGTACCTGAGAGACCACAGATCTCCAAAGTATTGGGGAGCCCAGATATCCCCAAGTACCAGACAGCCCAGAGTTCCCCAATGCACCTGAGGGTCCAGAGATCCCCAATGTACCCAAGGGTCCTGAGATCCCCAATGTAACCGAGAGCCCAGAGATCCCCAATGTATATGAGAGCCCGGAGATCCCCAATGTACCTGAGTGCACAGAGATCCCCAATGTACGCGAGAGCCCGTATTTCCCCAATGTTCCCGACACCCCGAAGATCCACAATGTACCCAAGAGACTGGAGATCCCCAGTGTATCCGAGAATCCACATATCACCAATGTACCCGAGAGCCCAGAAATCCCCAATGTAAATGAGAGCCCAGAAATCCCCAATGTACCCGAGAGTCCAGAGATCCCCAATGTATCTGAGAGTCCGGAGATGCCCAATGTACCTGAGAGTCAAGAGATCCCCAATGTATCTGAGAGTCCAGAGATACCCAATGAATTTGAGAGTTCAGAGATCCGCAATGTTCCTGAGAGTTCACAGATCCCCAATGTACCCGAGATTCCAGAGATCCCCAATGAATCTGAGGGCCCTTAGATCCCCAATGTACCTCAGAGTCTGGAGATCCCCAACTTACCAAAGAGTCCAGAGAACCCCCAACTTCCTGAGAGTTCAGAGATCCCCACTGTACCCAACAATCCAGAGATCCCCAATATATCTGAGAGTACAGAGATCACCAATGTACCTGAGGGTCCCGAGATCCCCAATGGACCCGAGAGCCCAGTGATCCCCAATTGTACCGAGAGCTCCGGAATCCCCAATGTACCTGACAGCACAGAGATCCCCAATGTACCCGAGAGCCCAGGGATCCCCAATGTACCTGAGAGCCCGAAGATCCACAAAGAACCCCAGGGTCCAGGGATCCCCAATGTAAGCGAGAGCACGAAGATCCCCAATGTACCCAAGAGCCCTGAGATTCACAATGTACCCGACATACCAGAGATCCCCGATGTACCCGAGAGTCCAGAGATCCCCAAAGAATCTGAGAGCCCAGAGATCCCCAATGTACCCGAGTGCCTAGAGATTCCCAAAGTTTCTGAGAGCCCAGAGATCCCCAATGTTCCTGAGAGCCCAAAGATCCCCAGTGTACCCAAGAGCCCAGAGATCCCCAATGTACCCGAGAGTCTAGAGATTCTCAAAGTTTCTGAGAGCCCAGAGATCTCCAATGTTCCTGAGAGTTCAGAGATCCCCAATGTATCCTTGAATCCACAGATACCCAGTGTAACTTAGAGCCCAGAGATCCCCAATGTACCCGAGTGTCAGGAAATCCCCAATGTATCTTAGAATCCACAGATCGCTAGTTTACCCGAGGGTCCAGAGATCCGCAATGTTTCTGATAATCCAGAGATCCCCAGTGTATCTGAGCGTCCGGAGATCCCCATTGTTCCTGAGAGATCAGTATCTCCAATGTACCCGAGAGTCCAGAGATCCCCAAAGTATCTGAGAGCCCAGAAATCTGCAATGTACCTGAGAGCCTAGAGATCCCAAATGTTCCTGAGAGTTCAGAGATCCCCAATGTACCCAAGAGCGCAGAGATCCCCAATGTACCCGAGAGCCCAGAAATCCCCAATGTACCCAACAACCCAGAAATCCCCAATGTACCCAAAAGTCCAGAGACCCCAATTGTATCCGCGATTCTGTAGATCCCCAATGTACCTGGGAGTCCAGTGATCCCCAATGTACTGGAGAGTCCAGAGGACCCAATGTATCTGAGAGTCCAGAGATCCCCAATGTCCCCGAGAGTCCAGAGAACCCCAATGTAGCCAAGAGTCCTGTGATCCCCAATGTATCCGAGAGTCCAGAGGTCCCCAATGGATCTGAGAGTTCAGATATCCCCGATGTTCCTGAGCATTCAGAGATCCATAATGTCCCCGAGAGTCCAGAGATCTGCAAAGTATCTGAGAGCCCAGAGACACGCAATGTACCCGAGAGCCTAGAGATCCCCAATTTCCTGAGACTTCAGAGATCCCCAAAATACCCGAGAGCCCAGAGATCCCCAATGTTCCTGAGAGTTGAGAGCTCCCCAATGTTACCGAGAGCACGGAGATCCCCAATGTTCCTGAGAGTCCAGTGATCCCCAATGTATCCGAGAGTCAAGAGGTCCCCAATGTATATGAGATTCAGATATCCCCAATGTTCCTGAGAGTTCAGAGATCCCCAATGTACCCGAGAGTCCACAGATCCACAAAGTATCTGAGACACCAGAGGTACGCAATGTACCCGAGTGCCTAGAGCTCCCCAATGTTCCTGAGAGTTCAGAGATCCCCAATGTACCCGAGAGTCCCAGAGATCCCCAATGTACCCGAGTCCAGAGACCCCCAATGTATCCGAGATTCTGTAGAAACCCCAATGTACCCTAGAGTCCAGTGATACCCAATGTATCCGAGAGTCCAGAGGTCCCCAATGTACCTGAGAGTTCAGATATCCCCAATGTTCCTGAGAGTTCAGAGATCCCCAATGTACCCGAGGATCCAGAGATCACCAAAGTACCTGAGAGCCCAGAGATCCACAATGTACCCGAGAGCCTAGAGATCCCCAATGTTCCTGAGAGTTCAGAGATCCCCAAAGTACCCGAGAGCCCAGAGATCCCCAAGGATGCTGAGAGTTCAGAGATAGACAATAAGCCCGAGAGTTCAGAGATCCCCAATGTACCCGAGAGTCCAGAGATCACAAAGTATCGGTGAGCCCACACATCTCCAATGTACCCGACAGCACAGACATCCCCAATGCACCTGAGGGTCCAGAGATCCCCAATGTACCGAAGGGTCCTGAGATCCCCAATGTATCTGAGAGTTAAGAGATCCCCAATGTTCCTGAGAGTTCAGAGATCCCCACTGTACCCGAGAGCACAGAGATCCGCAAAGTATCTGAGAGCCCAGAGATACGCAATGTACCCGAGAGCCCAGAGATCCCCAATGTACCTAAGAGACCACAGATCTCCAAAGTATTGGGGAGCCAAGAGATCCCCAAAGTAGCCGACAGCCCTGAGTTCTCCAATGCACCTGATGGTCCAGAGATCCCCAATGTACCCAAGGGTCCTGAGATCCCCAATGTACCTGAGAGCCCAGAGATCCCCAAAGTACCCAAGAGCCCAGAGATCCCAAATGTTCCTGACAGCCCAAAGATCCACAATGTACCCGAGACTGGAGATCCCCAAAGTATCCGAGCATCCACATATCACCAATGTACCCGAGAGCCCTGAAATCCCGAATGTACCCGAGATCCCAGAAATCCCCAATGTACCCGAGAGTCCAGAGATCCCCAATGTATCTGATCATCCGGAGATACCCAATGAATTTGAGAGTTCAGAGATCCCCAATGTTCCTGAGACTTCACAGATCCCCAATGTACCCGAGACTCCTGAGATCCCCAACGTACCATTGAGTCCAGAGTACCCCCATCTTCCTGAGAGTTCAGAGATCCCCACTGTAACCGAGTATCCAGAGATCCCCAAAGTATCTGACAGCCCAGAGATCCGCAATGTACCTGAGAGCCTAGAGATCCCAAATGTTACTGATAGTTCAGAGATCCCCAATGTACCTGAGAGCCCAGAGATCACCAATGTTCCTAAGAATTCAGAGACACACAATGTACCCGAGTGTTCAGTGATCCCCAATGTACCCGAGAGCCCAGAGATCCCCAATGTACCTGAGAGGCCAGAGATCCCCAATGTACCCGAGAGCCCAGAGATCCCCAATGAATTTGAGAGTTCGAGATCCCCAATGTTCCTGAGAGTTCACAGATCCCCAATGTACCCGAGATTCCAGAGATCCCCAATGAATCTGAGTGCCCTGAGATCCCCAATGTACCCGAGAGTCCGGAGATCCCCAACTTACCAGAGAGTCCAGAGAACCCCCAACTTCCTGAGAGTTCAGAGATCCCCACTGTACCCGACAATCCAGAGATCCCCAATATATCTGAAAGTCCAGAGATCACCAATGTACATGAGGGTCCCGAGATCCCCAATGTACCCGAGAGCCCAGTGATCCCCAATTGTACCGAGAGCCCCGGAAAACCCAATGTACCCGAGAGCACAGAGATCCCCAATGTACCCGAGAGCCCGGAGATCCCCAATTTACCTGAGAGCCCGAAGATCCCCAATGAACCCCAGGGCCCAGGGATCTCCAATGTAACTGAGAGCACGAAGATCCCCAATGTACCCGAGAGTCTAGACATTCCCAAAGTTTCTGAGAGCCCAGAGATCCCCAATGTTCCTGAGAGTTCAGAGATCCCCAAAGTATCCTTGAATCCACAGATACCCAGTGTAACCGAGAGCCCAGAGATCCCAATGTACCCGAGTGTCAGCAAATCCCCAATGTATCTTAGAATCCACAGATCCCCAGTTTACCTGAGGGTCCAGAGATCCCCAATGTTTCCGATAATCCAGAGATCCCCAGTGTATCTGAGCGTCCGGAGATCCCCATTGTTCCTGAGAGATCAGAGATCTCCAATGTACCCGAGAGTCCAGAGATCCCCAAATTATCTGAGAGCCCAGAGATCCGCAATGTACCCGAGAACCTAGAGATCCCAAATGTTCCTGAGAGTTCAGATATCCCCAATGCACCCGAGAGCGCAGAGATCCCCAATGTACCCGAGAGCCCAGAAATCCCCAATGTACCCAAGAACCCAGAAATCCCCAATGTACCCGGGCGTCCAGAGACCACCCAATGTATCCGAGATTCTGTAGATCCCCAATGTACACGGACGTCCAGTGATCCCCAATGTATCCGAGAGTCCAGAGGTCCCCAATGCATCTGAGTGTCCAGAGATCCCCAATGTACCCAAGAGTCCAGAGAACCCCAATGTACCCAAGAGTCCAGTGATCCCCAATGTATCCGAGAGTCCAGAGGTCCCCAATGGATCTGAGAGTTCAGATATCCCCAATGTTCCTGAGCGTTCACAGATCCATAATATCCCCGAGAGTCCAGAGATCTGCAAAGTATCTGAGAGCCCAGAGATACGCAATGTACCCGAGAGCCTAGAGATCCCCAATTTCCTGAGAGTTCACAGATCCCCAATGTACCTGAGAGCCCAGAGATCCCCAATGTTCCTGAGAGTTGAGAGCTCCCCAATGCTACCGAGAGCACGGAGATCCCCAATGTTCCTGAGAGTCCAGTGATCCCCAATGTATCCGAGAGTCCAGAGGTCCCCATGTATCTGAGATTCAGATATCCCCAATGTTCCTGAGAGTTCAGAGATCCCCAATGTACCCGAGAGTCCACAGATCCACAAAGTATCTGAGAGCCCAGAGGTACGCAATGTACCCGAGTGCCTAGAGCTCCCCAATGTTCCTGAGAGTTCAGAGATCCCCAATGTACCAAAGAGTCCAGAGAACCCCAATGTACACAAGAGTCCAGTGATCCCCAATGTATCCGAGAGTCCAGAGGTCCCCAATGGATCTGAGAGTTCAGATATCCCCAATGTTCCTGAGTGTTCAGAGATCCATAATGTCCCCGAGAGTCCAGAGATCTGCAATGTATCTGAGAGCCCAGAGATACGCAATGTACCCGAGAGCCTAGAGATCCCCAATTTCTTGAGAGTTCAGAGATCCCCAATGTACCCGAGAGCCCAGAGATCCCCAATGTTCCTGAGAGTTGAGAGCTCCCCAATGTTACCGAGAGCGCGGAGATCCCCAATGTTCCTGAGAGTCCAGTGATCCCCAATGTATCCGAGAGTCAAGAGGTCCCCAATGTATCTGAGATTCAGATATCCCCAATGTTCCTGAGAGTCCAAAGATCCCCAATGTACCCGAGAGTCCACAGATCGACAAAGTATCTGAGAGCCCAGAGGTACGCAATGTACCCGAGTGCCTAGAGCTCCCCAATGTTCCTGAGAGTTCAGAGATCCCCAATGTACCCGAGAGTCCAGAGATCCCCAATGTACCCGAGAGTCCAGAGACCCCCAATGTATCCGAGATTCTGTAGAATCCCCAATGTACACGAGAGTCCAGTGATCCGCAATTTATCCGAGAGTCCAGAGGTCCCCAATGTACCTGAGAGTTCAGATATCCCCAATGTTCCTGAGAGTTCAGAGATCCCCAATGTACCCGAGGATCCAGAGATCACCAAAGTACCTGAGAGCCCAGAGATCCACAATGTACCCGAGAGCCTAGAGATCCCCAATGTTCCTGAGAGTTCAGAGATCCCCAAAGTACCCGAGAGCCCAGAGATCCCCAAGGATTCTGAGACTTCAGAGATAGACAATGAACCCGAGAGTTCAGAGATCCCCAATGTATCCGAGAGTCCAGAGATCACAAAGTATCGGTGAGCCCACACATCCCCAATGTACCCGACAGCACAGACATCCCCAATGCACCTGAGGGTCCAGAGATCCCCAATGTACCCAAGGGTCCTGAGATCCCCAATGTACCCGAGAGCCCAGAGATTCCCAGTGTACCTGAGAGTCCAGAGATCCACAATTAACCCGAGAGGCCAGAGATCCGCAATGTATCAGAGAGTTAAGAGATCCCCAATGTTCCTGAGAGCTCAGAGATCCGCAAAGTATCTGAGAGCCCAGAGATACGCAATTTACCCGAGAGCCTAGAGATCCCCTATTTTTCCTGAGAGATCAGAGATCCCCAATGTACCCGAGAGCCCAGAGATCCCCAATGTTCCTGAGAGTTCAGAGATCCACAATGTACCTGAGAGTCCAGAGATCCCCAATGTACCTCAGAGACCACAGATCTCCAAAGTATTGGGGAGCCAAGAGATCCCCAAAGTACCCGACAGCCCTGAGTTCTCCAATGCACCTGATGGTCCAGAGATCCCCAATGTACCCAAGGGTCCTGAGATCCCCAATGTACCTGAGAGCCCAGAGATCCCCAATGTACCCTAGAGCCTGGAGATCCCCAATGTTCCCGACAGCCCAAAGATCCACAGTGTACCCTAGAGACTGGAGCTCCCCAATGTATCCGAGCATCCACATATCACCAATGTAACCGAGAGCCCTGAAATCCCCAATGTACCCGAGATCCCAGAAATCCCCAATGTACCCTAGAGTCCAGAGATCCCCAATGTATCTGATCGTCCGGAGATACCCAATGAATTTGAGAGTTCAGAGATCCCCAATGTTCCTGAGAGTTCACAGATCCCCAATGTACCCGAGACTCCTGAGATCCCCAACGTACCAGAGAGTCCAGAGTACCCCCATCTTCCTGAGTCTTCAGAGATCCCCACTGTAACCGAGCATCCAGAGATTCCCAATGTATCTGAGAGTTTAGAGATCAGCAATGTACCTGAGGGTCGCAAGATCCCCAATGTACCCTAGAGCCCAGTGATCCCCAATTGTACCAAGAGCCCCGGAATTGCAAATGTCCTCGAGAGCACAGAGATCCCCAAAGTACCCGAGAGCCCGGAGATCCCCAATGTACCCAAGAGCCTGAAGATCCCCAATGAACCCCAGAGCCCAGGGATCCCCAATGTAACCAAGAGACCGAAGATCCCCAATGTAACCAAGAGCCCTGAGATTCACATAGTATCTGACATACGAGAGATTCCCAATGTACCCAAGAGTCCAGAGATCCGCAACATATCTGACAGCCCAGAGATCCACAATGTACCCTATGGTCCAGAGATCCCCAATGTTTCCTAGAATCAAGAGATCCCCAGTTTATCTGAGCGTCCGGAGATCCCCAATCTTCTTGAGGCAACATAGATCCCCAATGTACCCGAGAGTCCAGAGATCCCCAAAGTATCTGAGAGCCCAGAGATCTGCAATGTACCCGAGAGCCTAGAGGTCCCCAATGTTCCTGAGAGTTCAGAGATCCCCAATGTACCCGAGAGCCCAGAGATCCCTAAAGTATCGGGGAGCCCCGAGATCCCCATTGTATCAGAGAATCCAGATATCCTCAATGTACCCGAGAGCCCAGAAATCACCAAGGTTCCCAAGAACCCAGAAATCCCCAATGTTCCCGAGTGTCCAGAGACGACCAATGTATCCGGGGTTCTGGAGATCCCCAATGTACCCGAGAGTCCAGTGATCCCCAATGTATCCAAAAGTTCAGAGATCCCCAATGTTCCTGAGAGTTCAGAGATCCCCAATGTACCCGAGAGTTCAGAGATCTGCAAAGTATCTGAGAGCCCAGAGATATGCAATGTACCCGAGAGCCTAGAGATCCCCAATGTTCCTGAGAGTTAGGAGATCCACAATGTACCCGAAAGTCCAGAGATCCCCAATATACCTGAGAGACCACAGATCTCCAAAGTACTGGGGAGCCAAGAGACCCCCAAAGTACCCGAGAGCCCAGAGTTCCCCAATGCACCTGATGGTCCAGAGATCCCCAATGCACCCAAGGGTCCTGAGATCCCCAATGTAACCGAGAGCCCAGAGATCCCCAGTGTACCTGAGAGCCCCGAGATACCCAATGTACCTGAGAGCCCAGAGATCCCCAATATACCCGAGAGCCCGGAGATCCCCAATGTTCCAGACAGCCCAAAGTTCCACAATGTATGCAAGAGACTGGAGATCCCCAATGTATCCGAGAATCCACATATCACCAATGTACCCGAGAGCCCAGAAATCCCCAATGTACCCGAGAGCCCAGAAATCCCCAATGTACCTGAGAGTCCAGAGATCCCCAATGTATCTGAGAGTCCGGAGATACCCAATGAATTTGAGAGTTCAGAGATCCCCAATGTTCCTGAGAGTTCAGAGATCCCAAATGTACCCGAGATTCCAGAGATCCCCAATGAATCTGAGTGCCCTGAGATCCCCAATGTACCTGAGAGTACAGAGATCCCCAACATACCAGAGAGTCCAGAGAACCCCCATCTTCCTGAGAGTTCAGAGATCCCCACTGTACCCGAGCATCCAGAAATCCCCAAAGTATCTGAGAGCCCAGAGATCCGCAATGTACCTGACAGCCTAGAGATCCCAAATGTTACTGAGAGTTCAGAGATCCCCAATGTACCTGAGAGCCCAGTGATCACCAATGCACCCGCGAGCCCAGTGATTCCCAAATGTACCGAGAGCCCTGGAATCCCCAATGTACCCGCGAGCACTGAGATCCCCAATGCACACTAGAGCCCGGAGATCCCCAAAGTACCCGAGATTCCAAAGATACCCAACATACCCCAGAGACCATGGATCCCCAATGTAACCGAGAGCCCAAAGATCCCCAATGTACCCAAGAGCCCTGAGATTCACACTGTATCCGACATACCAGAGATCCCCAATGTACCCGAGAGTCCAGAGATCCCCAAAGTATCGGGGAGCCCAGAAATCCACAATGTACCCGAGAGTCTAGAGATTCCCAAAGTTTCTGAGAGCCCGGAGATCCCCAATTTTCCTGAGAGTTCAGAGAACACCAATGTATCCTTGAATCCACAGATCCACAGTGTAATCGAAAGCCCGGAGATCCCCAATGTTCCCGAGTGTCCGGAAATCCCCAATGTATCTTAGAATCCACAGATCCCCAGTGTACCCGAGGGTCCAGAGATCCACAATGCTTCCAATAATCCAGAGAACCCCAGTGTATCTCAGCGTCCGGAGATCCCCAATGATCCTGAGAGATCAGAGATCCCCAATGTACCGAGAGTCCAGAGATCCCAAAAGTATCTGAGAGTTCAGAGATCCCCAATGTACCTGAGAGCCCAGAGATCCCCAATGTTCCTGAGAGTTCAGAGATACACAATGTACCCGAGATTCCAGAGATCCCCAATGTACCCAAGAGTCCAGAGATCCCTAAAGTATCGGGGAGCCCAGAGATCCCCAATGTATCCGAGAATCCAGATATCCCCAATGTACCCAAGAGCCCAGATATCCCCAATGGATCCAAGAACCCAGAAATCCGCAATGTACCCGAGAGTCCAGAGACCCCCAATGTATCCGAGCTTCCGGAGATCCCCAATGTATCCGAGAGTCCAGTGATCCCCAAAGTATCCGAGAGTCCAGAGGTCCCCAATGTATCTGAGAGTTCAGATATCCCCAATGTTCCTGAGAGTTCAGAGATCCTCAATGTACACGAGAGTCAAGAGGTCTGCAAAGTATCTGAGAGCCCAGGGATCCACAATGTACCCGAGAGCCTAGAGATCCCCAAAATTCCTGAGAGCCCAGAGATCCCCAATGTTCCTGTGAGTTCAGAGATACACAATGTACCCGAGAGTTCAGAGATCCCCAATGTACCCGAGAGTCCAGAGATCCCCAAAGTATCGGGGAGCCCAGAGATCCGCAATGTACCCGACAGCACAGACATCCCCAATGCACCTGAGGGTCCAGAGATCCCCAATGTACCCAGGGGTCCTGAGATCCCCAATGTACCCGAGAGCACAGAGACCCCCAATGTACCAGAGAGCCTAGATATCGCCAATGCACCCGAGAGCCCGCAGATCACCAATGTTCCCGACAGAACGGTGATCCCCAATGTACCCATGAGACCAAAAATCCCCAATGTACCCGAGAGTCCAGAGATCTGCAAAGTATCTGAGAGCCCAGGGATCCACAATGTACCCGAGAGTCCAGAGCTCCCCAATGTATCGAGAGTTCAGAGATCCCCAATGTCCCTGAGAGTTCAGAGATCCCCCATGTACCCGAGAGTCCAGAGATCCGCAAAGTATCTGAGAGCATAGAGATATGCAATGTACCCGAGAGCCTAGATATCCCCAATGTTCCTGAGAGTCCAGAGATCCCAATTGTACCCAAGAGCCCAGAGATCCCCAACGTTCCCGACAGCCCGAAGTTCCCCAATGTACCCAAGAGACCGGAGATCCCCAATGTATCCGAGAGCCCAGAAAACCCCAATGTACCCGAGAGCCCAGAGATCCCGAACGTTCCTGATAGTTCCGAGACCCCCAATGTATCCGAGATTCCGGAGATCCCCAATGTACCCAAGAGTCCAGTGATCCCCAAAGTATCCGAGAGTCCAGCGGTCCACAATGTATTTGAGATTTCAGATATCCCCAATGATCCTGAGAGTTCAGAGATCCCCAATGTACCCGAGAGTCTAGAGATCCACAAAGTATCTGAGAGCCCAGAGATACGCAATGTACCCGAGAGCCTAGAGCTCCACAATGTTTCGGAGAGTTCAGAGATCCCCAATGTACCTGAGAGACCAGAGATCCCCAAAATATTGGGGAGCCCAGAGATCCCCAAAGTACCCGAATGCACAGAGATCCCCAAAGCACCTGAGGGTCCAGAGTTCCCCAATGTACCAAGTATCCAGAGATCCCCAATGTACCCGAGAGCCCAGAGATCCCCAATGTAACTGTGAGCCCAGAGATCCCCAATGCACCTGAGAGTCTAGAGATTCCCAAAGTTTCTGAGAGCCCGGAGATCCCCAATGTTCCTGAGAGTTCAGAGATCCCCAATGTATCCTTGAATCCAACGGTCCCCAGTGTACCCGAGAGCCTTGAGATCCCCAATGTACCCGAGTATCCAGAAATCCCCAATTTATCTTAGAATCCACAGATCCCCAGTGTATCTGAGGGTTCAGAGATACCCAATATTTCCGAGAATTCAGAGATCCACAGGGTATCTGAGCGTCTGGAGATCACCAATTTTCCAGAGAGATCAGAGATCCCCAATGTACCCAACAGTCCAGAGATCCCCAAAGTATCTGAGAGCCCAGAGATCGCCAAAGTACCCGAGAGCCTAGAGATCCCCAATGTTCCTGAGAGTTCAGAAATCCCCAATGTACCCGAGAGCCCAGAGATCCCCAATGTTCCTGAGAGATCAGAGATACACAATATACCCGAGATTCCAGAGATCCCCAATGTATCCGAGAATCCAGATATCCCCAATGTACCCGAGAGCCCAGAAATCCACAATGTACCCAAGAACACAGAAATCCCCAATGTACCTGAGAGGCCAGAGACCCCCAATATATCCGAGATTCTGGAGATCCCCAATGTACCCGAGAGTCCAGTGATCCCCAATGTATCTGAGAGTCCAGAGGTCCCCAATGTATCTGAGAGTTCAGAGATCCCCAATGTTCCTGAAAGTTCAGAGATCCCCAATGTACCCGAGAGTCCAGAGATCTGCAAAGTATCTGAGAGCCCAGGGATCCACAATGTATCCGAGAGCTGAGAGATCGCCAACGTTCCTGAGAGTTCAGAGATCCCCAATGTATCTGAGAGCCCAGAGATCCCCAATGTTCCTGAGAGTTCAGAGATACACAATGCACCCGAGAGTTCAGAGATCCCCAATGTACCCGAGAGTCCAGAGATTCCCAAAGTATTGTGGAGCCCAGAGATCCCCAATGTACCCGACAGCACAGACGTCCCCAATGCACCTGAGGGTCCTGAGATCCACAATGTACCCGAGAGCCCGAAGATCCCAATGAACCCCAGAGCCCAGGGATCTCCAATGTATCTGAAAGCCCAGAGATCCCCAATGTACCCGAGAGCAGGGAGATACCCAATGTTCCCGACAGCCCGAGGATCCACAACGTACCCAAGAGACTGGAGATCCCCAATGTATCCGAGAATCCACATATCACCAATGTACCCGAGAGCCCAGAAATCCGCAATGTACCCGAGCACCCAGAAATCCCCAATGTACCCGAGAGTCCAAAGATCCCCAAAGTATCTGAGAGTCTGGAGATACCCAATTAATTTGAGAGTTCAGAGATCCCCAATGATCCTGAGAGTTCACAGATCCCCAATGTACCCGAGATTCCAGAGATCCCCAATGAATCTGAGTGCCCTGAGATCCCCAATGTACCCGAAGGTCCAGTGATCCCCAACATACCAGAGAGTCCAGAGAACCCCCATCTTCCTGATAGTTCAGAGATCCCCACTGTACCCGAGCATCCAGAGATCCCCAATGTATCTGAGAGTCCAGAGATCACCAATGTACCTGAGAGTCCTGAGATCCCCAATGTACCTGAGAGCCCAGGGATCCCAAATTGTACCGAGAGCCCCGGAATCCCCAATGTACCCAAGAGCCCTGAGATTCACACTGTATCCAACATACCAGAGATCCCCAAATTACCCGAGAGTCCAGAGATCACCAAAGTATCTGAGAGCCCAGAGATCCACAATGTACCCGAGAGTCTAGAGATTCCCAAAGTTTCTGAGAACCCAGAGATACCCAATGTTCCTGAGAGTTCAGAGATCCCAAATGTATCCTTGAATCCACAGATCACCAGTGTAACCGAGAGCCCGGAGATCCCCAATGTACCCGAGTGTCGGGAAATTCCCAATGTATCTTAGAATCCACAGTACTCCAGTGTACCCGAGGGTGCAGAGATCCCCAATGTTTCCGAGAATCCACAGATCCCCAGTGTATCTGAGCGTCTGGAGATCCCCAATGATCCTGAGAGATCAGAGCTCCCCAATGTACCCGAGAGTCCAGAGATCCCCAAAGTATCTGAGAGCCCAGAGATACGCAATGTACGCGAGAGCCTGGAGATCCAAAATGTTCCTGAGAGTTCAGAGATCCCCAACGTACCCGAGAGCCCAGAGATCCCCAATGTTCCTGAGAGATCAGAGATCCCCAATGTACCCGAGAGCCCAGAGATCCCTAATGTGCCCGATTGCCTAGAGATCCCTAAAGTATCGGGGAGCCCAGAGATCCCCAATGTATCCGAGAATCCAGATATCCCCAATGTACCCGAGAGCCCAGAAATCCCCAATGTACCCGAGAGTCCTGAGCTCCCCAATGTATCTGAGAGTTCAGAGATCCCCAATGTTCCTGAGAGTTCAGCGATCCCCAATGTATCTGAATGCCCAGAGATCCCCAATGTTCCTGAGAGTTCAGAGATACACAATGTACCCGAGAGTTCAGAGATCCCCAATGTACCTGAGAGTCCCAAGATCCCCAAAGCATTGTGGAGCCCTGAGATCCCCAATGTACCCGACAGCACAGACGTCCCCAATGCACCTGAGGGTTCAATGATCCCCAATGTATGCAAGGGTCCTGAGATCCATAATGTACCCGAGAGCAGAGAGATCCCCAATGTACCTGTGAGCCCGGAGATCCCCATTGTACCCGAGAGCCCGAAGATACCAATGAACCCCAGAGCCCAGGGATCTCCAATGTAAACGAGAGCCCGAGATCCCCAATGTCCCAAGAGCATTGAGATTCACATTGTATCCGACATACGAGAGATCCCCAATGTACCCGAGAGTCCAGAGATCCCCAACGTATCTTAGAGCCCAGAGATCCACAATGTACCCGAGACTCTAGAGCTTCCCAAAGATTCTGAGAGCCCAGAGATCCCCAATGTTCCTGAGAGTTCAGAGATCCCCAATGTATCCTTGAATCCACAGATCCACAGTGTAACCGAGAGCCTGGAGATCCCCAATGTACCCGAGTGTCCGGAAATCCCCAATGTATCTTAGAATCCACAGATCCACAGTGTACCCTATGGTCCAGAGATCCCCAATGTTTCCGATAATCCAGAGATCCCCAGTGCATCAGAGCATCTGGAGATACCCAATGTTCCTGAGTCTTCAGAGATCCCCAATGTACCCGTGAGTCCAGAGATCACCAAAGTATCTGAGAGGCCAGAGATCCGCAATGTACCCAAGAGCCGAGAGATCCTCAATGTTCCTGAGAGTTCAGAAATCCCCAATGTACCCGAGAGCCCAGAGATCCCCAATGTTCCTGAGAGATCAGGGATACACAATGTACCTGAGATTCCAGAGATCCACAATGTACCCGAGAGTCCAGTGATCCCCAATGTATCTGAGAGCCCAGAGATCCGTAATGTACCCGAGAGCACGGAGATACCCAATGTTCCCGACAGCCCGAGGATCCACAATGTACCCAAGAGACTGGAGATCCCCAATGTATCCGAGAATCCACATACCACCAATGTACCCGAGAGCCCAGAAATCCCCAATTTACCCGAGAGCCCAGAAATCCCCAATGTACCCGAGAGTCCAGAGATCCCCAATGTATCTGAGAGTCCGGAGATACCCAATGAATTTGAGAGTTCAGAGATCCCCAATGTTCCTGAGAGTCCATTGATCCCCAATGTATCCGAGACTCCAGAGATCCCCAATATATTTGGGAGTTCAGAGATCCCTAATGCTCCTGAGAGTTCAGAGATCCCCAATGTACCGGAGATTCCAGAGATCCCCAAAGAATGTGAGTGCACAGAGATCCCCAATGTAACCGAGAGCCTGAAGATCCGCAATGAACCCCAGAACCCAGGGGTCCCCAATGTTTCCGAGAGCCCAAAGATCCCCAGTGTACCCAAGAGCCCTGAGATCCCCAATGTATCCGACATTCCAGAGATCCCCAATGTACCCGAGAGTCCAGAGATCACCAAAGTATCTGAGAGCCCAGAGATCCCCAATGTACCCGAGAGTCTAGAGATTCTCAAAGTTTCTGAGAGCCCAGAGATCCCCAATGTTCCTGAGAGTTCAGAGATCCCCAATGTATCCTTGAATCCACAGATCCCCACTGTACCCGAGAGCCCTGAGATCCCCAATGTACCCGGTTTCTGGAAATCCCCAATGTATCTTAGAATCCACAGATCACCAGTGTACCCGAGTGTCAAGAGATCCCCAATGTTTCCGAGAATCCAGAGATCCCCAGGGTATCTGAGCGTCTGGAAATCCCCAAATGTCCAGAGAGATCAGAGATCCCCAATGTACCCGAGAGTCCAGAGATCCCCAAAGTATCTGAGAGCCCAGAGATCTGCAATGTACCCGAGAGCCTAGAGATCCCCAACGTTCCTGAGAGTTCAGAGATCCCAAATGTACCCGAGAGCCCAGAGATCCCCAATGTTCCTGAGAGTTCAGAGATATAAAATGTACCCGAGAGTGCAGAGATCCCCAATGTACCCGAGAGTCCAGAGATCCCTAAAGTATCGGGGAGCCGACAGATTCCCAATTTTTCTGAGAATCCAGATATCCCCAATGTACCCGAGAGCCCAGAAATCCCCAATGAACCCACGAGCCCAGAAATCACAGTGTACCCGAGAGTCCAGAGAAACCCAATGTATCCGAGATTCTGGAGATCCCCAATGTACCCGAGAGCCCATAGATCCCCAATGTTCCTGAGAGATCAGAGATACACAATGTACCCGAGATTCCAGAGATCCCAATGTACCCAAGAGTCCAAAGATCCCTAAAGTATCAGGGAGCCCAGAGATCCCCAATGTATCCGAGAATCCAAATATCGCCAATGTACCCGAGAGCCCAGAAATCCCCAATGTACCCAGGAACCCAGAAATCCCCAATGTACCCGAGAGTCCAGAGACCCCCAATGTACCCGAGAATCCAGAGATCTGCAAAGTATCTGAGAGCCCAGGGATCCACAATGTACCCAAGAGCCTAGAGATCCCCAATGTTCCTGAGAGTTCAGAGATCCCCAATGTACCCGAGAGCCCAGAGATCCCCAATGTTCCTGAGAGTTCAGAGATACACAATGTACCCGAGTGTTCAGAGATCCCCAATGTACCAGACAGCGCAGACATCCGCAATGCACCTGAGGGTCCAGAGATCCCCAATGTACCCAAGGGTCCTGAGATCCCCAATGTACCCGAGAGCACATAGACCCCCAATGTACCTGAGAGCCCAGATATCGCCAATGTACCCGAGAGCCCGCAGATCCCCAGTGTTCCCGACAGCCCGAAGATCCGCAATGTACCCAAGAGACCGGTGATCCCCAATGTACCCATGAGCCTAGAAATGCCCAATGTACCCGAGAGTCCAGAGCTCCGCAATGTATCTGAGAGTTCAGAGATCCCCAAAGTCCCTTAAGTTCAGAGATCCCCAATGTACCCGAGAGTCCAGAGATCTGCAAAGTATCTGAGAGCCGAGAGATACGCAAAGTACCCGAGAGCCTATAGATCCCCAATGTTCCCCAGAGTTCGGAGATCCCAATTGCACACGAGATCGCAGAGATCCCCAACGTTCCTGAGAGTTCTGAGATCCCCAATGTTCCCGACAGCCCGACGTTCCCCAATGTACGCAAGAGAGCGGAGATCCCCAATGTATCCGAGAGCACAGAAAACCCCAATGTACCCAAGAGTCCAGTGATCCCCAATGTATCCAAGAGTCCAGAGGACCCCAATGTATCTGAGATTTCAGATATCCACAATGATCCTGAGATTTCAGAGAACCCCAATGTACCCGAGAGTCCAGAGATCCACAAAATATCTGAGAGCCCAGAAATCCCCAATGTACCCGAGAGTCCAGAGATCCCCAATGTATCTGAGAGTCCGGAGATCCCAGAATGTACCCGAGAGTCCAGTGATCCCCAATGTATCCGAGACTCCAGAGATCCCCAATGTATTTGGGAGTTCAGAGATCCCCAATGTTCCTGAGAGTTCAGAGATCCCCAATGTACCGGAGATTCCAGAGATCCCCAAAGAATGTGAGAGCACAGAGAACCCAATGTACCCGAGAGCCTGAAGATCCGCAATGAACCCCAGAGCCCAGGGATCCCCAATGTAACCGAGAGCCCAAAGATCCCCAATGTACCCGAGAGCCCTGAGATCCTCAATGTATCTGAAATTCCAGAGATCCCCAATGTACCCGAGAGTCCAGAGATCACCAAAGTATCTGAGAGCCCAGAGATCCCCAATGTACCCGAGAGTCTATAGATTCCCAAAGTTTCTGAGAGCCCAGAGAGCCCCAATGTTCCTGAGAGTCCAGAGATCCCCAATGTATCCTTGAATCCACAGATCCCCAGTGTACCCGAGAGCCCAGAGATCCCCAATGTACCCGAGTGTCCGGAAATCCTCAATGTATCTTAGAATCCACAGTACTCCAGTGTACCCGTGGGTCCAGAGATCCCCAATGTATCCGAGAATCCAGAGATCGCCAGGGTTTCTGAGCGTCTGGAGATCCCCAATTTTCCAGAGAGATCAGAGATCCCCAATGTACCCGAGAGTCCAGAGATCCCCAAGGTATCTGAGAGCCCAGAGATCTGCAATGTACCCGAGAGCCTAGCGATCCCCAATGTTCCTGAGAGTTCAGAGATCCACAATGTACCCTAGAGCCCAGAGATCCCCAATGTTCCTCAGAGTTCAGAGATATAAAATGTACCCAAGAGTGCAGAGATCCCCAATGTACCCAAGAGTCCAGAGATCCCTACAGTATCAGGTAGCTCAGAGATCCCCAATGTGTCGGAGAATCCAGATATCCCCAATGTACCCGAGAGTCCAGAGAAACACAATGTATCCGAGATTCCGGAGATCCCCAATGTGCCCGAGAGCCCAGAGATCCCCAATGTTCCTGAGAGATCTGAGATACACAATGTACCCGAGATTCCAGAGTTCCCCAAAGTACCCAAGAGTCCAGAGATCCCTAAAGTATTGGGGAGCCCAGAGATCATCAATGTATCCAAAAATCCAAATATCGCCAATGTACCCGAGAGCCCAGAAATCCCCAATGTACCCAAGAACCCAGAAATCCCCAATGTACCCGAGGGTCCAGAGACCCCCAATGTATCCGAGATTCCGGAGATCCCCAATATACCCGAGAGTCCCGTGATCCCCAATGTATCCGAGATTCCAGAGGTCCCAAAGGTATCTGAGAGTTCAGATATCCCCAATGTTCCTGAGAGTTCAGAGATCCCCAATGTACCCGAGGATTCAGGGATCCGCAAAGTATCTGAGAGCCCAGGGATCCACAATGTACCCGAGAGCCTATAGATCCCCAATGTTCCTGAGAGTCAGAGATCCCCAATGTAACCGAGAGCCCAGAGTTCCCCAATGTTCCTGAGAGTTCAGAGATACACAATGAACCCAGAAGGCAGAGATCCCCAATGTACCCGAGAGTCCAGAGATCCCCAAAGTATCGGGGAGCCCAGAGATCCGCAATGTACCCGACAGCACAGCCGTCTCCAATGCACCTGAGGGTCCAGAGATCCCCAATATACACAAGGGTCCTGAGATCCCCAATGTACCCGAGAGCACAGAGATCCCCAATGTATCTGAGAGCCCAGAGATCCCCAATGTACCCGAGAGCCCGCTGATCCACAATGTTCCCGACAGCCCGAAGATCCCCAATGCACCCAAGAGACCGGAGATCCCCAATGTACAGAAGAGCCCAGAAATCCCAAATGTACCCGTGAGTCCAGAGCTCCCCAATGTATCTGAAATTTCAGAGATCCCCAATGTCCGTGAGAGTTCAGAGATCCCCAATGTTAGCGAGAGCCCAGAGATCCCCAATGTACCCGAGAGCCCAGAGATCCCCAATGTAACTGAGAGGCCAGATATCCCAAATGTACCTGAGAGCCCAGAGATCCCCACTGTACCCGAGAGCCCGGAGATCCCCAATGATCCCGACTGCCTGAAGATCCACAATGTACACAAGAGACCGGAGATCCCCAATGTCTCCGAGAATCCAGATATCCCCAATGAACCCGATAGCCCAGAAATCCCCAATGCACCCGATTGCCCAGAAATCCCCAATGTACCCTAGAGTCCAGAGATCCCCAATGTATCTGAGAGTCCGGGGATCCCCAATGTACCCGAGAGTCCAGAGATCCCCAATATATTTGGGAGTTCAGAGATCCCCAATGTTCCTGAGAGTTCAGAGATCCCCTATGTACCCGAGGGTCCAGAGACCCCCAATGTATCCGAGATTCCGGAGATCCCCAATATACCCAAGGGTCCAGTGATCCCCAATGTATACGAGAGTCCAGAGGTCCCCAATGTATCTGAGAGTTCAGATATCCCCAATGTTCCTGAGAGTTCAGAGATCACCAATGTACCCGAGAGTCCAGAGATCCGCAAAGTATCTGAGAGCCCTGGGATCCACAATGTACACGAGAGCCTAGAGATCCCCAATGTTCCTAAGAGTTCAGAGATCCCCAATGTAACCGAGAGCGCAGAAATCCCCAATGTTCCTGAGAGCTCAGAGATACACAAAGTACCCGAGAGGTCAGAGATCCCCAATGTACCCGAGAGTCCAGCGATCACTAAAGTATCAGGGAGCCCAGAGATCCCCAATGTACCCGACAGCACAGACGTCTTCAATGCACCTGAGGGTCCAGAGATCCCCAATGTACCCAAGGGTCCTGAGATCCCCAATGTACCCGAGAGCACAGAGATCCCCAGTTACCTGAGAACCCAGAGATCCCCAATGTACCCGAGAGCCCGCTGATCCACAATGTTCCCGACAACCCGAAGATCCCCAATGTACCCAAGAGACCGGAGATCCCCAATGTAGACAAGAGCCCAGAAATCCCCAATGTACCCGTGAGTCCAGAGATACCCAATGTATCTGAGAGTTCAGAGATCCCCAATGTCCCTGAGAGTTCTGAGATCCCCAATGTACCCGAGAGTCCAGAGATCTGCAAAGTATCTGAGAGCCCAGAGATACGCAATGTACCCGAGAGTCTAGAGATCCCCCAAGTTCCTGAGAGTTCAGAGATCCCCAATGTTCCTGAGAGTTCAGAGATCCCCAATGTTAGCGAGAGCCCGGAGATCCCCAATGTTCCCGAGAGCCCGCAGTTCCCCAATGTACAGAAGAGACTGGAGATCCCCAATGAATCCAATACTCGAGATATCCCCAATGCACCCGAGAGCCCAGAAATACCCAATGTACCCAAGAGCCCAGAGATCCCCAAAGTAGCCAAGAGTCCCGAGACCCCCAATGTATCCGTGATTCCGGAGATCCCCAATATACCCAAGAGTCCCGTGATCCCCAATTTATCCGAGTGTCCAGAGGTCCCCAATGTATCAGAGATTTCAGATATCCCCAATGTTCATGGGAGTTCAGAGATCACCAATGTACCTGAGAGCCCAGAGATCCCCAATGTTCCTGAGAGTTCAGAGATCCACAATGTACCCGAGAGTCCAGAGATCCCCAATATACCTGAGAGACCAGAGTTCCCCAAAGTATCAGGGAGCCCAGATATCCCCAAAGTACCCGACAGCCCAGAGATCGCCAAAGCACCTGAGTGTCCAGAGATCCACAATGTACCCAAGGGTCCAGAGATCCCCAATGTACCCGAGAGCCCAGAGATCCCCAATGTAACTGAGAGGCCAGAGATCCCAAATGTACCTGAGAGCCCAGAGATCCCCAATGTACCCGAGAGCCCAGAAATCCCCAATGTTCCTGACTGCCCGAAGATCCTCAATGTACTCAAGAGACCAGAGATCCCCAATGTCTCCGAGAATCCAGATATCGCCAATGTACCCGAGAGCCCAGAAATCCCCAATGTACCTGATTGCCCAGAAATCCCCAATATACCCTAGAGTCCAGAGATCCCCAATGTATCTGAGAGTCCGGAGATCCCCAATGTACCCGAGAGTCCAGTGATCCCCAATGTATCCGAGACTCCAGAGATCCCCAATGTATTTGGGAGTTAAGAGATCCCCAATGTTCCTGAGAGTTCAGAGATCCCCAATGCACCAGAGATTCCAGAGATCCCAAAAGAATGTGAGAGCACAGAGATCCCCAATTTATCCAAGAGCCTGAAGATCCGCAATGAACCCCAGAGCCCAGAGATCCCCAAAGTAACCGAGAGCCCAAAGATCCCCAATGTACCCAAGAGCCCTGAGATCCCCAATGATCCCGACTGCCCGAAGATCCTCAATGTACACAAGAGACCGGAGATCCCCAATGTCTCTGAGAATCCAGATATTGCCAATGTACCCAAGAGCCCAGAAATCCCCAATGTACCCGATTGCCCAGAAATCCCCAATGTACCCTAGAGTCCAGAGATCCCCAATGTATCTGAGAGTCCGGAGATCCCCAATGTACCCGAGAGTCCAGAGATCCCCAATGAATCCGAGACTCCAGAGATCCCCAATGGATTTGGGAGTTCAGAGATCCCCAATGTTCCTGAGAGTTCAGAGATCCCCAATGTACTGGAGATTCCAGAGATCCCCAAAGAATGTGAGAGCACAGAGATCCCCATTGTACCCGAGAGCCTGAATATCTGCAATGAACCCCAGAGCCCAGGGATCCCCAATGTAACATAGAGCCCAAAGATCCCCAATGTACCCAAGAGCCCTGAGATCCCCAATGTATCCGACATTCCAGAGATCCCCAATGTACCCGAGAGTCCAGAGATCCCCAGGGTATCTGAGCAACTGGAGATCCCCAATTTTCCAGAGAGATCAGAGATCCCCAATGTACCCGAGAGTCCAGAGATCCCCAAGGTATCTGAGAGCCCAGAGATCTGCAATGTACCCGAGAGCCTAGCGATCACCAATGTTTTTGAGATTTCAGAGATCCCCAATGTACCCTGGAGCCCAGAGATCCCCAATGTTCCTGAGAGTTCAGAGATATAAAATGTACCCAAGAGTGCAGAGATCCCCAATGTACCCAAGAGTCCAGAGATCCCTACAGTATCTGGTAGCCCAGAGATCCCAAATGTATCCGAGAATCCAGATATCCCCAATATACCCGAGAGTCCAGAGAAACACAATGCATCCGAGATTCCAGAGATCCCCAATGTGCCCGAGAGCCCAGAGATCCCCAATGTACCTGAGAGATCTGAGGTACACAATGTACCCGAGATTCCAGAGATCCCCATTGCACCCAAGAGTCCAGAGATCCCTAAAGTATTGGGGAGCCCAGAGATCCCCAATGTATCCGAGAATCCAGATATCCCCAATGTACCCGAGAGCCCAGAAATCCCCAATGTACCCAAGAACCCAGAAATCCCCAATGTACCCGAGGGTCCAGAGACCCCCAATATATCCGAGATTCCGGTGATCCCCAATATACCCGAGAGTCCAGTGATCCCCAATGTATCCGGGAGTCCAGAGGTCCCCAATGTATCATAGAGTTCAGATATCCCCAATGTTCCTGAGAGTTCAGAGATCCCCAATATACCCGAGGATCCAGAGATCCGCAAAGTATCTGAGAGTCCATGGATCCACAATGTACCCGAGAGCATAGAGATCCCCAATGATCCTGAGAGTTCAGAGATCCCCAATGTAACCAAGAGCCCAGAGATCCCCAATGTACCCGACAGCACAGAAGTCTCCAATGCCCCTGAGGGTCCAGAGATCCACAATGTACCCGAGAGCACAGAGATCCCCAATGTACACAAGAGCCCAGAAATCCCCAATGTACCCGTGAGTCCAGAGATCCCCAATGTATCTGAGAGTTCAGAGATCCCCAATGTCCCTGAGAGTTCTGAGATCCCCAATGTACCCGAGAGTCCAGAGATCTGCAAAGTATCTGAGAGCCCAGAGATAAGCAATGTACCCGAGAGTCTACAGATCCCGAAAGTTCCTGAGAGTTCAGATATCCCCAATGTTCCTGAGAGTTCAGGGATCCCCAATGTTCCCGAGAGCCCGAAGTTCCCCAATGTACAGAAGAGACTGGAGATTCCCAATGTATCCGATACTCCAGATATCCCCAATGTACCCGAGAGCCCAGAAATACCCAATGTACCCAAGAGCCCAGAAATCCCCAAAGTACCCGAGAGTCCCGAGACCCCCAATGTATCCATGATTCCGGAGATCCCCAATATACCCAAGAGTCCCCTGATCCGCAATGTATCCGAGAGTCCAGAGGTCCCCAATGTATCAGAGATTTCAGATATCCCCAATGTTCCTGAGAGTTCAGAGATCCGCAATGTACCCGAGAGTCCAGAGATCCACAAAGTATCTGAGAGCACAGAGATCCACAATGTACTTTGGAGTCCAGAGATCCCCAATGTACCTCAGAGACCAGAGTTCCCCAAATTATCAGGGAGCACAGATATCCCCAAAGTACCCGACAGCCCAGAGATCGCCAAAGCACCTGAGTGTCCAGAGATCCCCAATGTACACTAGGGTCCAGAGATCCCCAATGTACCCGAGAGTCCAGAGATCCCCAATGCAACTGAGAGGCCAGAGATCCCAAATGTACCTGAGAGCCCAGAGATCCCCAATGTACCCGAGAGCCTGGAGATCCCCAATGTTCCCGACTGCCCGAAGATCCTCAATGCGTCCAAGTGACCGGAGATCCCCAATGTCTCCGAGAATCCAGATATCGCCAATGTACCCGAGAGCCCAGAAATCCCCAATGTACCCTATTGCCCAGAAATCCCCAATGTACCCTAGAGTCCAGAGATCCCCAATGTATCTGAGAGTCCGGGGATCCCCAATGTACCCGAGAGTCCAGAGATCCCCAATGTATTTGGGAGTTCAGAGATCCCCAATGTTCCTGAGACTTCAGAGATCCCCTATGTTCCGGAGATTCCAGAGATGGCCAAAGAATCTGAGAGCACAGAGATCCCCAAAGTACCCAAGAGCCCGAAGATCCCCAATGAACCCCAGAGCCCTGAGATCCCCAATCTATCCGACATACCAGAGATCCCCAATGTACCTGAGTCCAGGGATCACCAAAGTGTCTGAGAGCCCAGATATCCCCAATGTTCCCGAGAGTCTATAGATTCCCAAAGTTTCTGAGAGCCCAGAGATCCCCAATGTTCCTGAGAGTTCAGAGATCCCCAATGTATACTTGAATCCACAGATCCCCAGTATACCCGAGAGCCCGGACATCCCCAATGTACCCGAGTGTCCGCAAATCCCCAATGTATCAGAGAATCCACAGATCCCCAGAGTACCCGAGGGTCCAGAGATCCCCAATGTTTCTGAGAATCCAGAGGTCCCCAGGGTATCTGAGTGTCCGGAGATCCCAAATCTTTATGAGAGATCAGAGATCCCCAATGCACCCGAGAGTCCAGAGATCCCCAAAGTATCTGAGAGCCCATATATCTGCAATGTACCCGAGAGCCTAGAGATCCCCAATGTTCCTGAGAGTTCAGAGATTCCCAATGAACCCAAGAGTCCAGAGATCCGCAAAGTATCTGAGAGCCAAGAGATACACAATGTACCCAAGAGCCTAGAGATCCCCAATGTTCCTGAGAGTTCGGAGATCCACAATGTACCCAAGAGTCCAGAGATCCCCAATGTACCTGAGAAGTTGACAGATCTCCAAAGTATTGGGGAGCCCAGATATCCCCAATGTACCCGACAGCTCAGAATTCCCCAATGCACCTGAGGGTCCAGAGATCCCCAATGTACCCAAGGGTTCTGAGATCCCCAATGTAGCCGAGAGCCCAGAGATCCCCAATGTACCCGAGAGCCCGGAGTTCCCCAATGTTCCCGACCTCCCGAAGATCCGCAATGTACCCAAGAGACTGGAGATCCCCAATGTATCCGAGAATCCACATATCACCAATGTACCCGAGACCCCAGAAATCCCCAATGAACCCGAGAGCACAGAAATCCCCAAGGTACCCGTGAGTCCAAAGATCCCCAATGAATCTGAGAGTCCGGAGATCACCAATGTACCTGAGAGTACAGAGATCCCCAATGTATCCGGGAGTCCAGAGATACCCAATGTATTTGAGCATTCAGAGATCCCCAATGTTCCTGAGAGTTCACAGATCCCCAATGTACCCGAGATTACAGAGATCCCCAAAGAATCTGAGAGCCCTGAGATCCCTGATGTTCCCGAGAGGCTGGAGATTCCCAGTGTATCTGAGAGTCCAGAGATCACCAATGTACCTGAGGGTCCGGAAATCCCCAATGTACCCGAGAGCCCAGTGATCCACAAATGTACCAAGAGCCCCGGAATCCCCAATGTACCCGAGAGCACAGAGATCCCCAATGTGCCCGAGTGCCCGCAGATCCCCAATGAACCTCAGAGTGCAGGGATATCCAATGTAACCGAGAACCCGAAGATCCCCAATGTACCCAAGAGAACTGAGATTCACAATGTATCCGACATACCAGAGATCCCCAATGTACCCAAGAGTCTAGGGATTCCCAAAGTTTCTGAGAGCCCAGAGATCCCCAATGTTCCTGAGAGTTCAGAGATCCCCAATGTATCCTTGAATCCACAGAACCCCAGTGCACCGAGAGCCTGGAGATCCCCAATGTAACCGAGAGCCCAGAGATCCCCAATGTACCCAAGAGCCCGGAGTTCCCCAATGTTCCCGACCACCCGAAGATACACAATGTATCCAAGAGACTGGAGATCCCCAGTGTATCCGAGAATCCACATATCACCAATGTACCCGAGAGCCCAGAAATCCCCAATGTACCCAAGAGCCCAGAAATCCCCAAGGTACCCGTGAATCCAAAGATCCCCAATGTATCTGAGAGACTGGAGATCACCAATATACCTGAGAGTCCAGAGATCCCCAATGTATCCGAGAGTCCAGAGATACCCAATGTATTTCATCGTTCAGAGATCCCCAATGTTCCTGAGAGTTCACAGATCCCCAATGTACCCGAGATTCCAGAGATCCCCAAAGAATCTGAGAGCCCTGAGATCCCTGATGTACATGAGAGGCTGGAGATCCCCAGTGTATCTGAGAGTCCAGAGATCACCAATGTACCTGAGGGTCCGGAAATCCCCAATGTACCCGAGAGCCCAGTGATCCCCAAATGTACCAAGAGCCCCGGAATCCCCAATGTACCCGAGAGCACAGAGATTCCCAATTTACCCAAGAGCCCAGAGATCACCAATGTGCCCGAGTGCCCGAAGATCCCCAATGAACCCCAGAGAGCAGGGATCCCCAATTGTAACCGAGAGCCCGAAGATCCCCAATGTACCCAAGAGACCTGAGATTCACAATGTATCCGACATACCAGAGATCCCCAATGTACGCGAGAGTACAGAGATCCGAAAATGTATCTGAGAGCCCAGAGATCCCCAATGTTCCTGAGAGTTCAGAAATCCCCAATGTATCCTTGAATCCACAGAACCCCAGTGCACCGAGAGCCTGGAGATCCCCAATGTAACCGAGAGACCAGAGATCCCCAATGTACCCGAGAGCCCGAAGTTCCCCAATGATCCCGACAGCCCGAAGATCCACAATGTACCCAAGAGACTGGAGATCCACAATGTATCCGAGATTCCACATATCCCCAATGTACCCAAGAGCCCAGAAATCCCCAATGCACCCCAGAGTCCAGGGATCCGCAATGTATCCGAGAGTCCGGAGCTCCACAATGTATCTGTGAGTTCAGATATCCCCAATGTTCCTGAGAGTCCAGAGATCCCCAATGTCCCCGACAGTAAAGAAATCCCCAATGCTCCTGAGGGACCAGAGATCCCCAATGTACCCAAGGGTCCTGCGATCCCCAATGTACCTGAGAGCCCAGAGATCCCCATGTACCTGAGAGCCCAGAGATCCTCAATGTACCCGAGAGCTCAGAGATCCCCAATGTACCTGAGAGCCCAGAAATCCCCAATGTACCCAACAGCCCAGAAATCACCAATGTACCCTAGTGTCCAGAGCTCCCCAATGTATCTGAGAGTCCAGAGATCCCCAATGTTCCTGAGAGTTCAGAGATTCCCAATGTACCCAAGAGTCCAGATATCCGCAAAGTATCTGAGAGCCAAGAGATACGCAATGTACCCGAGAGCCTAGAGATCCCCAATGTTCCTGAGAGTTCAGAGATCCACAATGTACCCGAGAGTCCAGAGATCCCCAATGTACCTGAGAGATGACAGATCTCCAAAGTATTGGGGAGCCCAGAGATCCCCAAAGTACCTGACCGCCCAGAGTTCCCCAATACACCTGAGGGTCCAGAGATCCCCAATGTTCCTGAGATTTCACAGATCCCAAATGTACCCGAGATTCCAGAGATCCCAAAAGAATCTGAGAGCCCTGAGATCCCTGAAGTACCCGAGAGGCTGGAGATCCCCAGTGTATCTGAGAGTCCAGACATCACCAATGTACCTGAGGGTCCGGAAATCCCCAATGTACCCGAGAGCCCAGTGATCCCCAAATGTACCAAGAGCTTCGGAATCCCCAAAGTACCCGAGAGCCCAGAGATCCCCAATTTACCCAAGAGCCCAGAGATCACCAATGTGCCCGAGTGCCCGAAGATCCCCAATGAACCCCAGAGAGTAGGGATCCCCAATTGTAACCAAGAGCCCGAAGATCCCCAATGTACCCAAGAGACCTGAGATTCACAATGTATCCAACATACCAGAGATCCCCAATGTACGCGAGAGTACAGAGATCCGAAAATGTATATGAGAGCCCATAGATCCCCAATGTTCCTGAGAGTTCAGAGATCCCCAATGTATCCTTGAATCCACAGAACCCCAGTGCACCGAGAGCCTGGAGATCCCCAATGTAACCGAGAGCCCAGAGATCCCCAATGTACCCGAGAGCCAGAAGTTCCTCAATGATCCCGACAGCCCGAAGATCCACAATGTACCCAAGAGACTGGAGATCCACAATGTATCCGAGATTCCACATATCCCCAATGTACCCAAGAGCCCAGAAATCCCCAATGCACCCCAGAGTCCAGGGATCCGCAATGTATCCGAGAGTCCGGAGCTCCACAATGTATCTGTGAGTTCAGATATCCCCAATGTTCCTGAGAGTCCAGAGATCCCCAATGTCCCCGACAGTAAAGAAATCCCCAATGCTCCTGAGGGTCCAGAGATCCCCATTGTACCCAAGGGTCCTGCGATACCCAAAGTACCTGAGAGCCCAGAGATCCCCATGTACCTGAGAGCCCAGAGATCCTCAATGTACCCGAGAGCCCAGAGATCCCCAATGTACCTGAGAGCCCAGAAATCCCCAATGTACCCAACAGCCCAGAAATCACCAATGTACCCTAGTGTCCAGAGCTCCCCAATGTATCTGAGAGTCCAGAGATCCCCAATGTTCCTGAGAGTTCAGAGATTCCCAATGTACCCAAGAGTCCAGAGATCCGCAAAGTATCTGAGAGCCAAGAGATACGCAATGTACCTGAGAGCCTAGAGATCCCCCATGTTCCTGAGTGTTCAGAGATCCCCAATGTACACGAGAGCCCAGAGATCCCCAATGTTCCTGAGGGTTCAGAGATCCACAATGTACCCGAGAGTCCAGAGATCCCCAATGTACCTGAGAGATGACAGACCTCCAAAGTATTGGGGAGCCCAGAGATCCCCAAAGTACCTGACAGCCCAGAGTTCCCCAATGCACCTGAGGGTCCAGAGATCCCCAATGTTGCTGAGAGTTCACAGATCCCAAATGTACCCGAGATTCCAGTGATCCCAAAAGAATCTGAGAGCCCTGAGATCCCTGATGTACCCGAGAGGCTGGAGATTCCCAGTGTATCTGAGAGTCCAGAGATCACCAATGTACGTGAGGGTCCGAATATCCCCAATGTACCCAAGAGACCTGAGATTCACAAAGTATCCGACATACCAGAGATCCCCAATGTACCCGAGAGTACAGAGATCCCAAAATGTATCTGAGAGCCCAGAGGTCACAAGTGTACCCCAGAGCCGGCTGATCCACAATGTTCCCGACAGCCCGAACATCCCCAATGTACCCAAGAGACTGGATATCCCCAATGTACACAAGAGCCCTGAAGTCCCCAATGTACCCGTGAGTCCAGAGATCCCCAATGTATCTGAGAGTCCGGAGATCACCAATGTACCTGAGAGTCCCGAGATCCCCAATGTATCCGAGAGTCCAAAGATACCCAATGTATTTGAGCATTCAGAGATCCCCAATGTTCCTGAGAGTTCACAGATCCCCAATGTACCCGAGATTCCAGAGATCCACAAAGAATCTGAGAGCCCTGAGATCCCTGATGTATCCGTGTGTCTGGAGATATCCAGTGTATCTGAGATGCAGAGATCACCAATGTACCTGAGGGTCCGCAAATCCCCAATGTACCCGAGAGCCCAGTGATCCCCAAATGTACCGGGAGCCCCGGAATCCCCAATGTACCCCAGAGCACAGATATCCGCAATTTAACCAAGAGCCCAGAGATCCCCAATGTGCCCGATTGCCCGAAGATCCCCAATGAACGCCAGAGAGCAGGGATACCCAATGTAACCGCGAGCCCAAAGATCCCCAATGTACCCAAGAGACCTGAGATTCACAATGTACACAAGAGACTAGAGATCCCCAATGTATCCGAGAATCCACATATCACCAATGTACCCAAGAGCCCAGAAATCCCCAATGTACCCGAGATACCAGAAATCCCCAAGGTAACCGTGAGTCCAGAGATCCCCACTGTAACCGAGAGCCCGAATATCCCCAATGTACCCAAGAGAACTGAGATTCACAAAGTATCCGACATACCAGAGATCCCCAATGTACCTGAGAGTAGAGAGATCCCAAAATGTATCTGAGAGCCCAGAGGTCCCCAGTGTACCCCAGAGCCCGCTGATCCGCAATGTTCCAGACAGCCCGAAGATCCCCAATGTACCCAAGAGACCGGATATCCCCAATGTACACAAGAGCCCAGAAATCCCCAATGTACCCGTGAGTCCAGAGATACCCAATGTATCTGAGAGTTCAGAGATCCCCAATGTCCCTGAGAGTTCAGAGATCACCAATGTACCCGAGAGTCCAGAGATCTGCAAAGTATCTGAGAGCCCAGAGATACGCAATGTACCCGAGAGTCTAGAGATCCCGAAAGTTCCTGAGAGTTCAGAGATCCCCAATGTTCCTGAGAGTTCAGAGATCCCCAATGTACCCGAGAGCCCGGAGTTCCCCAATGTTCCCGACCGCCCGAAGATCCACAATGTACCCAAGAGACTGGAGATCCCCAATGTATCCGAGAATCCACATATCACCAATGTACCCGAGAGCCCAGAAATCCCCAATGTACCCGAGAGCCCAGAAATCCCCAAGGTACCCGTGAATCCAAAGATCCCCAATGCATCTGAGAGTCCGGAGATCACCAATGTACCTGAGAGTCCAGAGATCCCCAATGTATCCGAGAGTCCAGAGATACCCAATGTATTTGAGCGTTCAGAGATCCCCAATGTTCCTGAGAGTTCACAGATCCCCAATGTACCCGAGATTCCAGAGATCCCCAAAGAATCTGAAAGCCCTGAGATCGCTGATGTTCCCGAGAGGCTGGAGATTCCCAGTGTATCTGAGAGTCCAGAGATCACCAATGTACCTGAGGGTCCGGAAATCCCCAATGTACCCGAGAGCCCAGTGATCCACAAATGTACCGAGAGTTCCGGAATCCCCAATGTACCCGAGAGCACAGAGATCCCCAATTTACCCAAGAGCCCAGAGATCCCAAATGTGCCCGAGTGCCCGAAGATCCCCAATGAACCCCAGAGAGCAGGGATCCCCAATATAACTGAGAGCCCGAAGATCCCCAATGTACCCAAGAGACCTGAGATTCACAATGTATCCGACATACCAGAGGTCCCCAATGTACCCGAGAGTACAGAGATCTGAAAATGTATCTGAGAGCCCAGAGATCCCCAATGTACCCGAGAGTCTAGAGATTCCCAAAGTTTCTGAGAGCCCAGAGATCCCCAATGTTCCTGAGAGTTCAGAGATCCCCAATGTATCCTTGAATCCACAGAACCCCAAAGCACCGAGAGCCTGGAGATCCCCAATGTAACTGAGAGACCAGAGATCCCCAATGTACCCGAGAGCCCGAAGTTCCCCAATGATCCCGACAGCCCGAAGATCCACAATGTACCCAAGAGACTGGAGATCCACAATGTATCCGAGATTCCACATATCCCCAATGTACCCAAGAGCCCAGAAATCCCCAATGCACCCCAGAGACCAGGGATCCGAAATGTATCCGAGAGTCCAGAGGTCCCCAGTGTATGAGTGATTTCAGATATCCCCAATGTTCCTGCGAGTCCAGAGATCCCCAATGTCCCCGACAGTAGAGAAATCCCCAATGCACCTGAGAGTTCAGAGATCCCCAATGTTCCTGAGAGTTCAGAGATCCCCAGTGTACCCAAGGGTTCTGAGATCCCCAATGTAACCGATAGCCCAGAGATCCCCAATGTACCCGAGAGCCCGGAGTTCCCCAATGTTCCCGACCGCCCGAAGATCCACAATGTTCCCAAGAGACTGGAGATCCCCAATGTATCCGAGAATCCACATATCACCAATGTACCCGAGAGCCCAGAAATCCCCAATGTACCCGAGAGCGCAGAAATCCCCAAGGTACCCCTGAGTCCAAAGAACCCCAATGTATCTAAGAGTCCGGAGATCACCAATGTACCTGAGAGTCCAGAGATCCCAAATGTATCCGAGACTCCAGAGATACCCAATGTATTTGAGCGTTCAGAGATCCCCAATGTTCCTGTGAGTTCACAGATCCCCAATGTACCCGAGATTCCAGAGATCCCCCAAAAATCTGAGAGCCCTGAGATCCCTGATGTTCCCGAGAGGCTGGAGATCCCCAGTGTATCTGAGAGTCCAGACATCACCAATGTACCTGAGGGTCGGGAAATCCCCAATGTACCCGAGAGCCCAGTGATCCCCAAATGTACCGAGAGTTCCGGAATCCCCAATGTACCCGAGAGCACAGAGATCCCGAATTTACCCAAGAGCCCTGAGATCCCCAATGTGCCCGAGTGCCCGAAGATCCCCAATGAACCCCAGAGTGCAGGGATCCCCAATGTAACCGAGAGCCCGAAGATCCCCAATGTACCCAAGAGACCTGAAATTCACAATGTATCCGACATACCAGAGATCCCCAATGTACCCGAGAGTCCAGAGATCCGAAATTGTATCTGAGAGCACAGAGATCCCCAATGTACCCTAGAGTCTAGAGATTCCCAAAGTATCTGAGAGCCCAGAGATCCCCAATGTTCCTGAGAGTTCAGAGATCCCCAATGTATCCTTGAATCCACAGAACCCCAGTGCACCGAGAGCCTGGAGATCCCCAATGTAACTGAGAGCCCAGAGATCCCCAAAGTACCCGAGAGCCCGGAGTTCCCAAATGTTCCCGAGCGCCCGAAGATCCACAATGTACCCAAGAGACTGGAGATCCCCAGTGTATCCGAGAATCCACATATCACCAATGTACCCGAGAGCCCAGAGATCCCCAATGTACCCGAGACCCCAGAAATCCCCAAGGTACCCGTGAATCCCAAGATCCCCAATGTATCTGAGAGTCCGGAAATCACCAATGTTCCCAAGAGCCCAGAGATCCCAAATGTAACCGAGAGCCCGAAGATCCCCAATGTACCCAAAAGACCTGAGATTCACAAAGTATCCGACATACAAGAGATCCCCAATGTTCCCGAGAGTACAGAGATCCAAAAATGTATCTGAGAGCCCAGAGATCCCCAATGAACTCCAGAGCCCTGAGATCCCCAATCTATCCGACATACCAGAGAACCCCAATGTACCCGAGTCCAGGGATCACCAAAGTGTCTGAGAGCCCAGATATCGCCAATGTTCCCGAGAGTCTATAGATTTCCAAAGTTTCTGAGAGCCCAGAGATCCCCAATGTTCCTGAGAGTTCAGAGATCCCCAATGTATCCTTGAATCCACAGATCCCCAGTATACCCGAGAGCCCGGAGATCCCCAATGTACCCGAGTGTCCGCAAATCCCCAATGTATCAGAGTTTCCACAGATCCCCAGTGTACCTGAGGGTCCAGAGATACCCAATGTATTTGACTGTGCAGAGATCCCCAAATGTCCTGAGAGTTCAAAGATCCCCAATGTACCCGAGATTCCAGAGATCCCCAAAGAATCTGAGAGCCCTGAGATCCCTGATGTACATGAGAGGCTGGAGATCCCCAGTGTATCTGAGAGTCCAGAGATCACCAATGTACCTGAGGGTCCGGAAATCCCCAATGTACCCGAGAGCCCAGTGATCCCCAAATGTACCAAGAGCCCCAGAATCCCCAATGTACCCGAGAGCACAGAGATCCCCAATTTACCCAAGAGAACAGAGATCCCCATTGTGCCCGAGTGCCCGAAGATCCCCAATGAACCCCAGAGAGCAGGGATCCCCAATTGTAACCGAGAGCCCGAAGATCCCCAATGTACCCAAGAAACCTGAGATTCACAATGTATCCGACATACCAGAGGTCCCCAATGTACGCGAGAGTACAGAGATCCGAATATGTATCTGAGAGCCCAGAGATCCCCAATGTTCCTGAGAGTTCAGAGATCCCCAATGTATCCTTGAATCCACAGAACCCCAGTGCACCGAGAGCTTGGAGATCCCCAATTTAACCGAGAGACCAGAGATCCCCAATGTACCCGAGAGCCCGAAGTTCCCCAATGATCCCGACAGCCCGAAGATCCACAATGTACCCAAGAGACTGGAGATCCACAATGTATCCGAGATTCCACATATCCCCAATGTACCCAAGAGCCCAGAAATCCCCAATGCACACCAGAGTCCAGGGATCCGCAATGTATCCGAGAGTCCAGAGGTCCCCAATGTATCTGTGATTTCAGATATCCCCAATGTTCCTGAGAGTCCAGAGATCCCCAATGTCCCCGACAGTAAAGAAATCCCCAATGCACCTGAGGGTCCAGAGATCCCCAATGTACCCAAGGGTCCTGCGATTTCCAATGTACACGAGAGCCCAGAGATCCCCATGTACATGAGAGCCCAGAGATCCCCAATGCACCCTAGAGCCCAGAGATCCCCAATGTACCTGAGAGCCCAGAAATCCCCAATGTACCCAACAGCCCAGAAATCACCAAAGTACCCTAGTGTCCAGAGCTCCCCAATGTATCTGAGAGTCCAGAGATCCCCAATGTTGCTGAGAGTTCAGAGATTCTCAATGTACCCAAGAGTCCAGAGATCCGCAAAGTATCTGAGAGCCAAGAGATACGCAATGTACCCGAGAGCCAAGAGATCCCCAATGTTCCTGAGAGTTCAGAGATCCCCTATGTACACGAGAGCCCAGAGATCCCCAATGTTCCTGAGAGTTCAGAGATCCACAATGTACCCGAGAGACCAGAGATCCCCAATGTACCTGAGAGATGACAGAACCCCAAAGTATTGGGGAGCCCAGAGATCCCCAATGTACCTGACAGCCCAGAGTTCCCCAATGCACCTGAGGGTCCAGAGATCCCCAATGTACCCAAGGGTTCTGAGATTCCCAATGTAACCGAGAGCCCAGAGATCCCCAATGTACCCGAGAGCCCGAAGTTCCCCAATGTTCCCGACCGCCCGAAGATCTGCAATGTACCCAAGAGACTGGAGATCTCCAATGTATCCGAGAATCCACATATCACCAATGTACCCGAGGGCCCCGAAATCCCCAATGTAAATGAGAGCCCAGAAATCCCCAATGTACCCGAGAGTCCAGAGATCCCCAATGTATCTGAGAGTCCGGAGATGCCCAATGTACCTGAGAGTCAAGAGATCCCCAATGTATCTGAGAGTCCAGAGATACCCAATGAATTTGAGAGTTCAGAGATCCGCAATGTTCCTGAGAGTTCACAGATCCCCAATGTACCTGAGATTCCAGAGATCCCCAAAGAATCTGAGAGCCCTGAGATACCTGATGTACCCGAGAGGCTGGAGATTCCCAATGTATCTGAGAGTCCACAGATCACCAATGTACCTGAGGGTCCGGAAATCCCCAATGTACCCGAGAGCCCAGCGATCCCCAAATGTACCGAGAGCCCCGTAATCCCCAATGTACCTGAGAGCACAGAGATCCCCAATTTACCGAAGAGCCCAGAGATCCCAAATGTACCCGAGTGCCCGAGGATCGCCAATGAACCCCAGAGAGCAGGAATCCCCAATGTAACCGAGAGCCCGAAGATCCCCAATGTACCCAAGAGACCTGAGATTCACAATGTATCCGACATACCAGAGATCCCCAATGTACCCGAGAGTCCAGAGTGCCGAAAATGTATCTGAGAGCCCAGAGATCCCCAATGTACGCGAGAGTCTAGAGATTCCCAAAGTTCCTGAGAGCCCAGAGATCCCTAATGTTCCTGAGAGTTCAGAGATCCCCAATGTATCCTTGAATCCACAGAACCCAAGTGCACCGAGAGCCTGGAGATCCCCAATGTAACCGAGAGCCCAGTGATCCCCAAATGTACCAAGAGCCCCGGAATCCCCAATGTACCCGAGAGCACAGAGATCCCCAATTTACCCAAGAGAACAGAGATCCCCAATGTGCCCGAGTGCCCGAAGATCCCCAATAAACCCCAGAGTGCAGGGATCCCCAATTGTAACCGAGAGTCCGAAGATCCCCAATGTACCCAAGAGACCTGAGATTCACAATGTATGTGACATACCAGAGATCCCCAATGTACGCGAGAGTACAGAGATCCGAATATGTATCTGAGAGCCCAGAGATCCCCAATGTTCCTGAGAGTTCAGAGATCCCAAATGTATCCTTGAATCCACAGAACCCCAAAGCACCGAGAGCCTGGAGATCCCCAATGTAACCGAGAGCCCAGAGATCCCCAATGTACCCGAGAGCCCGAAGTTCCCCAATGATCCCGACAGCCCGAAGATCCACAATGTACCCAAGAGACTGGAGATCCACAATGTGTCCGAGATTCCACATATCCCCAATGTACCCAAGAGCCCAGAAATCCCCAATGCACACCAGAGTCCAGGGATCCGCAATGTATCCGAGAGTCCAGAGGTACCCAATGTATCTGTGAGTTCAGATATCCCCAATGTTCCTGAGAGTCCAGAGATCCCCAATGTCCCCGACAGTAGAGAAATCCCCAATGCACCTGAGGGTCCAGAGATCCCCAATGTACCCAAGGGACCTGCGATTCCCAATGTACACGAGAGCCCAGAGATCCCCATGTACATGAGAGCCCAGAGATCCCCAATGCACCCAAGAGCCCAGAGATCCCCAATGTACCTGAGAGCCCAGAAATCCCCAATGTACCCAACAGCCCAGAAATCACCAATGTACCCTAGTGTCCAGAGCTCCCCAATGTATCTGAGAGTCCAGAGATCCCCAATGTTCCTGAGAGTTCAGAGATTCCCAATGTACCGAAGTGTCCAGATATCCACAAAGTATCTGAGAGCCAAGAGATACGCAGTGTACCCGAGAGCCTAGTGATCCCCAATGTTCCTGAGAGTTCAGAGATCCCCTATGTACACGAGAGCCCAGAGATCCCCAATGTTCCTGAGAGTTCAGAGATCGACAATGTACCCGAGAGTCCAGAGATCCCCAATGTACCTGAGAGAAAACAGATCTCCAATGTATTCGGGAGCCCAGAGATCCCCAATGTACCTGACAGCCCAGAGTTCCCCAATGCACCTGAGGGTCCAGAGATCCCCAATGTACCCAAGGGTTCTGAGATCCCCAATGTATTCGAGAGCCCAGAGATCCCCAATGTACCCGAGAGCCCGGAGTTCCCCAATGTTCCCGACCACCCGAAGATCCGAAATGTACCCAAGAGACTGGAGATCTCCAATGTATCCGAGAATCCACATATCACCAATGTACCCGAGAGCCCAGAAATCCCCAATGTACCCAAGAGCCCAGAAATCCCCAAGGTACCCGTGAGTCCAAAGAACCCCAATGTGTCTGCGAGTCCGGAGATCACCAATGTACCTGAGAGTCCAGAGATCCCCAAAGTATCCGAGAGTCCAGAGATACCCAATGTATTTGAGCGTTCAGAGATCCCCAATGTTCCTGAGAGTTCACAGATCCCCAATGTACCCGAGATTCCAGAGATCCCCAAAGAATCTGAGAGCCCTGAGATCACTGATGTGTCCGTGAGTCTGGAGATCCCCAGTGTATCTGAGATACAGAGATCACCAATGTACCGAGAGCCCCGGAATCCCCAATGTACCCGAGAGCACAGATATCCCCAATTTACCCAAGAGCCCAGAGACCCCAACGTGCCCGAGTGCCCGAAGTTCCCCAATGAACCCCAGAGAGCAGGGATACCCATTTTAACCGCGAGCCCAGAGATCCCCAATGTACCCGAGAGACTAGAGATTTCCAAAGTTTCTGAGAGCCCAGAGATCCCCAATGTTCCTGAGAGTTCAGAGATCCCCAATGTATCCTTGATTCCACAGAAACCCAGTGCACCGAGAGCCTGGAGATCCCCAATGTAACCGAGAGCCCAGAGATCTCCAGTGTACCCGAGAGCCCGGAGTTCCCCAATGATCCCGACAGCCCGAAGATCCACAATGTACCCAAGAGACTGGAGATCCACAATATATCCGAGAATCCACATATCACCAATGTACCCGAGACCCCAGAAATCCCCAATGTACCCGAGAGCCCAGAAATCCCCAAGGTAACCGCGAGTCCAGAGATCCCAAATGTAACCGAGAGCCCGAATATCCCCAATGTACCCAAGAGACCTGAGATTCACAAAGTATCCGACATACCAGAGATCCCCAATGTACCCGAGAGTACAGAGATCCCAAAATGTATCTGAGAGCCCAGAGGTCCCCAGTGTACCCCAGAGCCCGCTGATCCACAATGTTCCCGACAGCCTGAAGATCCCCAATGTACCCAAGAGACCGGGTATCCCCAATGTACACAA
Source organism: Carcharodon carcharias (assembly GCF_017639515.1). Lineage (NCBI taxonomy): Eukaryota > Metazoa > Chordata > Chondrichthyes > Lamniformes > Lamnidae > Carcharodon > Carcharodon carcharias. The sequence continues at coordinate 57,053,534 of NC_054475.1, read as the reverse complement.
GAGCCCAGAAATCCCCAATGTACCCGTGAGTACAGAGATCCCCAATGTATCTGAGAGTTCAGAAATCCCCAATGTCCCTGAGAGTTCAGAGATCCCCAATGTACCCGAGAGTCCAGAGATCTGCAAAGTATCTGAGAGCCCAGCGACACGCAATGTACCCGAGATTCTAGGGATCCCGAAAGTTCCTGAGAGTTCAGAGATCCCCAATGTTCCTGAGAGTTCAGAGATCCCCAATGTAACCAAGGGTTCTGAGATCCCCAATGTAACCGAGAGCCCAGAGATCCCCAAAGTACCCGAGAGCCCGGAGTTCCCCAATGTTCCCGACCGCCCGAAGATCCACAATGTACCCAAGAGACTGGAGATCCCCAATGTATCCGAGAATCCACATATCAACAATGTACCCGAGAGCCCAGAAATCCCCAATCTACCCGAGAGCGCAGAAATCCCCAAGGTACCCGTGAGTCCAAAGAACCCCAATGTATCTGAGAGTCCGGAGATCACCAATGTACCTGAGAGTCCAGAGATCCCCAATGTATCCGAGAGTCCAGAGTTGCCCAATGTATTTGAGCGTTCAGAGATCCCCAATGTTCCTGAGAGTTCACTGATCCCCAATGTACCCGAGATTCCAGAGATCCCCAAAGAATCTGAGAGCCCTGAGATCCCTGATGTTCCCGAGAGGCTGGAGATCCCCAGTGTATTTGAGAGTCCAGACATCACCAATGTACCTGAGGGTCCGGAAATCCCCAATGTACCCGAGAGCCCAGTGATCCCCCAATGTAACGAGAGCACTGGAATCCCCATGTACCCGAGAGCATAGTGATCCCTAATTTACCCAAGAGCCCAGAGATCAGCAATGTGCCCGAGTGCCCGAAGATCCCCAATGAACCCCAGAGTGCAGGGATCCCCAATGTAACCGAGAGCCCGAAGATCCCCAATGTACCCAAGAGACCTGAGATTCACAATGTATCCGACATACCAGAGATCCCCAATGTACCCGAGAGTCCAGAGATCCGAAAATGTATCTGAGAGCACAGAGATCCCCAATGAACCCGATAGTCTAGAGATTCCCAAAGTATCTGAGAGCCCAGAGATCCCCAATGTTCCTGAGAGTTCAGAGATCCCCAATGTATCCTTGAATCCACAGAACCCCAGTGCACCGAGAGCCTGGATATCCCCAATGTAACCGAGAGCCCAGAGATCCCCAATGTACCCGGGAGCCTGGAGTTTCGCAATGTTCCCGAACACCCGAAGATCCACAATGTACCCAAGAGACGGGAGATCCCCAATGTATCCGAGAATCCACATATCAGCAATGTGCCCGAGAGCCCAGAGATCCCCAATGTACCCGAGAGCCCAGAAATCCCCAAGGTACCCGTGAATCCAAAGATCCCCAATGTACCTGAGAGCCTAGAAATCCCCAATGTACCCAACAGCCCAGAAATCAACAATGTACCCTAGTGTCCAGAGCTCCCCAATGTATCTGAGAGTTCAGAGATCCCCAATATTCCTGAGAGTTCAGAGATTAACAATGTACCCAAGAGTCCAGAGATCCGCAAAGTATCTGAGAGCCAAGAGATAAGCAATGTACCCGAGAGCCTAGTGATCCCCAATGTTCCTGAGAGTTCAGAGATCCCCAATGTACACGAGAGCCCAGAGATCCCCATTGTTCCTGAGAGTTCAGATATCCACAATGTACCCGAGAGTCCAGAGATCCCCAATGTACCTGAGAGATGACAGATCTCCAAAGTATTGGGGAGCCCAGAGGTCCCCAATGTACCTGACAGCCCAGAGTTCCCCAATGCACCTGAGGGTCCAGAGATCACCAATGTACCCAAGGGTTCTGAGATCCCCAATGTAACCGAGAGCCCAGAGATCCCCAAAGTACCCGAGAGCCCAGAGTTCCCCAATGTTCCCGACCGCCCGAAGATCCACAATGTACCCAAGAGACTGGAGATCTCCAATGTATCCGAGAATCCACATATCACCTTTGTACCCGAGAGCCCAGAAATCCCCAATGTACCCAAGAGCCCTGAAATCCCCAAGGTACCCGTGAGTCCAAAGATCCCCAATGTACCTGAGAGCTCAGAGATCCCCAATGTATCATAGAGTCCATAGATACCCAATGTATTTGAGCGTTCAGAGATCCCCAATGTTCCTGAGAGTTCACAGATCCCCAATGTACCCGAGATTCCAGAGATCCACAAAGAATCTGAGAGCCCTGAGATCCCTGATGTATCCGTGAGTCAGGAGATCCCCAGTTTATCTGAGATACAGAGATCACCAATGTACCTGAGGGTCCAGAAATCCCCAATGTACCCGAGAGCCCAGTGATCCCCAAATGTACCGAGAGCCCTGGAATCCCTAATGTACCCGAGAGCACAGATATCCCCAATTTACCCAAGAGCCCAGAGATCCCCAATGTGCCCGAGTGCACGAAGATCCCCAATGAACACCAGAGAGCAGGGATACCCAATGTAACCGAGAGCCCAAAGATCCCCAATGTACCCAAGAGACATGAGATTCACAATGTATCCGACATACCAGAGATCCCCAATCTACCCAAGAGACCAGAGATCCGAAAATGTATCTGAGAGCCCAGAGATCCCCAATGTACCCGAGAGTCTAGAGATTCCCAAAGTTTCTGAGAGCCCAGAGATCCCCAATGTTCCTGAGAGTTCAGAGATCCCCAATGTATCCTTGAATCCACAGAACCCCAGTGCACCGAGAGCCTGGAGATCCCCAATGTAACCGAGAGCCCAGAGATCCCCAGTGTACCCGAGAGCCCGGAGTTCCCCAATGATCCCGACAGCCCGAAGATCCACAATGTACCCAAGGTACTGGAGATCCACAATGTATCCGAGAATCCACATATCACCACTGTACCCGAGAGTCCAGAAATCCCCAAGGTAACCGTGAGTCCAGAGATCCCCAATGTAACCGAGAGTCCAGAGATACCCAATGTATTTGAGCGTTCAGAGATCCCCAATGGTCCTGAGAGTTCAAAGATCCCCAATGTACCCGAGATTCCAGAGATCCCCAAAGAATCTGAGAGCCATGAGATCCCTGATGTACATGAGAGGCTGGAGATACCCAGTGTACCTGAGAGTCCAGAGATCACCAATGTACCTGAGGGTCCGGAAATCCCCAATGTACCCGAGAGCCCAGTGATCCCCAAATGTACCAAGAGCCCCGGAATCCCCAATGTACCCGAGAGCACAGAGATCCCCAATTTACCCAAGAGCCCAGAGATCCCCAATGTGCCCGAGTGCCCGAAGATCCCCAATGAACCCCAGAGAGCAGGGATCCCCAATTGTAACCGAGAACCCGAAGATCCCCAATGTACCCAAGAGACCTGAGATTCACAATGTATCCGACATACCAGAGATCCCCAATGTACGCGAGAGTACAGAGATCCGAAAGTGTATCTGAGAGCCCAGAGATCCCCAATGTACCCGAGAGCCCGAAGTTCCCCAATGATCCCGACAGCCCGAAAATCCACAATGTACCCAAGAGACTGGAGATCCACAATGTATCCGAGATTCCACATATCCCCAATGTACCCAAGAGCCCAGAAATCCCCAATGCACCCCAGAGTCCAGGGATCCGCAATATAACTGTGAGTTCAGATATCCCCAATGTTCCTGAGAGTCCAGAGATCCCCAATGTCCCCGACAGTAGAGAAATCCCCAATGCACCTGAGAGCCCAGAGATCCCCAATGTACCCGAGAGCCCAGAGATCCCCAATGTACCTGAGAGCCCAGAAATCACCAATGTACCCAACAGCCCAGAAATCACCAATGTACCCTAGTGTCCAGAGCTCCCCAATGTAACTGAGTGTCCAGAGATCACCAATGTACCTGAGGGTCCAGAAATCCCCAATGTACCCGAGAGCCCAGTGATCCCCAAATGTACCGAGAGCACCGGAATCCCCAATGTACCCGAGAGCACAGAGATCCCCAATTTACCCAAGAGCCCAAAGATCCCCAATATGCCCGAGTGCCCGAAGATCCCCAATGAACCCCAGAGAGCAGGGATCCCCAATGTAACCGAGAGCCCGAAGATCTCCAATGTACCCAAGAGACCTGAGATTCACAATGTATCCGACATACCAGAGATCCCCAATGTACCCGAGAGTACAGAGATCCAAAAATGTATCTGAGAGCCCAGAGATCCCCAATGTACCCGAGAGTCTAGAGATTCCCAAAGTTTCTGAGAGCACAGAGATCCCCAATGTTCCTGAGAGTTCAGAGATCCCCAATGTACCCTTGAATCCACAGAACCCCAGTGCACCGAGAGCCTGGAGATCCCCAATGTAACCGAGAGCCCAGAGATCCCCAGTGTGCCCGAGAGCCCTTAGTTCCCCAATGATCCCGACAGCCCAAAGATCCACAATGTACCCAAGAGACTGGAGATCCACAATGTATCCGAGAATCCTCATATCACCAATGTACCCAAGAGCCCAGAAATCCACATTGTAACCGAGAGCCCGAAGATCCCCAATGTACCCAAAAGACCTGAGATTCACAAGGTATCCGACATACCAGAGGTCTCAAATGTACCCGAGAGTACAGAGATCCCAAAATGTATCTGAGAGCCCAGAGATCCCCAATGTACCCCATAGCCCGCTGATCCACAATGCTCCCGACAGCCCGAAGATCCCCAATCTACCCAAGAGACCGGAGATCCCCAATGTACACAAGAGCCCAGAAATCCCCAATGTACCCATGAGTCCAGAGATCCCCAATGTATTTGAGAGTTCAGAGATCACCAAAGTCCCTGAGAGTTCATAGATCCTTAATGTACCCGAGTTTCCAGAGATCTGCAAAGTATCTGAGAGCCCAGAGATATGCAATGTACCCGAGAGTCTACAGATCCCCAAAGTTCCTGAGAGTTCAGAGATCCCTAATGTTCCTGAGAGTTCAGAGATCCCCAATGTTAGCAAGAGCCCGGAGATCCCCAATGTTCCCGAGAGCCCGAAGTTCCCCAATGTACACAAGAGACTGGAGATCCCCAATGTATCCGATAGTCCAGATAGCCACAATGTACCTGACAGCCCAGAAATACCCAATGTACCCAAGATCCCAGAAATCCCCAAAGAACCCTAGAGTCCCGAGAACCCCAACGTATCCGTGATTCCCGAGATCCCCAATATACCCAAGAGTCCCGTGATCCGCAATGTATCCGAGAGTCCAGAGGTCCCCAATGTATCAGAGATTTCAGATATCCCCAATGTTCATGGAAGTTCAGAGATCACCAATGTAGCTGAGAGCCCAGAGATCCCCAATGTTCCTGAGAGTTCAGAGATCCACAATGTACTTGAGAGTCCAGAGATCCCCAATGTACCTGAGAGACCAGAGTTCCCCAAAGTATCGGGGAGCCCAGTGATCCCCAAAGTACTCGACAGCCCAGAGATCGCCAAAGCACCTGAGTGTCCAGAGATCCCCAATGTACCCAAGAGTCCAGAGATCCCCAATGTACCCGAGAGCCCAGAGATCCCCAATGTAACTGAGAGGCCAGAGATCCCAAATGTACCTGAGAGGCCAGAGATCCCCAATGTACCCGAAAGCCCGGAGATCCCCAATGTTCCCGACTGCCCGAAGATCCTCAATGTACCCAAGAGACCGGAGATCCCCAATGTCTCCGAGAATACAGATATCGCCAATGTACCCGAGAGTCCAGAGATCCCCAATGTATCTGAGAGTCCGGAGATCCCCAATGTACCCAAGAGTCCAGTGATCCCCAATGTATCCGAGACTCCAGAGATCCCCAATGTATTTTGGAGTCCAGAGATCCCTAATGTTCCTGGGAGTTCAGAGATCCCCAATGTACCGGAGATTCCAGAGATCCCCAACGAATGTGAGAGCACAGAGATCCCCAATGTACCCGAGAGCCTGAAGATCTGCAATGAACCCCAGAGCCCAGGGATCCCCAATGTATCCGACAGTCCAGGGATCCCCAAAGTACCCGAGACTTGAGAGATCACCAAAGTATCTGAGAGCCCAGTGATCCCCAATGTACCCGAGAGCCTATGGATTCCCAAAGTTTCTGAGAGCCCAGAGATCCCCAATGTTCCTGAGAGTGCAGAGATCCCCAATGTATCCATGAATCCACAGATCCCCAGTGTACCCGAGAGCCCGGAGATCCCCAATGTACCCGAGTGTCCGGAAGTCCCCAATGTATCTTAAAATCCACAGATCCCCAGTGTAACCAAGGGTCCAGAGATCCCCAATGTATCCGAGAATCCAGAGATCACCAGGGTATCTGAGCAACTGGAGATCCCCAATTTTCCAGAGAGATCAGAGATCCCCAATGTACCCGAGAGTCCAGAGATCCCCAAGGTATCTGAGAGCCCAGAGATCTGCAATGTACCCGAGAGCCTAGCGATCCCCAATGTTCCTGAGATTTCAGAGATCCACAATGTATCCTAGAACCCAGAGATCCCCAATGTTCCTGAGAGTTTTGAGATATAAAATGTACCCAAGAGTGCAGAGATCCCCAATGTACCCAAGAGTCCAGAGATCCCTACAGTATCGGGTAGCCCAGAGATCCCCAATGTATCCGAGAATCCAGATATCCCCATGTACCCGAGAGTCCAGAGCAACACAATGTATCCGAGATTCCAGAGATCCCCAATGTGCCCGAGAGCCCAGAGATCCCCAATGTTCCTGAGAGATCTGAGATACACAATGTACCCAAGATTCCAGAGATCCCCAATGTACCCAAGAGTCCAGAGATCCCTAAAGTATTGGGGAGCCCAGAGACTCCCAATGTATCCTAGAATCCATTTATCCCCAATGTACCCGAGAGCCCAGAAATCCCCAATGTACCCAAGAACCCAGAAATCCCCAATGTACCCGAGGGTCCAGAGACCTCCAATATATCCGAGATTCCGGAGATACCCAATATACCCGAGAGTCCAGTGATCCCCAATGTATCCGAGAGTCCAGAGGTCCCCAATGTATCTGAGAGATCCGATATCCCCAATGTTCCTGAGAGTACAGAGATCCCCAATGTACCCGAGGATCCAGAGATCCGCAAAGTATCTGAGAGCCCTGGGATCCACAATGTACCCGAGAGCCTAGAGATGCCCAATGTTCCTGAGAGTTCAGAGATCCCCATGTAAAAGAGAGCCCAGAGATCCCCAATGTTCCTGAGAGCTCAGAGATACACAATGAACCCGAGAGGTCAGAGATCCCCAATGTACGCGAGAGTCCAGAGATCCCCAAAGTATCGGGGAGCCCAGAGATCCCCAATGTACCCGACAGCACAGACATCTCCAATGCACCTGAGGGTCCAGACATCCCCAAATACCCAAGGGTCCTGAGATCCCCAATGTACCCGAGAGCACAGAGATCCCCAATGTACCTGAGAGCCCAGAGATCCCCAATGTACCCGAGAGCCCGCTGATCCACAATGTTCCCGACAGCCCGAAGATCCCCAATGTACCCAAGAGAACGGAGATCCCCAATGTACAAAAGAGCCCAGAAATCCCCAATGTACCCGTGAGTCCCGAGATCCCCAATGTATCTGAGATTTCAGAGAGCCCCAATGTCCCTGAGAGTTCAGAGATCCCCAATGTACCCGAGTTTCCAGAGATCTGCAAAGTATCTTAGAGCCCAGAGATATGCAATGTACCCGAGAGTCTACAGATCCCCCAATTCCAGAGAGGTCAGAGATCCCCAATGTTCCTGAGAGTTCAGAGATCCCCAATGCTAGCAAGAGCCCGGAGATCCCCAATGTTCCTGAGAGCCCGAAGTTCCCCAATGTACACAAGAGACTGGAGATCCCCAATGTATCCGACAGACCAGATATCGCCAATGTACCCGAGAGCCCAGAAATACCCAATGTACCCAAGGGTCCAGAGATCCCCAATGTACCCGAGAGCCCAGAGATCCCCAATGTAACTGAGAGGCCAGAGATCCCAAATGTACCTGAGAGCCCAGAGATCCCCAATGTACCCGAGAGCCCGGAGACCCCAGTGTTCCCGACTGCCCGAAGATCCTCAATGTACCCAAGAGACCGGAGATCCCCAATGTCTCCGAGAATACAGATATCGCCAATGTACCCGAGAGCCCAGAAATCCACAATGTACTCGGGAGCCCAGAAATCCCCGATGTACCCTAGAGTCCAGAGATCCCCAATGTATCTGAGAGTCCGGAGATCCCCAATGTACCCGAGAGTCCAGTGATCCCCAATGTATCCGAGACTCCAGAGATCCCCAATGTATTTGGGAGTTCCGAGAAACCCTATGTTCCTGAGAGTTCAGAGATCCACAATGTACCGGAGATTCCAGAGATCCCCAAAGAATGTGAGAGCACAGAGATCCCCAATGTACCCGAGAGACTGAAGATCTGCAATGAACCCCAGAGCCCAGGGATCCCCTATGTATCCCACATTCCAGAGATCCCCAATGTACCCGAGAGTCCAGAGATCACCAAAGTATCTGAGAGCCACGAGAACCCCAATGTACCCGAGAGTCTATGGATTCCCAAAGTTTCTGAGAGCCCAGAGATCTCCAATGTTCCTGAGAGTGCAGAGATCCCCAATGTATCCATGAATCCACAGATCCCCAATGTACCCGAGAGCCCGGAGAACCCCAATGTACCCGAGTGTCCGGAAATCCCCAATGTATCTTAGAATCCACAGATCCCCAGTGTGCCCGAGTGTCCAGAGATCCCCAATGTATCCGAGAATCCAGAGGTCCCCAGGGTATCTGAGCAACTGGAGATCCCCAATTTTCCAGAGAGATCAGAGATCCCCAATGTACCCGAGAGTCCAGAGATCCCCAAGGTATCTGAGAGCCCAGAGATCTGCAATAATGCACCCGAGAGCCTAGCGAACCCAATGTTCCTGAGATTTCAGAGATATAAAATCTACCCAAGAGTGCTGAGATCCCTACAGTATCGGGTAGCCTAGAGATTCCCAAAGTATCCGAGAATCCAGATATCCCCTATGTACCCGAGAGTCCAGAGAAACACAATGTATCCGAGATTCCGAAGATCCCCAATGTGCCCGAGAGCCCAGAGATCCCCAATGTTCCTAAGAGATCTGAGATAGACAATGTACCCGAGATTCCAAAGATCCCCAATGTACCCAAGAGTCCAGAGATCCCTAAAGTATTGGGGAGCCCAGAGATCCCCAATGTATCCGAGAATCCAGAGATCCCCAGGGTATCTGAGCAACTGGAGATCCCCAATTTTCCAGAGAGATCAGAGATCCCCAATGTACCCAAGAGTGCAGAGATACCCAATGTACCCAAGAGTCCAGAGATCCCTACAGTATCGGGTAGCCCAGAGATCCCCAATGTATCCGAGAATCCAGATATCCCCAATGTACCCGAGAGTCCAGAGAAACACAATGTATCCGAGATTCCAGAGATCCCCAATGTGCCTGAGAGCCCAGAGATCCCCAATGTTCCTAAGAGATCTGAGATAGACAATGTACCCGAGATTCCAGAGATCCCCAATGTACCCAAGAGTCCAGAGATCCCTAAAGTATTGGGGAGACCAGAGATCCGCAATGTATCCGAGAATCCAGATATTCCCAATGTACCCGAGAGCCCAGAAATCCCCAATGTACCCAAGAACCCAGAAATCCCCAATGTACCCGAGGGTCCAGAGACCCCAAATATATCTGAGATTCCGAAGATCCCCAATATACCCGAGAGTCCAGTGATCCCCAATGTATTCGAGAGTCCAGAGGTCCCCAATGTATCTGAGAGTTCAGATATCCCCAATGTTCCTGAGAGTTCAGAGATCCCCAATGTACCTGAGGATCCAGAGATCCGCAAAGTATCTGAGATCCCAGGGATCCACAATGTACCCAAGAGCCTAGAGATCGCCAATGTTCCTGAGAGTTCAGAGATCCCCAATGTAACCGAGAGCCCAGAGATCCCCAATGTTCCTGAGATTTCAGAGATACACAATGAACCCAAGAGGTCAGAGATCCCCAATGTACCCGTGAGTCCAGAGATCCCCAATGTATCTGAGAGTTCAGAGATCCCCAATGTCCCTGGGAGTTCAGAGATCCCCAATGTAACTGAGAGTCCAGAGATCTGCAAAGTATCTGAGAGCCCAGAGATATGCAATGTACCGGAGAGTCTAGAGATCCCCAATGTTCCCGAGAGCCCGAAGTTCCCCAATGTACACAAGAGACTGGAGATCCCCAGTGTATCCGATAGTCCAGATATCCCCAATGTACCAGAGAGCCCAGAAATACCCAATGTACCCAAGAGCCCAGAAATCCCCAAAGTGCCCGAGAGTCCCGAGACCCCCAATGTATCTGTGATTCCGGAGATCCCCAATATACCCAAGAGTCCCGTGATCCGCATAGTATCCGAGAGTCCAGAATTCCCCAATGTATCAGAGATTTCAGATATCCCCAATGTTCCTGAGAGTTCAGAGATCCCCAATGTACCCGAGAGTCCAGAGATCCACAAAGTATCTGAGAGTCCAGAGATACGCAATGTAACCGATAGCCAAGAGATCCCCAATGTTCTTGAGAGTTCAGAGATCCCCAGTGTACCCGAGAACCCAGTGATCCCCAATGTTCCGGAGAGTTCAGAGATCCACAATGTACCTGAGAGACCAGAGTTCCCCAAAGTATCAGGGAGCCCAGAGATCCCCAAAGTACCCGACAGCCCAGAGATCGCCAAAGCACCTGAGTGTCCAGAGATCCCCAATGTACCCAAGGGTCCAGAGATCCCCAATGTAACCGAGAGCCCAGAGATCCCCAATGTAACTGAGAGGCCAGAGATCCCAAATGTACCTGAGAGGCCAGAGATCCCCAATGTACCCGAGAGCCCGGAGATCCCCAATGTTACCGACTGCCCGAAGATCCTCAATGTACCCAAGAGACCGGAGATCCCCAGTGTCTCCGAGAATCCAGATATCGCCAATGTACCTGAGAGCCCAGTAATCCCCAATGTACCCGATTGCCCAGAAATCCCCAATGTACCCTAGAGTCCAGAGATCCCCAATGTATCTGAGAGTCCGGGTATCCCCAATGTACCCGAGAGTCCAGGGATCCCCAATGTATTTGGGAGTTCAGAGATCCCCAATGTTCCTGAGAGTTCAGAGATCCCCAATGTACCGGAGATTCCAGAGCTGGCCAAAGAATCTGAGAGCACAGAGATCCCCAATGTACCCAAGAAACCGAAGATCCACAATGAACCCCAGAGCCCTGAGATCCCCAATGTATCCGACATACCAGAGATCCCCAATGTACCCGAGTCCAGAGATCACCAAAGTATCTGAGAGCCCAGGTATCCCCAATGTCCCCGAGAGTCTATAGATTCCCAAAGTTTCTGAGAGCACAGAGATCCCCAATGTTCCTGAGAGTTCAGAGATCCCCAATGTATCCTTGAATCCACAGATCCCCAGTATACCTGAGAGCCCGGAGATCCCCAATGTACCTGAGTTTCAGCAAATCCCCAATGTATTAGAGAATCCACAGATCCCCAGTGTACACGAGGGTCCAGAGATCCCCAATGTTTCTCAGAATCCAGAGATCCCCAGGGTATCTGAGTGTCCAGAGATCCCCAATTTTTATGAGAGATCAGAGATCCCCAATGTACCCGAGAGTCCAGAAATCCCCAAAGTATCTGAGAGCCCATATATCAGCAATGTACCCGAGAGCCTAGAGATCACCAATGTTCCTGAGAGTTCAGAGATACACAATGTACCCGAGAGTGCAGAAATCTCCCATGTACCCAAGAGTCCAGAGAACCCTAAAGTATCGGGGAGCCCAGATATCCCCAATGTATCCGAGAATCCAGATATCCCCAATGTATCCGAGAGCCGAGAAATCCCCAATGTACCCAACAGCCCAGAAATCCCCAATGCACCCCAGAGTCCAGGGATCAGCAATGTATCCGAGAGTCCAGTGGTCCCCAATGTATCAGCGATTTCAGATATCCCCAATGTTCCTTAGAGTTCAGAGATCCCCAATGTACCCGAGTGTCCAGAGATCCACAAAGTATCTGAGAGCCCAGAGATACGCAATGTAACCGATAGCCTGGAGCTCCCCAATGTTCCTGAGATTTCAGAGATCCCCAATGTACCCGAGAGTCCAGAGATTCCCAAAGTATCGGGGAGCCCAGAGATCCCCAATGTACCCGACAGCACAGACGTCTCCAATGCACGTGAGGGTCCAGAGATCCCCAAATACCCAAGGGTCCTGAGATCCCCAATGTACCTGAGAGCACAGAGATCCCCAATGTACCTGAGAGCCAAAAGATCCCCAATGTACCCGAGAGCCCGCTGATCCACAATGTTCCCGACAGCCGGAAGATCCCCAATGTACCCAAGAGACCGGAGATCCCCAATGTACACAAGAGCCCAGAAATCCCCAATATACCCGTGAGTCCCGAGATCCCCAATGTATCTGTGAGTTCAGAGATCCCCAATGTCCCGAGAGCTCTGAGATCCCCAATGTACCCGAGTTTCCAGAGATCTGCAAAGTATCTTAGAGCCCAGAGATACGCAATGTACCCGAGAGTCTAGAGATCCCCAAAGTTCCTGAGAGTTCAAAGATCCCCAATGTTCCTGAGAGTTCAGAGATCCCCAATGTTAGCGAGAGCCCGGAGATCCCCAATGTTCCCGAGAGCCCGAAGTTCCCCAATGTACACAAGAGACCGGAGATCCCCAAAATACCCGAGAGTCCCGAGACCCCCAATGTATCCGTGATTCCGGAGATCCCCAATATACCCAAGAGTCCCGTGATCCGCAATGTATCTGAGAGTCCAGAGGTCCCCAATGTATCAGAGATTTCAGATATCCCCAATGTTCCTGAGAGTTCAGAGATCCCCAATGTACCCGAGAGTCCAGAGATCCACAAAGTATCTGAGCGCGCAGAGATACGCAATGTAACCGATAGCCTAACCCAATGTTTTTGAGAGTTCAGAGATCCCCAATGTACCCGAGAGCCCAGTGATCCCCAATGTTCCTGAGAGTTCAGAGATCCACAATGTACTTTGGAGTCCAGAGATCCCCAATGTACCTGAGAGACCAGAGTTCCCCAAAGTATCAGGGAGCCCAGAGATCCCCAAAGTACCCGACAGCCCAGAGATCGCCAAAGCACCTGAGTGTCCAGAGATCCCCAATGTACCCAAGGGTCCAGAGATCCCCAATGTACCCGAGAGCCCAGAGATCCCCAATGTAACTGAGAGGCCAGAGATCCCCAATGTTCCTAAGAGATCTGTGATACACAATGTACCCGAGATTCCAGAGATCCCCATTGTACCCAAGAGTCCAGAGATCCCTCAAGTATTGGGGAGGCCAGAGATCCCCAATGTATCCGAGAATCCAGATATTCCCAATGTACCCGACAGCTCAGAAATCCCCAATGTACCCAAGAACCCAGAAATCCCCAATGTACCCGAGGGGCCAGAGACCCCCAATATATCCGAGATTCCGGAGATCCCCAATATACCCGAGAGTCCAGTGAACCCCAATGTATCCAAGAGTCCAGAGGTCCCCAATGTATCTGAGAGTTCAGATATCCCCAATGTTCCTGAGAGTTCAGAGATCCCCAATGTACCTGAGGATCCAGAGATTTGCAAAGTATCTGAGAGCCCAGGGATCCACAATGTACCCAAGAGCCTAGAGATCGCCAATGTTCCTGAGAGTTCAGAGATCCCCAATGTACCCGAGAGCCCAGTGATCCCCAATGTTCCTGAGAGTTCAGAGATCCACAATGTACTTTGGAGTCCAGAGATCCCCAATGTACCTGAGAGACCAGAGTTCCCCAAAGTATCGGGGAGCCCAGAGATCCCCAAAGTACCCGACAGCACAGAGATCGCCAAAGCACCTGAGTGTCCAGAGATCCCCAATGTACCCAAGGGTCCAGAGATCCCCAATGTACCCGAGAGCACAGAGATCCCCAATGTAACTGAGAGGCCAGAGATCCCAAATGCACGTGAGAGCCCAGAGATCCGCAAAGCACCCGAGAGCCCTGAGATCCCCAATGTACCCGAGAGCCCTGAGAATTCAAAGATCCCCAATGTACCCGAGAGTCCAGAGATCTGCAAGGTATCTGAGAGCCCAGAGATACGCAATGTACCCGAGAGTCTAGAGATCCCCAAAGTTCCTGAGTGTTCAGAGATCCCCAATGTTCCTGAAATTCAGAGATCCCCAATGTTTGCGATAGTCCAGATATCCCCAATGTACCCGAGAGCCCAGAAATACCCAATGTACCCAAGAGCCCAGAAATCCCCAAAGTACCCGAGAGTCCCGAGACCCCCAATGTATCCGTGATTCCGGAGATCCCCAATATACCCAAGAGTCCCATGTATCCGAGAGTCCAGAGGTCCCCAATGTATCAGAGATTTCAGATATCCCCAATGTTCCTGAGAGTTCAGAGATCCCCAATGTACCCGAGAGTCCAGAGATCCCCAAAGTATCTGAGAGCCCATATATCTGCAATGTACCCGAGAGCTTAGAGATACCCAATGTTCCTGAGAGTTCAGAGATCCCCAATGTACCCGAAAGCCCAGAGATCCCAACAGTTCCTGAGAGTTCAGAGATACACAATGTACCCGAGAGTGCAGAAATCTCCAGTGTACCCAAGAGTCCAGAGATCCCTAAAGTATCGGGGAGCCCAGAGATCCCCAATGTATCCGAGAATCCAGATATCCCCAATGTACCCGAGAGCCGAGAAAACCCCAATGTACCCAAGAGCCCAGAAATCCCCAATGCACCCCAGAGTCCAGGGATCCGCAATGTATCCGAGAGTCCAGAGGTCCCCAATGTATGTGAGAGTTCAGAGATCCCCAATGTATCCATGAATCCACAGATCCCCAGTGTACCCGAGAGCCCAGAATTCCCCAGTGCACCCGAGTGTCCGGAAATCCCCAATGTATCTTAGAATCCGCAGTGTACCCGAGGGTCCAGAGATCCCCAAAGAATCCGAGAATCCAGAGATCCCCAGGGTATCTGAGCAACTGGAGATCCCCAATTTTCCAGAGAGATCAGAGATCCCCAATGTACCCGAGAGTCCAGAGATCCCCAAGGTATCTGAGAGCCCAGAGATCTGCAATGTACCCGAGAGCCTAGTGATCCCCAATGTTCCTGAGATTTCAGAGATCCCCAATGTAACCTAGAGCCCAGAGATCCCCAATGTTCCTGAGAGTTCAGAGATATAAAATGTACCCAAGAGTGCAGAGATCCCCAATGTACCCAAGAGTCCAGAGATCCCTACAGTATCGGGTAGCCCAGAGATCCCCAATGTATCCGAGAATCCAGATATCCCCAATGTACCCGAGAGTCCAGAGAAACACAATGTATCCGAGATTCCAGAGATCCCCAATGTGCCCGAGAGCCCAGAGATCCCCAATGTTCCTAAGAGATCTGTGATACACAATGTACCCGAGATTCCAGAGATCCCCATTGTACCCAAGAGTCCAGAGATCCCTCAAGTATTGGGGAGGCCAGAGATCCCCAATGTATCCGAGAATCCAGATATTCCCAATGTACCCGACAGCTCAGAAATCCCCAATGTACCCAAGAACCCAGAAATCCCCAATGTACCCGAGGGGCCAGAGACCCCCAATATATCCGAGATTCCGGAGATCCCCAATATACCCGAGAGTCCAGTGATCCCCAATCTATCCAAGAGTCCAGAGGTCCCCAATGTATCTGAGAGTTCAGATATCCCCAATGTTCCTGAGAGTTCAGAGATCCCCAATGTACCTGAGGATCCAGAGATTTGCAAAGTATCTGAGAGCCCAGGGATCCACAATGTACCCAAGAGCCTAGAGATCGCCAATGTTCCTGAGAGTTCAGAGATCCCCAATGTAACCGAGCTCCCAGAGATCCCCAATGTTCCTGAGAATTCAGAGATACACAATGTACCCGAGATTCCAGAGATCCCCATTGTACCCAAGAGTCCAGAGATCCCTAAAGTATTGGGGAGGCCAGAGATCCCCAATGTATCCGAGAATCCAGATATTCCCAATGTACCCGACAGCTCAGAAATCCCCAATGTACCCAAGAACCCAGAAATCCCCAATGTACCCGAGGGGCCAGAGACCCCCAATATATCCGAGATTCCGGAGATCCCCAATATACCCGAGAGTCCAGTGATCCCCAATGTATCCAAGAGTCCAGAGGTCCCCAATGTATCTGAGAGTTCAGATATCCCCAATGTTCCTGAGAGTTCAGAGATCCCCAATGTACCTGAGGATCCAGAGATTTGCAAAGTATCTGAGAGCCCAGGGATCCACAATGTACCCAAGAGCCTAGAGATCGCCAATGTTCCTGAGAGTTCAGAGATCCCCAATGTAACCGAGCTCCCAGAGATCCCCAATGTTCCTGAGAATTCAGAGATACACAATGCACCCGAGAGGTCAGAGATCCCCAATGTACCCGTGAGTCCAGAGATCCCCAATGTCCCTGAGAGTTCAGAGATCCCCTATGTACCTGACAGTCCAGAGATCTGCAATGTATCCGAGAGTCTAGAGATCCCCGAAGCTCCTGAGTGCTCAGAGATCCCCAATATTGCTGAGAGTTCAGAGATCCCCAATGTTCCCGATAGCCTGAAGTTCCCCAATGTACACAAGAGACTGGTGATCCCTAGTGTATCCGATAGTCCAGATATCCCCAATGTACCAGAGAGCCCAGAAATACCCAATGTACCCAAGAGCCCAGAAATCCCCAAAGTACCCGAGAGTCCCGAGACCCCCAATGTATCCGTGATTCCGGAGAACCCCAATATACCCAAGAGTCCCGTGATCCGCAATGTATCCGAGAGTCCAGAGGTCCCCAATGTATCAGAGATTTCAGATATCCCCAATGTTCCTGAGAGTTCAGAGATCCCCAATGTACCCGAGAGTCCAGAGATCCACAAAGTATCTGAGAGCCCAGAGATACGCAATGTAACCGATAGCCTAGAGCTCCCCAATGTTCCTGAGAGTTCAGAGATCCCCAATGTACCCGAGAGCCCAGTGATCCCCAATGTTCCTGAGAGTTCAGAGATCCACAATGTACCCGAGAGTCCAGAGATCCCCAATGTACCTGAGAGACCAGAGTTCCCCAAAGTATCAGGGTGCCCAGATATCCCCAAAGTACCCGACAGCCCAGAGATCGCCAAAGCACCTGAGTGTCCAGAGATCCCCAATGTACCCAAGGGTCCAGAGATCCCCAATGTACCCGAGAGCCCAGAGATCCCCAATGTAACTGAGAGGCCAAAGATCCCAAATGTACCTGAGAGCCCAGAGATCCCCAATGTACCCGAGAGCCCGGAGATCCCCAATGTTCCCGACTGCCCGAAGATCCTCAATGTACCCAAGAGACCGGAGATCCCCAATGTCTCCGAGAATCCAGATATCGCCAATGTACCTGAGAGCCCAGAAATCCCCAATGTACCCGATTGCCCAGAAATCCCCAATGTACCCTAGAGTCCAGAGATCCCCAATGTATCGGAGAGTCCGGGGATCCCCAATGTACCCGAGAGTCCAGAGGTCCCCAATGTATTTGGGAGTTCAGAGATCCCCAATGTTCCTGAGAGTTCAGAGATCCCCAATGTACCGGAGATTCCAGAGATGGCCAAAGAATCTGAGAGCACTGAGATCCCCAATGTACCCAAGAGCCCGAAGATCCGCAATGAACCCCAGAGCCCTGAGATCCCCAATGTATCCGACATACCAGAGATCCCCAATGTACCCGAGTCCAGCGATCACCAAAGTATCTGAGAGCCCAGGTATCCCCAATGTTCCCGAGAGTCTATAGATTCCCAAAGTTTCTGAGAGCCCAGAGATCCCCAATGTTCCTGAGAGTTCAGAGATCCCCAATGTACCCTTGAATCCACAGATCCCCAGTATACCCGAGAGCCCGGAGATCCCCAATGTACCCGAGTGTCCGCAAATCCGCAATGTATCAGAGAATCCACAGATCCCCAGTGTACCCGAGGGTCCAGAGATCCCCAATGTTTCTGAGAATCCAGAGATCCCCAGGGTATCTGAGTGTCCGGAGATCCCCAATTTTTATGAGAGATCACTGATCCCCAATGTACCTGAGAGTCCAGAGATCCCCAAATTATCTAAGAGCCTATATATCTGCAATGGACCCAAGAGCCTAGTTATCCCCAATGTTCCTGAGAGTTCAGAGATACCCAATGTACCCGAGAGCCCAGAGATCCCAACAGTTCCTGAGAGTTCAGAGATACACAATGTACCCGCGAGTGCAGAAATCCCCCATGTACCCAAGAGTCCAGAGAACCCTAAAGTATCGGGGAGCCCAGAGATCCCCAATGTATCTGAGAGTTCAGATATCCCCAATGTTCCTGAGAGTTCAGAGATCCTCAATGTACCCGAGAGTCCGGAGATCCCCAAGTATCTGAGAGCCCATAGATCCGCATTGTACTCGAGAGCCCAGAGATCCCCAATGTTCCTGAATGTTCAGAGATCCACAAAGCACCCGAGAGCCCCGAGATCCCCAATGTTGCTGATAGATCAGAGATACACAAGTTATCCGAGAGTTCAGAGATCCCCAATGTACCCGAGTTTCCAGAGATCCCCAAAGTATCTGCGAGCCCAGAGATCCCCAATGTCCCCAACAGTAGAGAAATCCCCAATGCACCTGAGGGTCCAGAGATCCCCAATGTACCCAAGGGTCCTGAGATCCCCAATGTACCCGAGAGCCCAGAGATCCCCAATGTACCTGAGAGCCGAGAGATTCCCAATGTAACTGAGAGGCCAGAGATCCCAAATGTACCTGAGAGGCCAGAGATCCTCAATGTACCCGAGAGCCCGGAGATCCCCAATGTTCCCGACTGCCCGAAGATCCTCAATGTACCCAAGAGACCGGAGATCCCCAATGTCTCCGAGAATCCAGATATTGCCAATGTACCTGAGAGCCCAGAAATCCCCAATGTACCCGATTGCCCAGAAATCCCCAATGTACCCTAGAGTCCAGAGATCCCCAATGTATCTGAGAGTCCGGGGATCCCCAATGTACCCGAGAGTCCAGAGATCCCCAATGTATTTGGGAGTTCAGAGATCCCCAATGTTCCTGAGAGTTCAGAGATCCCCAATGTACCGGAGATTCCAGAGATGGCCAAAGAATCTGAGAGCACAGAGATCCCCAATGTACCCAAGAGCCCGAAGATCCGCAATGAACCCCAGAGCCCTGAGATCCCCAATGTATCCGACATACCAGAGATCCCCAATGTACCCGAGTCCAGAGATCACCAAAGTATCTGAGAGCCCAGGTATCCCCAATGTTCCCGAGAGTCTATAGATTCCCAAAGTTTCTGAGAGCCCAGAGATCCCCAATGTTCCTGAGAGTTCAGAGATCCCCAATGTATCCTTGAATCCACAGATCCCCAGTATACCCGAGAGCCCGGAGATCCCCAATGTACCTGAAGTCCGCAAATCCCCAATGTTTCAGAGAATCCACAGATCCCCAGTGTACACGAGGGTCCAGAGATCCCCAATGATTCTGAGAATCCAGAGATCCCCAGGGTATCTGGGTGTCCAGAGATCCCCAATGTTTCTGAGAATCCAGAGATCCCCAGGGTATCTGAGTGTCCAGAGATCCCCAATTTTTATGAGAGATCTGAGATCCCCAATGTACCCGAGAGTCCAGAGATCCCCAAGGTATCTGAGAGCCCATATATCTGCAATGTACCCGAGAGCCTAGAGATCCCCAATGTTCCTGAGAGTTCAGAGATACCCAATGTACCCGAGAGCCCAGAGATCCCAACAGTTCCTGAGAGTTCAGAGATACACAATGTACCCGAGAGTGCAGAAATCTCCCATGTACCCAAGAGTCGAGAGAACCCTAAAGTATCTGGGAGCCCAGAGATCCCCAATGTATCCGAGAATCCAGATATCCCCAATGTACCCGAGAGCCGAGAAATCCCCAATGTACCCAAGAGCCCAGAAATCCCCAATGCACACCAGAGTCCAGGGATCCGCAATGTATCCGAGAGTCCAGAGGTCCCCAATGTATCAGAGATTTCAGATATCCCCAATGTTCCTGAGAGTTCAGAGATCCCCAATGTACCCGAGTGTCCAGAGAACCACAAAGTATCTGAGAGCCCAGAGATACGCAATGTAACCGATAGCCTAGAGCTCCCCAATGTCCCTGAGATTTCAGAGATCCCCAATGTACCCGAGAGTCCAGAGATCCCCAAAGTATCGGGGAGCCCAGAGATCCCCAATGTACCCGACAGCACAGACGTCTCCAATGCACGTGAGGGTCCAGAGATCCCCAAATACCCAAGGATCCTGAGATCCCCAATGTACCCGAGAGCACAGAGATCCCCAATGTACCTGAGAGCCAAGAGATCCCCAATGTACCCGAGAGCCCGCTGATCCACAATGTTCCCGACAGCCGGAAGATCCCCAATGTACCCAAGAGACCGGAGATCCCCAATGTACACAAGAGCCCAGAAATCCCCAATATACCCGTGAGTCCCGAGATCCCCAATGTATCTGTGAGTTCAGAGATCCCCAATGTCCCGAGAGCTCTGAGATCCCCAATGTACCCGAGTTTCCAGAGATCTGCAAAGTATCTGAGAGCCCAGAGATACGCAATGTACCCGAGAGTCTAGAGATCCCCAAAGTTCCTGAGAGTTCAAAGATCCCCAATGTTCCTGAGAGTTCAGAGATCCCCAATGTTAGCGAGAGCCCGGAGATCCCCAATGTTCCCGAGAGCCCGAAGTTCCCCAATGTACACAAGAGACCGGAGATCCCCAAAATACCCGAGAGTCCCGAGACCCCCAATGTATCCGTGATTCCGGAGATCCCCAATATACCCAAGAGTCCCGTGATCCGCAATGTATCTGAGAGTCCAGAGGTCCCCAATGTATCAGAGACTTCAGATATCCCCAATGTTCCTGAGAGTTCAGAGATCCCCAATGTACCCGAGAGTCCAGAGATCCACAAAGTATCTGAGAGCCCAGAGATACGCAATGTAACCGATAGCCTAGAGCTCCCCAATGTTCCTGAGAGTTCAGAGATCCCCAATGTACCCGAGAGCCCAGTGATCCCCAATGTTCCTGAGAGTTCAGAGATCCACAATGTACCCGAGAGTCCAGAGATCCCCAATGTACCTGAGAGACCAGAGTTCCCCAAAGTATCGGGGAGCCCAGAGATCCCCAAAGTACCCGACAGCACAGAGATCGCCAAAGCACCTGAGTGTCCAGAGATCCCCAATGTACCCAAGGGTCCAGAGATCCCCAATGTACCCGAGAGCACAGAGATCCCCAATGTAACTGAGAGGCCAGAGATCCCAAATGTACGTGAGAGCCCACAGATCCACAATGCACCCGAGAGCCCTGAGATCCCCAATGTACCCGAGAGCCCTGAGAATTCAAAGATCCCCAATGTACCCGAGAGTCCAGAGATCTGCAAGGTATCTGAGAGCCCAGAGATACGCAATGTACCCGAGAGTCTAGAGATCCCCAAAGTTCCTGAGTGTTCAGAGATCCCCAATGTTCCAGAAATTCAGAGATCCCCAATGTTTGCGACAGTCCAGATATCCCCAATGTACCCGAGAGCCCAGAAATACCCAATGTACCCAAGAGCCCAGAAATCCCCAAAGTACCCGAGAGTCCCGAGACCCCCAATGTATCCGTGATTCCGGTGATCCCCAATATACCCAAGAGTCCCATGATCCTCAATGTATCCGAGAGTCCAGAGGTCCCCAATGTATCAGAGAATTCAGATATCCCCAATGTTCCTGACAGTTCAGAGATCCCCAATGTACCCGAGAGCCCAGAGATCCCAACAGTTCCTGAGAGTTCAGAGATACACAATGTACCCGAGAGTGCAGAAATCCCCAATGTACCCAAGAGTCCAGAGATCCCTAAAGTATCGGGGAGCCCAGAGATCCCCAATGTATCCGAGAATCCAGATATCCCCAATGTACCCGAGAGCCGAGAAATCCCCAATGTACCCAAGAGCCCAGAAATCCCCAATGCACCCCAGAGTCCAGGGATCCGCAATGTATCTGAGAGTCCAGAGGTCCCCAATGTATCTGAGAGTTCAGAGATCCCCAATGTATCCATGAATCCACAGATCACCAGTGTACCCGAGCGCCCGGAGTTCCCCAGTGTACCCGAGTATCCAGAAATCCCCAATGTATCTTAGAATCCACAGATCCGCAGTGTACCCGAGGGTCCAGAGATCCCCAATGAATCCGAGAATCCAGAGATCCCCAAGGTACCTGAGCAACCGGAGATCCCCAATTTTCCAGAGAGATCAGCGATCCCCAATGTACCCGAGAGTCCAGAGATCCCCAAGGTATCTGAGAGCCCAGAGATTTGCAATGTACCCGAGAGCCTAGCGATCCCCAATGTTCCTTAGATTTCAGAGATCCCCAATGTTCCTGAGAGTTCAGAGATATAAAATGTACCCAAGAGTGCAGAGATCCCCAATGTACCCAAGAGTCCAGAGATCCCTACAGTATCGGGTAGCCCAGAGATCCCCAATGTATCCGAGAATCCAGATATCCCCAATGTACCCGAGAGTCCAGAGAAACACAATGTATCCGAGATTCCAGAGATCCCCAATGTGCCCGAAACCCCAGAGATCCCCAATGTTCCTAAGAGATCTGTGATACACAATGTACCCGAGATTCCAGAGATCCCCATTGTACCCAAGAGTCCAGAGATCCCTAAAGTATTGGGGAGGCCAGAGATCCCCAATGTATCCGAGAATCCAGATATTCCCAATGTACCCGACAGCTCAGAAATCCCCAATGTACCCAAGAACCCAGAAATCCCCAAAGTACCCGAGGGTCCAGAGACCCCCAATATATGCGAGATTCCGGAGATCCCCAATATACCCGAGAGTCCAGTGATCCCCAATGTATCCAAGAGTCCAGAGGTCCCCATTGTATCTGAGAGTTCAGATATCCCCAATGTTCCTGAGAATTCAGAGATCCCCAATGTACCTGAGGATCCAGAGATTTGCAAAGTATCTGAGAGCCCAGGGATCCACAATGTACCCAAGAGCCTAGAGATCGCCAATGTTCCTGAGAGTTCAGAGATCCCCAATGTACCCGAGAGCCCAGTGATCCCCAATGTTCCTGAGAGTTCAGAGATCCACAATGTACTTTGGAGTCCAGAGATCCCCAATGTACCTGAGAGACCAGAGTTCCCCAAAGTATCGGGGAGCCCAGAGATCCCCAAAGTACCCGACAGCCCAGAGATCGCCAAAGCACCTGAGTGTCCTGAGATCCCCAATGTACCCAAGGGTCCAGAGATCCCCAATGTACCCGAGAGTCCAGAGATTCCCAAAGTATCTGAGAGCCCAGAGATCCCCAATGTTCCTAAGAGTTCAGTGATCCCCATTGTAACCGAGTGTCCAGATATCCCCAATGTATCCGAGAGTCCAGAGAACCTCAGTGTACCCGAGAGTCCAGAGATCCCCAAAGTATCTGAGAGCGGAGAGCTCCTGAATGTTCCTGAGAGTTCAGAGATCCCCATTGTACCCGAGAGTCCATATATCCCTAAAGTATCGGGGAGCCCAGAGATCCCCAATGTATCCGAGAATCCAGATATCCCCAATGTACCCGAGAGCCGAGAAATCCCCAATGTACCCAAGAGCCCAGAAATCCCCAATGCACCCCAGAGTCCAGGGATCCGCAATGTATCTGAGAGTCCAGAGGTCCCCAATGTATCTGAGAGTTCAGAGATCCCCAATGTATCCATGAATCCACAGATCCCCAGTGTGCCCGAGCGCCCGGAGTTCCCCAGTGTACCCGAATGTCCAGAAATCCCCAATGTATCTTAGAATCCAGAGATCCGCAGTGTACCCGAGGGACCAGAGATCCCCAATGAATCCGAGAATCCAGAGATCCCCAGGGTATCTGAGCAACTGGAGATCCCCAATTTTCCAGAGAGATCAGAGATCCCCAATGTACCCGAGAGTCCAGAGATCCCCAAGGTATCTGAGAGCCCAGAGATCTGCAATGTACCCGAGAGCCTAGCGATCCCCAATGTTCCTTAGATTTCAGAGATCCCCAATGTAACCTAGAGCCCAGAGATCCCCAATGTTCCTGAGAGTTCAGAGATATAAAATGTACCCAAGAGTGCAGAGATCTCCAATGTACCCAAGAGTCCAGAGATCCCTACAGTATCGGGTAGCCCAGAGATCCCCAATGTATCCGAGAATCCAGATATCCCCAATGTACCCGAGAGTCCAGAGAAACACAATGTATCCGAGATTCCAGAGATCCCCAATGTGCCCGAGAGCCCAGAGATCCCCAATGTTCCTAAGAGATCTGTGATACACAATGTACCCGAGATTCCAGAGATCCCCATTGTACCCAAGAGTCCAGAGATCCCTAAAGTATTGGGGAGGCCAGAGATCCCCAATGTATCCGAGAATCCAGATATTCCCAATGTACCCGAGAGCCCAGAAATCCCCAATGTACCCAAGAACCCAGAAATCCCCAAAGTACCCGAGGGTCCAGAGACCCCCAATATATCCGAGATTCCGGAGATCCCCAATATACCCGAGAGTCCAGTGATCCCCAATGTATCCGAGAGTCCAGAGGTCCCCAATGTATCTGAGATTTCAGATATCCCCAATGTTCCTGAGAATTCAGAGATCCCCAATGTACCTGAGGATCCAGATATATGCAAAGTATCTGAGAGCCCAGGGATCCACAATGTACCCAAGAGCCTAGAGATCGCCAATGTTCCTGAGAGTTCAGAGATCCCCAATGTAACCGAGATCCCAGTGATCCCCAATGTTCCTGAGATTTCAGAGATACACAATGAACCCGAGAGGTCAGAGATCCCCAATGTACCCGTGAGTCCAGAGATCCACAATGTCCCTGAGAGTTCAGAGATCCCCTATGTACCTGAGAGTCCAGAGATCTGCAATGTACCCGAGAGTCTAGAGATCCCCAAAGTTCCTGAGTGCTCAGAGATCCCCAATGTTCCTGAGAGTTCAGAGATCCCCAATGTTAGCGAGAGCCCGGAGATCCCCAATGTTCCCGAGAGCCCGAAGTTCCCCAATGTACACAAGAGACTGGAGATCCCCAGTGTATCCGATAGTCCAGATATCCCCAATGTACCAGAGAGCCCAGAAATACCCAATGTACCCAAGAGCCCAGAAATCCCCAAAGTACCCGAGAGTCCCGAGACCCCCAATGTATCCGTGATTCCGGAGATACCCAATATACCCAAGAGTCCCGTGATCCACAATGTATCCGAGAGTCCAGAGGTCCCCAGTGTATCAGAGATTTCAGATATCTCCAATGTTCCTGAGAGTTCAGAGATCCCCAATGTACCCGAGAGTCCAGAGATCCACAAAGTATCTGAGAGCCCAGAGATACGCAATGTAACCGATAGCCTAGAGCTCCCCAATGTTCCTGAGAGTTCAGAGATCCCCAATGTACCCGAGAGCCCAGTGATCCCCAATGTTCCTGAGAGTTCAGAGATCCACAATGTACCCGAGAGTCCAGAGATACCCAATGTACCTGAGAGACCAGAGTTCCCCAAAGTATCAGGGAGCCCAGAGATCCCCAAAGTACCCGACAGCCCAGAGATCGCCAAAGCACCTGAGTGTCCAGAGATCCCCAATGTACCCAAGGGTCCAGAGATCCCCAATGTACCCGAGAGCCCAGAGATCCCCAATGTAACTGAGAGGCTAGAGATCCCAAATGTACCTAAGAGCCCAGAGATCCCCAATGTACCCGAGAGCCCGGAGATCCCCAATGTTCCCGACTGCCTTAAGATCCTCAATGTACCCAAGAGACCGGAGATCCCCAATGTGTCCGAGAATCCAGATATCGCCAATGTACCTGAGAGCCGAGAAATCCCCAATGTACCCGATTGCCCAGAAATCCCCAATGTACCCTAGAGTCCAGAGATCCCCAATGTATCGGAGAGTCCGGGGATCCCCAATGTACCCGAGAGCCAAAGATCCCCAATGTATTTCGGAGTTCAGAGATCCCCAATGTTCCTGAGAGTTCAGAGATCCCCAATGTACCGGAGATTCCAGAGATGGACAAAGACTCTGAGAGCACAGAGATACCCAATGTACCCAAGAGCCCGAAGATCCGCAATGAACCCCAGAGCCCTGAGATCCCCAATGTATCTGACATACCAGAGATCCCCAATGCACCCGAGTCCAGAGATCACCAAGGTTTCTGAGAGCCCAAGTATCCCCAATGTTCCCAAGAGTCTATAGATTCCCAAAGTTTCTGAGAGCCCAGATATCCCCAATATTCCTGTGAGTTCAGAGAACCCCAATGTATCCTTGAATCCACTGATCCCCAGTATACCCTAGAGCCCGGAGATTCCCAATGTACCTGAGTGTCCGCAAATCCCCAATGTATCAGAGAATCCACAGATCCCCAGTGTACCCGAGGGTCCAGAGATCCCCAATGTTTCTGAGAATCCAGAGATCCCCAGGGTATCTGAGTGTCCGGAGATCCCCAATTTTCCAGAGAGATCAGAGATCCCCAATGTACCCAAGAGTCCAGAGATCCCCAAAGTATCTGAGAGCCCATATATCTGCAATGTACCCGAGAGCCTAGAGATCCCCAATGTTCCTGAGAGTTCAGAGATACCCAATGTACCCGAGAGCCCAGAGATCCCAACGGTTCCTGAGAGTTCAGAGATACACAATGTACCCGAGAGTGCAGAAATCCCCCATGTACCCAAGAGTCCAGGGAACCCTAAAGTATCGGGGAGCCCAGAGATCCCCAATGTATCCGAGAATCCAGATATCCCCAATGTACCCGAGAGCCGAGAAATCCCCAATGTACCCAAGAGCCCAGAAATCCCCAATGCACCCCAGAGTCCAGGGATCCGCAATGTATCCGAGAGTCCAGAGGTCCCCAATGTATCAGAGATTTCAGATATCCGCAATGTTCCTGAGAGTTCAGAGATCCCCAATGTACCCGAGAGTCCGGAGATCCCCAAGTATCTGAGAGCCCATAGATCCGCATTGTACCCGAGAGCCCAGAGATCCCCAATGTTCCTGAGTGTTCAGAGATCCCCAAAGTTCCCGAGAGCCCCGAGATCCCCAATGTTGCTGATAGATCAGAGATACACAAAGTACCCGAGAGTTCAGAGATCCCCAAAGTACCCGAGAGTCCAGAGATCCCCAAAGTATCTTGGAGCCCAGAGATCCCCAATGTCCCCAACAGTAGAGAAATCCCCAATGCACATGAGGGTCCAGAGATCCACAATGTACCCAAGGGTCCTGAGATCCCCAATGTACCCGAGAGCCCAGAGATCCCAAATGTACCTGAGAGCCCAGAGATTCCCAATGTACACGAGAGCCCAGAGATCCCCAATGTACCTGAGAGCCCACATATCCGCAATTTACCCAACAGCCCAGAAATCACCAATGTACCCTAGAGTCCAGAGCTCCCCAATGTATCTGAGAGTTCAGAGATTCCCAATGTACCCAAGAGTCCAGAGATCCGCAAAGTATCTGAGAGCCAAGAGATAAGCAATGTACGCGAGAGCCAAGAGGTCCCCAATGTTCCTGAGAGTTCAGAGATCCCCAATGTACACGAGAGCCCGAGATCCCCAATGTTCCTGAGAGTTCAGAGATCCACAATTTACCCGAGAGTCCAGAGATCCCCAATGCACCTGAGAGATGACAGATCTCCAAAGTATTGGGGAGCCCAGAGATCCCCAATGTACCCGACAGCCCAGAGTTCCCCAATGCACCTGAGGGTCCAGAGATCCCCAATGTACCCAAATGTTCTGATATCACCAATGTAACCGAGAGCCCAGAGATCCCCAATGTACCCGAGAGCCCGGAGTTCCCCAATGTTCCCAACCGCCCGAAGATCCACAATGTACCCACGAGACTGGAGATCCCCAATGTATCCGAGAATCCACATATCACCAATGTACCCGAGAGCCCAGAAATCCCCAATACACTCGAGAGCCCAGAAATCCCCAAGGTACCCGTGAATCCAAAGATCCCCAATGTATCTGAGAGTCCGGAGATCACCAATGTACCTGAGAGTCCAGAGATCCCCAATGTATCCGAGAGTCCAGAGAGACCCAATGTATTTGAGCGTTCAGAGATCCCCAATGTTCCTGAGAGTTCACAGATCCCTGATGTACCCGAGAGGATGGAGATCCCTAGTGTATCTGAGATACAGAGATCACCAATGTACCTGAGGGTCCGGAAATCCCCAATGTACCCGAGAGCCCAGTGATCCCCAAATATACCGAGAGCCCCGGTATCCCCAATGTACCCGGGAGCACAGAGATCCCCAATTTACCCAAGAGCCCAGAGATCCCCAATGTGCCCGAGTGACAAAGATCCCCAATGAACCCCCGAGAGCATGGATCCCCAATGTAACTGAGAGCCCGAAGATCCCCAATGTACCCAAGAGACCTGAGATTCACAATGTATCCGACATACCAGAGATCCCCAATGTACCCAAGAGTACAGAGATCCAAAAATGTATCTGAGAGCCCAGAGATCCCCAATGTACCCGAGAGTCTAGAGATTCCCAAAGTTTCTGAGAGCCCAGAGATCCCCAATGTTCCTGAGAGTTCAGAGATCCCCAATGTATCCTTGAATCCACAGAACCCCAGTGCACCGAGAGCCTGGAGATCCCCAATGTAACCGAGAGCCCAGAGATCCCCAATGTACCCGAGAGCCCGAAGTTCCCCAATGATACCGAAAGGCCGAAGATCCACAATGTACCCAAGAGACTGGAGATCCCCAATGTATCCGAGAATCCACATATCACCAATGTACCCGATAGCCCAGAAAACCCCAATGTACCCACGAGCCCAGAAATCCCCAAGGTAACCGTGAGTCCAGAGATCCCCATTGTAACCGAGAGACCGAAGATCCCCAATGTACCCAAGAGACCTGAGATTCACAAAGTATCTGACATACAAGAGATCCCCAATGTACCCGAGAGTAGAGATCCCAAAATGTATCTGAGAGCCCAGAGATCCCCAATGTACCCGAGAATCTAGAGATTCCCAAAGTTTCTGAGAACCCAGAGATCCCCAATGTTCCTGAGAGTTCAGAGATCCCCAATGTATCCTTGAATCCACAGATCCACAGTGTACCGAGAGCCCAGAGATCCCCAATGTACCCGAGTGTCCGGAAATCCCCAATGTATCTTAGAATCCAAAGATCCCCAATGTACCCGAGGGTCCAGAGATCCCAAATGTTTCCGAGAATCTAGAGATCCCCAGTGTATCTGAGCGTCCAGAGATCCCCAATATTCCTGAGAGTTCAAAGATCCCCAATGTTCCCAAGAGTCCAGAGATTCCCATAGTATCTGAGAGCCCAGAGATCCGCAATGTAC
This sequence comes from Carcharodon carcharias, assembly GCF_017639515.1. Taxonomy (NCBI): domain Eukaryota; kingdom Metazoa; phylum Chordata; class Chondrichthyes; order Lamniformes; family Lamnidae; genus Carcharodon; species Carcharodon carcharias. The sequence continues at coordinate 57,024,273 of NC_054475.1, read as the reverse complement.
CCGAGAGCCTAGAGATCCCCAATGTTCCTGAGAGTTCAGAGATCCCCAATGTACCTGAGAGCCCAGAGATCCCCAATGTTCCTGAAAGTTCAGTGATACACAATGTTCCTGAGAGTCCAGAGATCCCCAATGTACTCGTGAGTCCAGAGATCCCCAAAGTATCAGGGAGCCCAAAGATCCCCAATGTACCCGACAGCACAAATATCTCCAATGCACCTGAGGGTCCACAGATCCTTAATGTAACCAAGGGCCCTGAGATCCCCAATATACCCGAGAGCCCAGAGATCCCAAATGTACCCGAGAGCACCTAGATCCCCAATAATCCCGACAGCCCGAGTTTCCCCAATGTACCCAAGAGTACGGAGATCCCCAATGTACTCGAGAGTCCAGTGATCCCCAATGTATCTGAGCGTCCAGAGGTCCCCAATGTATCTGAGAGTTCAGATCTCCCCAATTTTCCTGAGAGTTCAGAGATCCCCAATGTACCCGAGAGTCCAGAGATCCGCAAAGTATCTGAGAGCCCGGAGATACACAATGTACCCGAGAGCCTAGAGCTCCCCAATGATCCTGAGAGTTCAGAGATCCCCAATGAAACCAAGAGCCCAGAGATCCCAAATGTTCCTGAGAGTTCAGTGATCCACAATGTACTCGAGAGTCCACAGATCCCCAATGTACCTGAGAGCCCAGAGATCCCATAAGTATCGGTATCGGGGAGCCCAGAGATCCCCAAAGTACCTGACAGCCCAGAGATCCCCAAAGCACCTGAGGGTCCAGAGATCCCCAATGTACCCAAGGGTCCTGGGATCCCAACGTACCCGAGATCCCAGAGATCCCCAATGTACCCGAGATCCCGGAGATTCCCATTGTTCCTGACAGCCCAAAGATCCCCAATATACCCAAGAGACCGGAGATCCCCAATGGCTCCGAGAATCCAGATATCCCCAATGTACCCGAGAGCCCAGAAATCCCCAATGTACACGAGAGCACAGAAATCCCCAATTTACCAGAAAGTCCAGAGATCCCCAATGTATCTGAGAGTCCGGAGATCCCCAATGAACCCGAGAGTCCAGTGAACCCCAATGTATCCGCGAGTCCAGTGATACCCAATGTATTTGAGAGTTCAGAGATCCCCAATGATCCTGAGAGCCCAGAGATCCCCAATGTACCCGAGAACCTGAAGATCCGTCATGAACCCCAGAGCCCAGGGATCCTAAATGTAACTGAGAGACCGAAGACCCCCAAGAGCCCTGAGATCCCCAATGTATCCGACATAACAGAGATGCCCGATGTACCCGAGAGTCCAGAGATCACCAAAGTGTCAGAGAGCCCAGAGATCCGCAATGTACCCGAGAGTCTAGAGATTCCCAAAGTTTCTGAGAGCCCAGAGATACCCAATGTTCCTGAGAGATCAGAGATCCCCAATGTACCCGAAGGTCCGGAAATCCCCAATGTTTCTTAGAATCCACAGATCCCCAGTGTACCCGAGGGTCCAGAGATCCCTAAAGTTTCCAAAAATCCAGAGATCCCCAGTGTATCTGAGCGTCCGGAGATCCCCAATGTTCCTGAGAGTTCAGAGATCCCCAATGTATCTGAGAGCCCAGAGATCCGCAATGTACCCGAGAGCCTAGAGATCCCCAATGTTCCTGAGAGTTCAGAGATCCCCAATGTATCCGAGAGTCCAGAGGTCCCCAATGTATCTGAGAGTTCAGATATCCCCAATGTTCCTCAGAGTTCAGAGATCCCCAATGTACCCGAGAGTTCAGAGATCCGCAATAGACCTGAGAGCCCAGAGATAAGCAATGTACCCGAGAGCCTAGAGATCCTCAAACTTCCTGAGAGTTCAGTGATCCACAATGTACCCAAGAGCCCAGTGATCCCCAGTGATCCTGAGAGTTCAGAGATCCACAATGTACCCCAGAGTCCAGAGATCCCCAATGTACCTGAGAGATCAGAGATCCCCAAAGCATCGGGGAGCCCAGAGATCCCCAAAGTACCGGACAGCTCAGAGTTTCAAAATGCACCTGAGGGTCCAGAGATCCCCAATGTACCCAAGGGTCCTGAGAGACCGAATGTCACCGAGAGCCCAGAGATCCTCAATGTAGCCGAGAGCCCAGAGTTCCCCAATGTTACCGACATTCCGAAGATCCGCAATGTACCCAAGAGACTGGAGATCCACAATGTATCCGGGAATCCACATATCACCAATGTACCCGAGAGCCCAGAAATCCCCAATGTACCCGAGAGCCCAGAAATCCCCAAGGTACCCGTGAGTCCAAAGATCCCCAATGTATCTGTGAGTCCAGGGATCACCAATCTACCTGAGAGTCCAGAGGTCCCTACTTTATCCGAGAGTCCAGAGATACCCAATGTATTTGAGCATTCAGAGATCCCCAATGTTCCTGAGAGTTCACAGATCCCCAATGTACCTGAGATTCCAGAGATCCCCAAAGAATCTGAGAGCCCTGAGATCCCTGATATACCCGAGAGGCTGGAGATCCCCAGTGTATCTGAGAGTCCAGAGATCACCAATGTACCTGAGGGTCCAGAGATCCACAATATACCCGAGAGCCCAGTGATCCCCAATTGTACCGAGAGCCCCGGAATCCCCAATGTACCCCAGAGCACAGAGATCCCCAATTTACCCAAGAGCCCGGAGATCCCCAATGTAACTGAGAGCCCGAAGATCCCCAATGTTCCCAAGAGACCTGAGATTCACAATGTATCCAACATACCGGAGATCCCCAATGTACCCGAGAGTTCAGAGATCCGAAAATGTATCTGAGAGCCCAGAGATCCCCAATGTACCCGAGAGTCTAGAGATTCCCAAAGATTCTGAGAGCCCAGAGATCCCCAATGTTCCTGAGAGTTCAAAGATCCCCAGTGTATCCTTGAATCAACAGATCCCCAGTGCACCAAGAGCCCGGAGATCCCCAATGTAACCGAGAGCCCAGAGATCCCCAGTGTACCCGAGAGCCTGGAGTTCCCCAATGATCCCGACAGCCCAAAGATCCACAATGTACCCAAGAGACTGGAGATCCACAATGTATCCGAGAATCCACATATCACCAATGTACCCGAGAGCCCAGAAATCCCCAATGTACCCGAGAGCCCAGAAATCCCCAAGGTAACCGTGAGTCCAGAGATCCCCAATGTATCTGAGAGTCTGGTGATCACCAATGTACCTGAGATTCCAGAGATCCCCAATGTATCCAAGAGTCCAGAGATCCCCAATGTATCTGAGAGTCCGGAGATCATCAATGTACCTGAGAGTCCAGAGATCCCCAATGTATCCTAGAGTAGGGAGATCCCAAAATGTATCTGAGAGCCCAGAGATCCCCAAAGTACCCGAGAGTCTAGAGATTCCCAAAGTTTCTGAGAGCCCAGAGATCACCAATGTTCCTGAGAGTTCAGAGATCCCCAATGTATCCTTGAATCCACAGATCCCCAGTGTACCGAGATCCCGGAGATACCCAATGTACCCGAGTGTACGGAAATCCCCAATTTATCTTAGAATCCATAGATCCCAAATGTACCCGAGGGTCCAGAGATCCCCAATGTTTCCGAGAATACAGAGATCCCCAGTGTATCTGAGCGTCCGGAGATCCCCAATAATCCTGAGAGTTCAAAGATACCCAATGTTCCCAAGAGTCCAGAGATCCCCAATGTTCCTGAGAGTTCAGTGTTACACAATGTTCCCAAGAGTCCAGAGATCCCCAAAGTACCTGAGAGTCCAGAGATCCCCAAAGTATTGGGGAGCCCACAGATCCCCAATGTACCCGACAGCACAAACATCCCCAATGCACCTGAGGGTCCAGAGATACCCAATGTACCCAAGGGTCCTGAGAGCCCCAATGTACCCGAGGGCCCAGAGATCCCCAATGTACCTGAGAGCCCTGATAACCCCAACGTACCCAAGAGCACGTAGATCCCCAATAATCCCGACAGCCCGAGTTTCCCCAATGTACACAAGAGCCCAGAAATCCCCAATGTACCCAGGAGTCCAGTGATCCCCAATGTATCCGAGAGTCCAGAGGTCGAAATGTATCTGAGAGTTCAGATCTCCCCAATGTTCCTGAGAGTTCAGAGATCCCCAATGTACCCGAGAGTCCAGAGATCCGCAAAGCATCTGAGAGCCCAGAGATACGCAATGTAGCCGAGAGCCTAGAGCTCCCCAATGTTCCTGAGAGTTCAGAGATCCCCAATGAAACCAAGAGCCCAAAGATCCCCAAGGTTCCTGAGAGATCAGTGATCCACAATGTACTCGAGATTCCAGAGATCCCCAATGTACCTGAGAGACCTGAGATCCCCAAAGTATCGGGGAGCCCAGAGAATCCCAACGTACCCGACAGCCCAGAGATCCCCAATGCACCTGAGGGTCTAGAGATCCCCAATGTACCCAAGGGTCCTGGGATCCCCAACGTACCCGAGAGCCCAGAGATCCCCAATGTACCTGAGAGCCAAGAGATCCCCAATGTACCCGAGATCCTGGAGATTCCCAATATTCCTGACAGCCCAAAGTTCCCCAATGTACACAAGAGACCGGAGATCCCCAATGGCTCCAAGAATCCAGATATCCCCAATGTACCCGAGAGCCCAGAAATCCCCAATGTACCAGAGAGTCCAGAGATCCCCAGTGTATCTGAGCCCCCGGAGAGCCCCAATATTCCTGAGAGTTCCTAGATCCCCAATGTTCCCAAGAGTCCAGAGATCCCCAAAGTATCTGAGAGCCCAGAGATCCGCAATGTACCCCAGAGCCTAGTGATCCCCAATGTTCCTGAGAGTTCAGAGATCCCCAATGTACCCGAGAGCCCAGAGATCCCCAATGTTCCTGAGAGTTCAGTGATACACAATGTTCCCGAGAGACCAGAGGTCCCCAATGTATCTGAGAGTTCAGATCTCCCCAATGTTCCTGAGAGTTCACAGATCCCCAATGCACCCGAGAGTCCAGAGATCCGCAAAGTATCTGGGAGCCCAGAGATCCGCAATGTACCCCAGAGCCTACTGATCCCCAATGTTCCTGAGAATTCAGAGATCTCCAATGTACCCGACAGCACAAACATCCCCAATGCACCTGAGGGTCCAGAGATCCCAAATGTACCCAAGGGTCCTGAGATCCACAATGTACCCGAGAGCCCAGAGATCCCCAATGTACCTGAGAGCCCAGAGATCTCCAATGTACCGGGGAGAACGTAGATCCCCAATAATCCCGACAGCCCGAGATTCCCCAATTTACCCAAGAGACCGGAGATCCCCAATGTACCCGAGAGTCCAGTGATCCCCAATGTATCCGAGAGACGAGATGTCCCCAATGTATCTGAGAGTTCAGAACTCCCCAATGTTCCTGAGAGTTCAGAGATCCCCAATGTACCCGAGAGTACAGAGATCCGCAAAGTATCTGAGAGCCCAGAGATCCGCAAAGTATCCGAGAGCCCAGAGATACGCAATGTACCCGAGAGCCTGGAGCTCCCCAATGTTCCTGAGAGTTCAGAGATCCCCAATGAAACCAAGAGCCCAGAGATCCCCAAGGTTCCTGAGAGACCTGAGATCCCCAAAGTATCGGGGAGCCCAGAGATCCCGAAAGTACCCGACAGCCCAGAGATCCCCAAAGCACCTGAGAGTCCAGAGATCCCCAATGTACCCGAGATCCCGGAGATTCCCAATGTTCCTGACAGCGCAAAGATCCCCAATGTACCCAAGAGACCGGAGATCCCCAATGTACCTGAGAGCCCAGAAATCCCCAATGTACCCAAGAGCCCAGAAATCCCCACTGTATCCAAGAGTCCACATATCCCCAATGCACCCGAGAGTCCAGTGATCACCAGTGTATCCGAGAGTCCAGAGGTCCCCAATGTATCTGAGAGTTCAGATCTCCCCAATGTTCCTGAGAGTTCAGAGATCCGCATTGTACCCGAGAGTCCAGAGATCCGCAAAGTATCTGAGAGCCCAGAGATACGCAATATACCCAAGAGCCTAGAGCTCCCCAATGTTCCTGAGAGTTCAGAGATCCCCAATGAAACCAAGAGCCCAAAGATCCCCAAGGTTCCTGAGAGTTCAGTGATCCACAATGTGCTCGAGAGTCCAGAGATCCCCAATGTACCTGAGAGACCAGAGATCCCCAAAGTATCGGGGAGCCCAGGGATCCCCAAAGTATCCGAAAGCCCAGAGATCCCCAATGCACCTGAGGGTCCAGAGATCCCCAATGTACCCAAGGGTCCTGGGATCCCCAACGTACCCGAGAGCCCAGAGATCCCCAATGAACCTGAGAGCCCAGAGATCCCCAATGTACCCGAGATCCTGGAGATTCCCAATATTCCTGACAGCCCAAAGATCCCCCATGTACCCAAGAGACCGGAGATCCCCAATGGCTCCGAGAATCCAGATATCCCCAATGTTACCGAGAGCCCAGAAATCCCCAATGTACCCGCGAGCCCAGAAAAACCCCAATGTACCCGAGAGTCCAGAGATCCCCAGTGTATCTGAGCGCCCGGAGATCCCCAATATTGTTGAGAGTTCTTAGATCCCAAATGTTCCCAAGAGTCCAGAGATCCCCAAAGTATCTGAGAGCCCAGAAATCCGCAATGTATCCCAGAGCCTAGTGATCCCCAATGTTCCTGAGAGTTCAGAGATCCCCAATGTACCCGAGAGCCCAGAGATCCCCAATGTTCCTGAGAGTTCAGTGATACACAATGTTCCCGAGAGTCCATAAATCCCCAATGTACCCGAGAGTCCAGAGATCCCCAATGTATCTGAGATTCCGGAGATCCCCAATGCATCCGATAGTCCAGTGATCCCCAAGGCATCCGAGAGTCCAGAGATCCCCAGTGTATCTGAGTGCCCGGAGATCCCCAATATTCTTGAGAGTTCTTAGATCCCCAATGTTCCCAAGAGTCCAGAGATCCCCAAAGTATCTGGGAGCCCAGAGATCCCCAATGTACCCGACAGCACAAACATCCCCAATGCACCTGAGGGTCCAGAGATCCCCAATGTACCCAAGGGTACTGAGATCCCCAATATACCCGAGAGCCCAGAGATCCCCAATGTACCTGAGAGCCCAGAGATCTCCAATGTACCCAAGAGCACGTAGATCCCCAATAATCCCGACAGCCCGAGATTCCCCAATTTACCCAAGAGACCGGAGATCCCCATTGTACCCGAGAGTCCAGTGATCCCCAATGTAACCGAGAGACCAGAGGTCCCCAATGTATCTGAGAGTTCAGATCACCCCAATGTTCCTGAGAGTTCAGAGATCCCCAATGTACCCGAGAGTCCAGAGATCCACAAAGTATCTGAGAACCCAGAGATCCGCAAGGTATCTGAGAGCCCAGAGATACGCAATGTACCCGAGAGCCTAGAGCTCCCCAATGTTCCTGAGAGTTCAGAGATCCCCAATGAAACCAAGAGCTTAGAGATCCCCAAGGTTCCTGAGAGACCTGAGATCCCCAAAGTATCGGCGAGCCCAGAGATCCCGAAAGTACACGACAGCCCAGAGATCCCCAAAGCACCTGAGGGTCCAGAGATCCCCAATGTACCCAAGGGTCCTGGGATCCCCAACGTACCCGAGAGCCCAGAGATCCCCAATGTACCTGAGAGCCCAGAGATCCCCAATGTACCCGCGATCCCAGAGATTCCCAATGTTCCTGACAGCCCAAAGATCCCCAATGCACCCAAGAGACCGGAGATCCCCAATGTATCCGAGAATCCAGATATCCCCAATGTACCTGAGAGCCCAGAAATCCCCAATGTACACAAGAGACCGGAAATCCCCAGTGTAACCAAGTGTCCACATATCCCCAATGCACCCGAGAGTCCAGTGATCACCAGTGTATCCGAGAGTCCAGAGGTCCCCAGTGTATCTGAGAGTTCAGATCTCCCCAATGTTCCTGAGAGTTTAGAGATCCCCAATGCACCCGAGAGTCCAGAGATCCGCAAAGTATCTGAGAGCCCAGAGATACGCAATGTACCCAAGAGCCTAGAGCTCCCCAATGTTCCTGAGAGTTCAGAGATCCCCAATGAAACCAAGAGCCCAAAGATCCCCAAGGTTCCTGAGAGTTCAGTGATCCACAATGTGCTCGAGAGTCCAGAGATCCCCAATGTACCTGAGAGACCTGAGATCCCCGAAGTATCAGGGAGCCAAGAGATCCCCAAAGTACCCGACAACCCAGAGATCCCCAATGCACCTGAGGGTCCAGAGATCCCTAATGTATCCAAGGGTCCTGGGATCCCCAAAGTACCCGAGAGCCCAGAGATCCCCAATGTACCTGAGAGCCCAGAGATCCCCAATGTACCCAAGAGACCGGAGATCCCCAATGGCTCTGAGAATCCAGATATCCCCAATGTTACCGAGAGCCCAGAAATCCCCAATGTACCAGCGAGCCCAGAAATCCCCAATGTACCCGAGAGTCCAGAGATCCCCAGTGTATCTGAGCACCCGGAGATCCCCAATATTCTTGAGAGTTCTTAGATCCCCAATGTTCCCAAGAGTCCAGAGATCCCCAAAGTATCTGAGAGCCCAGAGATCCGCAATGTACCCCAGAGCCTAGTGATCCCCAATGTTCCTGAGAGTTCAGAGATCCCCAATGTACCCGAGAGCCCAGAGATCTCCAATGTACCCAAGAGCACGTAGATCCCCAATAATCCCGACAGCCCGAGATTCCCCAATTTACCCAAGAGACCGAAGATCCCCAATGTAAACGAGAGTCCAGTGATCCCCAATGTAACCGAGAGACCAGAGGTCCCCAATGTATCTGAGAGTTCAGATCACCCCAATGTTCCTGAGAGTTCAGAGATCCCCAATGTACCCGAGAGTCCAGAGATCCACAAAGTATCTGAGAACCCAGAGATCCGCAAAGTATCTGAGAGCCCAGAGATACGCAATGTACCCGAGAGCCTAGAGCTCCCCAATGTTCCTGAGAGTTCAGAGATCCCCAATGAAACCAAGAGCCCAGAGATCCCCAATGGCTCCGAGAATCCAGATATCCCCAATGTTACCGAGAGCCCAGAAATCCCCAATGTACGCGCGAGCCCAGAAATCCCCAATGTATCTGAGAGTCCGGAGATCCCCAAGGTTCCCGATAGTCCAGTGGTCCCCAATGCATCCGAAAGGCCAGAGATCCCCAATGTATTTGAGAGTTCAGAGATCCCCAATGATCCTGAATCTTCAGAGATCCCCAATGTACCGGAGATTCCAGAGACCCCAAAGAATCTGAGAGCCCAGAGATCCCCAATGTACACGAGAGCCCGAAGATCCACCATGAACCCCAGAGCCCAGTGATCCTAAATGTAACCAAGAGACCGAAGACCCCTAAGAGCCCTGAGATCCCCAATGTACCCGAGAGTCCAGAGAACACCAAAGTATCTGAGAGCCCAGAGATCCGCAATGTACCCGAGAGTCTAGAGATTCCCAAAGTTTCTGAGAGCCCAGAGATTCCCAATGTTCCTGGGAGTTCATTGATCCCCAATGTATCCTTGAATCAAAAGATCCCCATTGTACCCGAGAGCCTGGAGATCCCCAATGTACACGAAGGTCCGGAAATCCCCAGTGTATCTTAGAATACACAGATCCCCAGTGTACCCGAGGGTCCAGAGATCCCCAAGGTTTCCAAGAATCCAGAGATCCCCAGTCTATCTGAGCATCCAGAGATCCCCAATGTTCCTGAGAGTTCAGAGATCCCCAAAGTATCTGAGAGCTCAGAGATCCGCAATGCACCCGAGAGCTTAGAGATCCCCAATGTTCCTGAGAGTTCAAGATCCCCAATGTACCCGAGAGCCCAGAGATCCCCAATGTACCCGAGAGTCCAGAGATCCCCAAAGTATCGGGGAGCCCAGAGATCCCCAATGTATCCAAGAATCAAGATATCCCCAATGTACCCGAGAGTCCAGAAATCCCCAAAGTACCCAAGAGCCAAAAAATCCCCAATGTACCCGAGAGTCCAGAGACCCCAATGTATCCGAGATTCCGGAGATCCCCAATGTACCCGAGAGTAAAGTGATCCCCAATGTATCCGAGAGTCCAGAGGTCCCCAATATATCTGAGAGTTTAGATATCCCCAATGTTCCTGAGAGTTCAGAGACCCCCAAAGTACCCGAGAGTCCAGAGATCCACAATGTACCTGAGAGCCCAGAGATACGCAATGTACCTGAGAGCCTAGAGATCCAGAAACTTCCTGAGAGCTCAGTGATCCCCAATGTACCCGAGAGCCAAGAGATCCCCAATGTACCCGAGATCCTGGAGATTCCCAATATTCCTGACAGCCCAAAGATCCCCAATGTACCCAAGAGACCGGAGATCCCCAATGGCTCCGAGAATCCAGATATCCCCAATGTTACCGAGTGCCTAGACATCCCCAATGTACCCGCGAGCCCAGAAATCCCCAATGTACCCGAGAGTCCAGACATCCCCAGTGTATCTGAGCGCCCGGAGATCCCCAATATTCCTGAGAGTTCTTAGATCCCCAATGTTCCCAAGAGTCCAGAGATCCCCAAATTATCTGAGAGCCCAGAGATCTGCAATGTACCCCAGAGCCTAGTGATCCCCAATGTTCCTGAGAGTTCAGAGATCCGCAATGTACCCGAGAGCCCAGAGATCCCCAATGTCCCTGAGAGTTCAGTGATACACAATGTTCCCGAGAGTCCATAAATCCACAATGTACCCGAGAGTCCAGAGATCCCCAAAGTATTGGGGAGCCCAGAGATCCCCAGTGTACCCGACAGCACTAACATCCCCAATGCACCTGAGGGTCCAGAGATCCCCAATGTACCCAAGGTTCCTGAGATCCCCAATGTACCCGAGAGCCTAGAGATCCCCAATGTACCTGAGAGCCCAGAGATCTCCAATGTACCCGAGAGCACGTAAATCCCCAATAATCCCGACAGCCCGAGATTCCACAAATTACCCAAGAGACCGGAGATCCCCAATTCACCCGAGAGTCCAGTGATCCCCAGTGCATCCGAGAGTCCAGAGGTCCCCACTGTATCGGAGAGTTCAGATCTCCCCAATGTTCCTGAGAGTTCAGAGATCCCCAATGTACCCGAGAGTCCAGAGATCCGCAAAGTATCTGAGAGCCCAGAGATCTGCAAAGTATCTGAGAGCCAGGAGATACGCAATGTACCCGAGAGCCTAGAGCTCCCCAATGTTCCTGAGAGTTCAGAGATCCCCAATGAAACCAAGAGCCCAGAGATCCCCAAGGTTCCTGAGAGACCAGAGATCCCCAAAGTATCGGGGAGCCCAGAGATCCCGAAAGTACCCGACTGCCCAGAGATCCCCAATGCAGCTGAGGGTCCAGAGATCCCCAATGTACCCAAGGGTCCTGGGATCCCCAACGTACCCGAGAGCCCAGAGATCCCCAATGTACCTGAGAGCCCAGAGATCCCCAATGTACCCGAGATCCGGAAGATTCCCAATGTTCCCGACAGCCCAAAGATCCCCAATGTACCCAAGAGACCAGAGATCCCCAATGGCTCCGAGAATCCAGATATCCCCAATGTACCCGAGAGCCCAGAAATCCCCAATGTACCCGAGAGCCCAGAAATCCCCAATGTACCCGAGAGTCCGGAGATCCCCAATGTATCTGAGTGTCCGGAGATCCCCTATGTACCCGATAGTCCATTGATCCCCAATGTATATGAGAGTCCAGAGATCCCCAATGTATTTGAGAGTTCAGAGATCCCCAAAGAATCTGAGAGCCCAGAGATCCCCAATGTACCCGAGAGCCCGAAGATCCGCCATGAACCCCAGAGCCCAGGGATCCTAAATGTAACCGAGAGACCGTAGACCCCAAGAGCCCTGAGATCCACGATGTACCCGAGTGTCCAGAGATCACCAAAGTATCTGAGAGCCTAGAGGTCCGCAATGTACCCGAGAGCCTAGAGATCCCCAATGTTACTGAGAGTTCAGAGATCCCCAATTTACCCGAGAGCCCAGAGATCGCCAATGTACCCGAGAGTCCAGAAATCCCCAAAGTATCGGGGAGCCCAGAGATCCCCAATGTACCCAAGAATCCAGATATCCCCAATGTAACCGAGAGCCCAGAAATCCCCAATGTACCCAAGAGCCAAAAAATCCCCAATGTACCCGAGAGTCTAGAGACCCCCAATGTATCCGAGATTACGGAGATCCCCAATGTACCCGAGAGTTAAGCGATCCCCAATGTATCCGAGAGTCCAGAGGTCCCCAATGTATCTGAGAGTTCAGATATCCCCAATGTTCCTGAGAGTTCAGAGATCCCCAATGTACCCGAGAGTCCAGAGATCTGCAATGTACCTGAGAGCCCAGAGATACGCAATGTACCCGAGAGCCTAGAGATCCCCAATGTACCCGAGATCCCGGAGATTCCCAATATTCCTGACAGCCCAAATATCCCCAATGTACCAAAGAGACCGGAGATCCCCAATGGCTCCGAGAATCCAGATATCCCCAATGTTACCGAGAGCCCAGAAATCCCCAATGTATCCGCGAGCCCAGAAATCCCCAATGTACCGGAGTGTCCAGAGATCCCCAGTGTATCTGAGCGCCCGGAGATCCCCAATATTCCTGAGAGTTCTTAGATCCCCAATGTTCCCAAGAGTCCAGAGATCCCCAAAGTATCTGAGAGCCCAGAGATCTGCAATGTACCCCAGAGCCTAGTGATCCCCAATGTTCCTGAGAGTTCAGAGATCCGCAATGTACCCGAGAGCCCAGAGATCCCCAATGTTCCTGAGAGTTCAGTGATACACAATGTTCCCGAGAGTCCATAAATCCACAAGGTACCCGAGAGTCCAGAGATCCCCAAAGTATTGGGGAGCCCAGAGATCCCCAGTGTACCCGACAGCACTAACATCCCCAATGCACCTGAGGGTCCAGAGATCCCCAATGTACCCAAGGTTCCTGAGATCCCCAATGTACCCGAGAGCCTAGAGATCCCCAATGTACCTGAGAGCCCAGAGATCTCCAATGTACCCGAGAGCACGTAAATCCCCAATAATCCCGACAGCCCGAGATTCCACAAATTACCCAAGAGACCGGAGATCCCCAATTCACCCGAGAGTCCAGTGATCCCCAGTGCATCCGAGAGTCCAGAGGTCCCCACTGTATCGGAGAGTTCAGATCTCCCCAATGTTCCGGAGAGTTCAGAGATCCCCAATGTACCCGAGAGTCCAGAGATCCGCAAAGTATCTGAGAGCCCAGAGATCTGCAAAGTATCTGAGAGCCAGGAGATACGCAATGTACCCGAGAGCCTAGAGCTCCCCAATGTTCCTGAGAGTTCAGAGATCCCCAATGAAACCAAGAGCCCAGAGATCCCCAAGGTTCCTGAGAGACCAGAGATCCCCAAAGTATCGGGGAGCCCAGAGATCCCGAAAGTACCCGACTGCCCAGAGATCCCCAATGCAGCTGAGGGTCCAGAGATCCCCAATGTACCCAAGGGTCCTGGGATCCCCAACGTACCCGAGAGCCCAGAGATCCCCAATGTACCTGAGAGCCCAGAGATCCCCAATGTACCCGAGATCCGGAAGATTCCCAATGTTCCCGACAGCCCAAAGATCCCCAATGTACCCAAGAGACCAGAGATCCCCAATGGCTCCGAGAATCCAGATATCCCCAATGTACCCGAGAGCCCAGAAATCCCCAATGTACCCGAGAGCCCAGAAATCCCCAATGTACCCGAGAGTCCGGAGATCCCCAATGTATCTGAGTGTCCGGAGATCCCCTATGTACCCGATAGTCCATTGATCCCCAAAGTATATGAGAGTCCAGAGATCCCCAATGTATTTGAGAGTTCAGAGATCCCCAAAGAATCTGAGAGCCCAGAGATCCCCAATGTACCCGAGAGCCCGAAGATCCGCCATGAACCCCAGAGCCCAGGGATCCTAAATGTAACCGAGAGACCGTAGACCCCAAGAGCCCTGAGATCCACGATGTACCCGAGTGTCCAGAGATCACCAAAGTATCTGAGAGCCTAGAGGTCCGCAATGTACCCGAGAGCCTAGAGATCCCCAATGTTCCTGAGAGTTCAGAGATCCCCAATGTACCCGAGAGCCCAGAGATCGCCAATGTACCCGAGAGTCCAGAAATCCCCAAAGTATCGGGGAGCCCAGAGATCCCCAATGTATCCAAGAATCCAGATATCCCCAATGTAACCGAGAGCCCAGAAATCCCCAATGTACCCAAGAGCCAAAAAATCCCCAATGTACCCGAGAGTCTAGAGACCCCCAATGTATCCGAGATTACGGAGATCCCCAATGTACCCGAGAGTTAAGTGATCCCCAATGTATCCGAGAGTCCAGAGGTCCCCAATGTATCTGAGAGTTCAGATATCCCCAATGTTCCTGAGAGTTCAGAGATCCCCAATGTACCCGAGAGTCCAGAGATCTGCAATGTACCTGAGAGCCCAGAGATACGCAATGTACCCGAGAGCCTAGAGATCCCCAATGTACCCGAGATCCCGGAGATTCCCAATATTCCTGACAGCCCAAATATCCCCAATGTACCAAAGAGACCGGAGATCCCCCATGGCTCCGAGAATCCAGATATCCCCAATGTTACCGAGAGCCCAGAAATCCCCAATGTATCCGCGAGCCCAGAAATCCCCAATGTACCGGAGTGTCCAGAGATCCCCAGTGTATCTGAGCGCCCGGAGATCCCCAATATTCCTGAGAGTTCTTAGATCCCCAGTGTTCCCAAGAGTCCAGAGATCCCCAAAGTATCTGAGAGCCCAGAGATCTGCAATGTACCCCAGAGCCTAGTGATCCCCAATGTTCCTGTCAGTTCAGAGATCCCCAATGTACCCAAGAGCCCAGAGATCCCCAATGTTCCTGAGAGTTCAGTGATACACAATGTTCCTGAGAGTCCATAAATCCCCAATGTACCCGAGAGTCCAGAGATCCCCAAAGTATTGGGGAGCCCAGAGATCCCCAGTGTACCCGACAGCACTAACATCCCCAATGCACCTGAGGTTCCAGAGATCCCCAATGTACCCAAGGGTCCTGAGATCCCCAATGTACCCGAGAGCCTAGAGATCCACAATGTACCTGAGAGCCCAGAGATCTCCAATGTACCCGAGAGCACGTAGTTCCCCAATAATCCCGACAGCCCGAGATTCCCCAATTTACCCAAGAGACCGGAGATCCCCAATGCACCCGAGAGTCCAGTGATCCCCAATGTATCCGAGAGACCAGAGGTCTCCAATGTATCTGAGAGTTCAGATCTCCCCAATGTTCCTGAGAGTTCAGAGATCCCCAATGTACCCGAGAGTCCAGAGATCCGCAAAGTATCTGAGAGCCCAGAGATCTGCAAAGTTTCTGAGAGCCCAGAGATACGCAATGTACCCGAGAGCCTAGAGCTCCCCAATGTTCCTGAGAGTTCAGAGATACCCAATGAAACCAAGAGCCCAGAGATATCCAAGGTTCCTGAGAGACCAGAGATTCCCAAAGTATCGGGGAGCCCAGAGATCCCCAAAGTACCTGACAGCCCACAGATCCCCAATGCACCTGAGGGTCCAGAGATCCCCAATGTACCCAATAGTCCTGGGATCCCCAACGTACCCGAGATCCCAGAGATCCCCAATGTACCTGAGAGCCCAGAGATCCCCAATGTACCCGAGATCCCGGAGATTCCCAATGTTCCTGACAGCCCAAAGATCCCCAATGTACCCAAGAGACCGGAGATCCCCAATGGCTCCGAGAATCCAGATATCCCCAATGTACCTGAAAGCCCAAAAATCCCCAATGTACCTGAGAGCCCAGAAAACCCCAATGTACCCAAGAGTCCGGAGATCCCCAATGTATCTGAGAGTCCGGAGATCCCCAATGTACCCAA
The DNA here is from genome assembly GCF_017639515.1 of Carcharodon carcharias. Classification (NCBI taxonomy): domain Eukaryota; kingdom Metazoa; phylum Chordata; class Chondrichthyes; order Lamniformes; family Lamnidae; genus Carcharodon; species Carcharodon carcharias. Next base: position 57,008,483 of record NC_054475.1, on the reverse strand, counting down.
TAGTCCAGTGATCCCCAATGTATGTGAGAGTCCAGAGATCGCCAATTTATTTGAGAGTTCAGAGATCCCCAAAGAATCTGAGAGCCCAGAGATCCCCAATGTACCCAAGAGCCCGAAGATCCGCCATGAACCCCAGAGCCCAGGGATCCTAAATGTAACCGAGAGACCGTAGACCCCCAACAGCCCTGAGATCCCCGATGTACCCGAGAGTCCAGAGATCACCAAAGTTTCTGAGAGCCCAGAGGTCCGCAATGTACCCGAGAGTCTAGAGATTCCCAAAGTTTCTGAGAGCCCAGAGATTCCCAATGATCCTGGGAATTCAGAGATCCCCAATGTATCCTTGAATCAACAGATCCCCAGTGTACCCGAGAGCCTGGAGATCCCCAATGTACACGAAAGTCCGGAAATCCCCAATGTATCTTAGAATACACAGATCCCCAGTGTACCCGAGGGTCCAGAGATCCCCAAAGTTTCCTAGAATCCAGAGATCCCCAGTGTATCTGAGCATTCGGAGATCCCCAATTTTCCTGAGAGTTCAGAGATACCCAATGTACTCAAGAGTCCCGAGATCCCCAAAGTATCTAAGAGCCTAAAGATCCGTAATGTACCCGAGAGCCTAGAGATCCCCAATGTTCCTGAGAGTTCAGAGATCCCCAATGTACCCGAGAGCCCAGAGATCGCCAATGTACCCGAGAGTCCAGAGATCCCCAAAGTATCGGGGACCCCAGAGATCCCCAATGTATCCAAGAATCCAGATATCCCCAATGTACCCGAGACCCCAGAAATCCCCAATGTACCCAAGAGCCCAGAAATCCCCAATGTACCCGAGAGTCCAGAGACCCCCAATGTATGGAAGATTCCGGACATCCCCAATGAACCCGAGAGTTAAGTGATCCCCAATGTATCCGAGAGTCCAGAGGTCCCCAATGTATCTGAGAGTTCAGATATCCCCAATGTTCCTGAGAGTTCAGGGATCCCCAATGTACCCGAGAGTCCAGAGATCCGCAATGTACCTGAGAGCCCAGAGATACGCAATGTACCCGAGAGCTTAGAGATCCCCAATGTACCCGAGATCCTGGAGATTCCCAATATTCCTGACAGCCCAAAGATCCCCAATGTACCCAAGAGACCGGAGATCCCCAATGGCTCCCAGAATCCAGATATCCCCAATGTTAGCGAGAGCCCAGAAATCCCCAATGTACCCGAGTGCCCAGAAATCCCCAATGTACCCGAGAGTCCAGAGATCCCCAGTGTATCTGAGCGCCCGGAGATGCCCAATATTCCTGAGAGTTCTTTGATCCCCAATGTTCCCAAGAGTCCAGAGATCCCCAAAGTATCTGAGAGCCCAGAGATCTGCAATGTACCCCAGAGCCTAGTGATCCCCAATGTTCCTGAGAGTTCAGAGATCCCCAATGTACCTGAGAGCCCAGAGATCCCAATGTTCCTGAGAGTTCAGTGATACACAATGTTCCCGAGAGTCCATAAATCCCCAATGTGCCCGAGAGTCCAGAGATCCCCAAAGTATTGGGGAGCCCAGAGATCCCCAGTTTACCCGACAGCACTAACATCCTCAATGCACCTGAGGGTCCAGAGATCCCCAATGTACCCAAGGGTCCTGAGATCCCCAATGTACCCGAGAGCCTAGGGATCCCCAATGTACCTGAGAGCCCAGAGATCTCCAATGTACCGGAGAGCACGTAGATCCCTAATAATCCCGACAGCCCGAGATTCCCCAATTTACCCAAGAGACCGGAGATCCCCAATGCACCCGAGAGTCCAGTGATCCCCAATGTATCCGAGAGTCCAGAGGTCCCCAAAGTATCTGAGAGTTCAGATCTCCACAATGTTCCTGAGAGTTCAGAGATCCCCAATGTACCCGAGAGTCCAGAGATCCGCAAAGTATCTGAGAGCCCAGAGATCTGCAAAGTTTCTGAGAGCCCAGAGATACGCAATGTACCCGAGAGCCTAGAGATCCCCAATGTTCCTGAGAGTTCAGAGATCCCCAGTGAAACCAAGAGCCCAGAGATATCCAAGGTTCCTGAGAGACCAGAGATTCCCAAAGTATCAGGGAGCCCAGAGATCCCCAAAGTACCCGACAGCCCAGAGATCCCCAATGCACCTGAGGGTCCAGAGATCCCCAATGTACCCAAGGGTCCTGGGATCCCCAACGTACCCGAGATCCCAGAGATCCCCAATGCACCTGAGAGCCCAGAGATCCCCAATGTACCCGAGATCCCGGAGATTCCCAATGTTCCTGACAGCCCAAAGATCCCCAATGTACCCAAGAGACCGGAGATCCCCAATGGCTCCGAGAATCCCGATATCCCCAATGTACCTGAAAGACCAGAAATCCCCAATGTACTCGAGAGCCCAGAAATCCCCAATGTACCCAAGAGTCCGGAGATCCCCAATGTATCTGAGAGTCCGGAGATCCCCAATGAACCCGATAGTCCAGTGATCCCCAATGCATCCGAGAGTCCAGAGATCCCCAATGTATTTGAGCGTTCAGAGATCCCCAAAGAATCTGAGAGCCCAGAGATCCCCAATGTACCCGAGAGCCCGAAGATCCGCCATGAACCCCAGAGCCCAGGGATCCTAAATGTAACCGAGAGACCGAAGAACCCCAAGAGCCCTGAGATCCCCGATGTACCCGAGAGTCCAGAGATCACCAAAGTATCTGAGAGCCCAGAGATCCGCAATGTACCCGAGAGTCTAGAGATTCCCAAGGTTTCTGAGAGCCCAGAGATTCCCAATGTTCCTGGGAGTTCAGAGATCCCCAATGTATCCTTGAATCAACAGATCCCCAGTGTACCAGAGAGCCTGGAGATCCCCAATGTACACGAAGGTCCGGAAATCCCCAATGTATCTTAGAATACACAGATCCCCAGTGTACCCGTGGGTCCAGAGATCCCCAAAGTTTCCAAGAATCCAGAGATCCCCAGTGTATCTGAGCATCTGGAGATCCCCAATGTTCCTGAGAGTTCAGAGATCCCCAATGTACTCAAGAGTCCCGAGATCTCCAAAGTACCGGAGAGCCCAGAGTTCCGCAATGTACCCAAGAGCCTGGAGATCCCTAATGTTCCTGAGAGTTCAGAGATCCCCAATGTACCCGAGAGCCCAGAGATCCCCAATGTACCCGTGAGTCCAGAGATCCCCAAAGTTATGGGAGCCCAGAGATCCCCAATGTATACAAGAATCCAGATATCCCCAATGTACCCGAGAGCCCAGAAATCCCCAATGTACCCAGGAGCCCAGAAATCCCCAATGTACCCGAGAGTCCAGACACCCCCAATGTATCCAAGATTCCGGAGATCCCCAATGTACCCGAGAGTTAAGTGATACCCAATGTACCCGAGAGTCCAGAGATCCGCAACGTACCTGAGAGCCCAGAGATACGCAATGTACCCGAGAGCCAAGAGATCCGGAAACTTCCTGGGAGTTCAGTGATCCCCAATGTGCTCGAGAGCCCAGTGATCCCCAATGTTCCTGAGAGTTCAGAGATCAACAATGTACCCCAGAGTCCAGAGATCCCCATTTTACCTGAGAGACCAGAGATCCCCAAAGCATCGGGGAGCCCAGAGATCCCCACAGTACCGGACAGCCCAGAGTTCCCCAATGCACCTGAGGGTCCGGAGATCCCCAATGTACCCAAGGGTCCTGAGATCCCCAATGTAACCGAGAGCCCAGAGATTCCCACATGTACCGAGAGCCCCGGATTCGGCAATGTACCCGAGAGCACAGAGATCCCCAATTTACCTGAGAGCCCGGAGATCCCCAATGTGCCCGAGAGCCCAAAGATCCCAAGTGAACACCAGAGCCCAGGGATCCCCAATGTAACTGAGAGCCCGAAGATCCCCAACATACCCAAGAGACCTGAGATTCACAATGTATCCGACATATCAGAGATCCCCAATGTACCCGAGAGTACTGAGATCCCAAAATGTATCTGAGAGCCCAGAGATCCCCAATGTACCCGAGGGTCGAGAGATTCCCAAAGTTTCTGAGAGCCCAGAGATCCCCAATGTTCCTGAGAGTTCAGAGATCCCCAATGTATCCTTGAATCCACAGATCCCCAGTGTACCGAGAGCCCGGAGATTCCCAATGTACCCGAGTGTCTGGAAATCCCCAATGTATCTTAGAATCCATAGATCCCCAGTGTACCCAATGGTCCAGAGATCCCCAATGTTGCCAAGAATCCAGAGATCCCCAGTGTATCTGAGCGTCCAGAGATCCCCAATATTCCTGAGATTTCAAAGATCCCCAATGTTCCCCAGAGTCCAGAGATCCCCAAAGTATCTGAGAGCCCAGAGATCTGCAAAGTACCCGAGAGCCTAGTGATCACCAATGTTCCTGAGAGTTCAGAGATCCCCAATGTACCCGAGAGCCCAGAGATCCCAATGTTCCTGAGAGTTCAGTGATACACAATGTTCCCGAGAGTCCATAAATCCCCAATGTACCCGAGAGTCCAGAGATCCCCAAAGTATTGGGGAGCCCAGAGATCCCCAGTGTACCCGAAGGCACTAACATCCCCAATGCACCTGAGGGTCCAGAGATCCCCAAAGTTTCCAAGAATCCAGAGATCCCCAGTGTAACTGAGCATCTGGAGATCCCCAATGTTCCTGAGAGTTCAGAGATCCCCAATGTACTCAAGAGTCCCGAGATCTCCAAAGTACCGGAGAGCCCAGAGTTCCGCAATGTACCCAAGAGCCTGGAGATCCCTAATGTTCCTGAGAGTTCAGAGATCCCCAATGTACCCGAGGGTCCAGAGATCCCCAATGTATCCGAGGGTCCAGAGATCCCCAATGTAGCCGAGAGCCCAGAGATCCCCAATGTACCCAAGAGCCCTGAGATGTGCAATGTTCCCAGAGCGCAGGGAACCCCAATGTACCTGAATGCCCGAGGATCGCCAATGTACCCGAATGTCCAGAGAACCCCCATGTTCCTGAGAGTTCAGAGATCCCCCATGTTCCTGAGAGTTCAGAGATCCCCAATGTACCTCAGAGTCCAGAGATCCCCAATATAGCCGAGCGTCCAGAGATCCCCAATGTACCCGAAAGCCTGGAGATCCGCAATGTGCATGAAAGCCGGGAGATCCCCAATGTACCTTAGAGCTTACGGATCCCCAATTTACCCAAGAGCACGAAGATCCCCAATGTACCCGAGTGCCCAGAAATCCCCAATGTACCCGAGAGCCCAGAAATCCCCAATGCACCCAAGAGTCCAGAGAACTCCCATGTATCCGAGAGTCTGGAGTTCCCCAATGTACGCGAGAGTCCAGAGATCCCCAATGCATCTGAGAGCCCAGATATCCCCAATGTTCCTGAGAGTTCAGACATCCCCAATGCACCCGAGAGTCCAGAGATCCCCAAAATATCTGAGAGCCCAGACATCCCCAAGTACCCAAGAGTCTAGAGATCCCCGAAGTATCTGAGAGCCCAGAGATCCCCAATGTTCCTGAGAGTTCAGAGATCCCCAATGTACCCGAGGGTCCAGAGATCCCCAATGTACCCGAGGGTCCAGAGATCCCCAATGTCACCAAGAGCCCCGAGATCCCCATTGTACCCGAGAGCCTGAGGATCACCAATGTACCCGGGAGCCCAAAGATCCCCAATGTACCCAACTTCCCGGAGATACCCAATGTACCTGAGAGTCCTGAGACCCCCAATGTACCTGAGAGTCTGTAGATCCCAAATGAATCCAAGAATCCAGAGATCCCCAGTGTACCTCAGAGTCCAGAGATCGCCAAATATCTGAGAGTGCCGAGATAACCAAGGTATCTGAGATCCCAGAGATCCCCAGTGTACCCGAGAGCCCAGAGATGCCCAATGTATCTGAGAGCCCATAGATCCCCAATGTATGTAGGAGCCCTTGAGTTCACAAATGTTCCTGAGAGTCCGGAGATTCCCAATGTGCCCGAGAGTCCTGAGATCGCCAATATACCCGAGGGTCCAGAGATCCCCAATGCAGCCGAGAGCCCAGATATCCCCAATGTAACTGAAAGCCCGGAGATCCCCAATGGACACGAGAGCCCGGAGATCCCCAATGTTCCTGAGAGCCCGGAGTTCCCCAATGTACCCGAGAGCCCGAAGTTCCCAATGTACCCAAATGTCCAAAGATCCCCCTTGTACCCGAGAGTCCAGAGATTCCCAATGCACCTGAGAGACCGGATATCCCCAATGTACCCAAGTGTCCAGTGATCCCCAATGATCCTGAGAGTTCAGAGATCCTGCATGTTCCTCAGAGTTCAGAGATCCCCAATGTACACGAGAGTCCAGAGAGCCCCAATGTAGCCGAGAGTCCAGAGATACCCAAAGTATCCAAGAATCCAGAGATCCCCAATGCATCTGAGAGCCCAGAGATCCCCAATGTTCCTGAAAATTCAGAGATGCCCAATTTACCCGAAAGTCCAGAGATCCCCAATGTATCTGAGAGCCCAGAGATCCGCAATGTACCCGAATGTCCAGTGATCCCCAAAGTATCTGAGAGCCCAGAGATCCCCAATGTACCCGAATGTCCAGTGATCCCCAATGTATATTAGAGCCCAGAGATCCCCAATGTTCCTGAGAGTCCAGAGATCCCCAATGTATCCTAGATCCCAGAGATCCCCATTGTACCCGAGGGTCCAGAGATCCCCAATGTAGCCGAGAGCCCAGAGATCCCCAATTTACCTGAGAGCCCGGAGATGTGCAATGTACCCAAGAGCCCAGGGAACCCCAATGTACCTGAGAGCCCGAAGCTCTCCAATGTACCCAAGAGCACCGAGATCCCTAATGTATTCAAGAATCAAGAGATCCTCAGTGTACCCGAGAGCCCGTAGTTCCCCAAAGTACCCGAGATTCCGAGATCCCCAATATACCTGAGTGTCCAGAGATCCCCAATGTATCCTAGAATCCAGAGATCTCCAGTGTACCCGAATGTCCAGAGATCCCCAATGTATCCGAGAATCCAGAGATCCCCTGAGAACCCGAGAGTCCAGAGATACCCAATGTATCCGTGAATCCAGGGATCCCCAATGCATCTGAGCGCCCAGAGATCCCCAATGTTCCTGAAAGTTCAGAGATCCCCAAGGTACCCAAGAGTCCTGAGATCCCCAATGTATCTGAGAGCCCAGAGATCCCAAATATACCTGAGAGTCCAGTGATGCCCAATGAATCTGAGAGCCCGGAGTTCCCCAATGTTCCTGAGAGTCCAGAGATCCCCAATGTATCCTAGATTCCAGAGATCACCAATTTACCTGAGAGTCCAGAGATCCCCAATGTACCCGAGAGCACAGAGATCTCCAAGGTACCCGAGAGCCCGGAGATCACCAATGTACCTGAGAGCCTGAAGATCACCAATGTACCCGAGAGACCAAAGATCCCCAATGTAATCAACTGCCCAGAGATCACCAATGTACCTTAGAGTCCTGAGATCACCAATGTACCCGAGAGTCCATAGATCCCCAATGAATCCGAGAATCCAGAAAACCCCAGTGTACCTCAGAGTCCAGAGATCGCCAATGTATCTGAGAGTGCCGAGATACCCAATGTATCTGAGATCACAGAGATCCACAGTGCACCCGAGGGCCCAGAGATGCCCAATGTATCTGAGAGCCCAGAGATCCCCAATGTATCTAGGAGCCCAGAGTTCACAAATGTTCCTGAGTGTCCGGAGATCCCCAAAGTGCCCGAGAGTCCGGAGATCCCCAATGTACCTGAATGTCCAGAGTACCCCCATGTACCCAAGAGTCAAAAGATTCCCAATGTACCTGAGAGCGCGGAGATCCCAAATGTACCCGAGTGTCCAGAGATCCCCCATGTTCCTGAGAGTTCAGAGATCCGCCATGTTCCTGAGAGTTCATAGATCCACAATGTACACAAGAGTCCAGGAATCCCCAATGTAGCCGAGAGTCCAGAGATCCCCAATATATCCGAGAGTCCTTCGATCACCAATGTACCTGAGAGCGCGGAGATCCCCAATGTACCTGAGAATCTGGAGATCCCCAATGTACACGAGAGCCCAGGGATCCCCAATGTACTCAAAGAGCACAGAGATCCCCAATGTACCTGAGAGCCCAGAAATCCCCAATGAACCCAAGAGCCTGAAGATCCCCAATGTACCCGAGAGCCCAAAGATCCCAATGTACCCAACTGCCCAGAGATCCCCAGTGCACCCGAGAGCCCGGAGATACCCAATGTACCTGAGAGTCCGGAAATCCCCAATGAATTTCAGAATCCAGAGCTCCCCAGTGTACCCGAGCATCCTGAGATCCCCAATGTGTCCGAAAATCCAGAGATCCGCAGTGTACCCGAGAGTCCAGAGATCGCCAAAGTACCTGAGAGCCCAGAGATCCCCAATGTTCCTGAAAGTTCAGAGATGCCCAATTTACCCGAGGGTCCAGAGATCCCCAATGTATCTAAGAGCCCAGAGATCCCCAATGTTCCTGAGAGTCCAGAGATTCCCAATGTATCCTAGATTCCAGAGATCACAATTGTACCCGAGAGTCTGGAGATTGCCAATGTACCCGAGAGCCCGAAGATCCCCAATGTACCCAAAAGCCCAGAGATCCTCAATGTAGCCAAGAATCCAAAGATTCCCAATGTACCCGAGAGCCCAAATATCCCCAATGTACCCGAGAGCCCAAAAATCCACAATGCACCCAAGAGTCCATAAATCCCCAATGTATCCAAGAGTCCCGAGATACCCAATGTATCTGAGAGCCCAGAGATCCCCAGTGTACCTGAGAGTCCAGAGATCCCTAATGAATCCGAGAGTCCGGAGATACCACATGTGTCTGAGAGCCCAGAGTTCTCAAATGTATCTTGGAGCCCAGAGATCACCAAAGTTCCTGAGAGTCTGGAGATCCCCAATGCGCCCAACAGTACGGAGATCCCCAATGTGCCCGAATGTCCAGAGATACCCCAAGTTCCTGAGAAAGCAGAGATTCCAACTGAACAAGAGAGTCCAGATAAACCCAAAGTATCTGAAAGTCCAGAGATCACCAATGTAAACGAGAGCCCAGAAATCCCCAATGTACCTGAGAGCCCAGAAATCCCCAATGTACCCGAGAGTCCAGAGATCCACAATGTACCCAAGAGTCCAGACATCCCCAATGTATCTGAGAGCCCAGAGATCCCCAATGTTCCAGAGTGTTCGGAGATCCCCGAACGATCTGACAGCTCAGAGATCCCCAGTGTACCCGAGAGCCCATAGATCCCCAATGTACCCGAAAGCCCGGAGATCCCCAGGGTACCCGAAAGCCGAGAGCTCCCCAATGTACCCAAGAGCCCAAAAATCCCCAATGCACCCAAGAGTCCAGAGATCCCCAATGTATCCGAGAGTCCCGAGATTCCCAATGTAACTGAGAGCCCAGAGATCCCCAGTTTAACTAGCAGCCCTGCGATCACCAATGTTCCTGAGAGTCTGCAGATCCCCAATGTGCCCGAGAGTACGGAAATCCCCAATGTACCCGAATGTCCAGAGATCCCCCATGTAACCGAGAGTCCAGAGATTCCCAATGAACCTGAGAGTACGGAGATCGCCAATGTACCCATGTGTCCAGAGATGCCTCATGTTCCTGAGAAATCAGAGATCCCAAATGTACACGAGAGTCCAGAGAAACCCAATGTAGCCGAGAGTTCTGAGATACCCAATGTATCCATGAGTCCAGAGATCCCCAATGCATCTGAGAGCTCAGAGATCCCCAATGTTCCTGAAAGTTCAGAAAAACCCATTGTACCCAAGAGTCCAGAGATCCCCAATGTATCTGAGAGCCCAGAGATCCCCAACGAACCTGCAAGTCCAGTGATCCCCAAAGTATCTGAGAGTCCAGAGATCCCCAATGTTCCAGAGAGTTCAGAGATCCCCAATGTACCCGGGAGACCAGAGAACCCCAAAGTATCTTAGACCCCAGAGATCCCCAATGTTCCTGAGATTTCGGAGATCCCCAATGTACCCGAGAGCCCAAAAATCCCCAATGCACCCAAGAGTCCAGAGAACCCCAAAGTATCCGAGAGTCCCGAGATACCCAATGATTCTGAGAGCCCAGTGATCCCCAGTGTACCCGAGAGCCCAGAAATCCCCAAAGTAACCGAGAGGAAAGAAATCCCCAATGTACCCGATAGTCCAGAGATCACCAATGTACCCAAGAGTCCAAATATTCCCAATGTATCCGAGAGTCCGGAGATCCCCAATGTACCCGAGAGTCCAGAGATACCCAATGTATCTGAGAGTCGAGATATCCCCAATGCATCTGAGAGCCCAGACATCCCCAATGTTCCGGAGAGTTCAGAAATCCCCAATGTACCCGAGAGTCCAGAGATCCCCAATGTACCCGATTGTCCAGAGATCCCCAATGTAGCCGAGAGCCCAGATTTCCCCAATGTACTCGAGAGCCCGGAGATCCCCAATGTACCTGAGAGCCCGGAGATCCCCAATGTACCCGAGAGCCCGAAGATCCCCAATGTATCCAAAAGCCCAGAGATCCTCAATGTAGCCAAGAATCCAAAGATTCCCAATGTACCCGAGAGCCCAGATATCCCCAATGTACACGAGAGCCCAAAAATCCACAATGCACCCAAGAGTCCATAAATCCCCAATGTATCCGAGAGTCCCGAGATACCCAATGTATCTGAGAGCCCAGTGATCCCCAGTGTACCTGAGAGTCCAGAGATCCCTAATGAATCCGAGAGTCCGGAGATACCCCATGTGTCTGAGAGCCCAGAGATCTCAAATGTATCTTGGAGCCCAGAGCTCACCAAAGTTCCTGAGAGTCTGGAGATCCCCAATGCGCCCAAGAGTCCGGAGATCCCCAATGTGCCCGAATGTCCAGAGATACCCCATGTTTCTGAGAAAGCAGAGATTCCAACTGAACAAGAGAGTCCAGATAAACCCAAAGTATCTGAGAGTCCAGAGATCACCAATGTAAACGAGAGCCCAGAAATCCCCAATGTACCTGAGAGCCCAGAAATCCCCAATGTACCCGAGAGTCCAGAGATCCACAATGTACCCAAGAGTCCAGACATCCCCAATGTATCTGAGAGCCCAGAGATCCCCAATGTACCCAAGAGCCCAGAGATCCCCAATGTATCTGAGAGCCCAGAGATCCCCAATGTTCCAGAGTGTTCGGAGATCCCCGAACGATCTGACAGCTCAGAGATCCCCAGTGTACGCGAGAGCCCATAGATCCACAATGTACCCAAGAGCCCCAAAATCCCCAATGCACCCAAGAGTCCAGAGATCTCCAATGTATCCGAGAGTCCCGAGATACCCAATGTAACTGAGAGCCCAGAGATCCCCAGTGTACCTGAGAGTCCAGAGATCCCCAATATATCCGAGAGTCCAGAGAATCCCAATCTGTCTGAGAGCCCAGAGATCCCCCATGTATCTAGCAGCCCTGCGATCACCAATGTTCCTGAGAGTCTGCAGATCCCCAATGTGCCCGAGAGTACGGAAATCCCCAATGTACCCGAATGTCCAGAGATCCCCCATGTAACCGAGAGTCCAGAGATTCCCAATGAACCTGAGAGTCCGGAGATCGCCAATGTACCCATGTGTCCAGAGATGCCTCATGTTCCTGAGAAATCAGAGATCCCAAATGTGCACGAGAGTCCAGAGAAACCCAATGTAGCCGAGAGTTCTGAGATGCCCAATGTATCCATGAGGCCAGAGATCCCCAATGCATCTGAGAGCTCAGAGATCCCCAATGATCCTGAAAGTTCAGAAAAACCCAATGTACCCAAGAGTCCAGAGATCCCCAATGTATCTGAGAGCCCAGAGATCCCCAACGAACCTGCAAGTCCAGTGATCCCCAAAGTATCTGAGAGCCCAGAGATCCCCAATGTTCCAGAGAGTTCAGAGATCCCCAATGTACCCGGGAGTCCAGAGAACCCCAATGTATCTGACAGCCCAGAGATCCCCAATGTACCCGAGAGTCCAGTGATCCCCAAAGTATCTGAGACCCCAGAGATCCCCAATGTTCCTGAGATTTCAGAGATCCCCAGTGTACCCGAGGGTCCAGAGATCCACAATGTACCCAAGGGTCCAGAGATCTGCAAAGTACCCGAGAGCCCAGGGATCCACAATGTACCTGAGAGCCCGAAGATCCCCAAAGTACCTGAGAGCCCGGAGATACCCAATGTACACGAGAGTCCAGAGATCCCCAATGTACCCAAGAGTCCAGATATTCCCAATGTATCCGAGAGTCCGGAGATCCCCAATGTACCCGAGAGTCCAGACATACCCAATGTCCCCGAGAGTCGAGAGATCCCCAATGTGTCTGAGAGTCCAGAGATCCACAATGATCCTGAGAGTTCAGAAATCCCCAATGTACCCGAGGGTCCAGAGATCCACAATGCACCCAAGGGTCCAGAGATCTGCAATGTACCCGAGAGCCCAGGGATCCACAATGTACCTGAGAGCCCGAAGATCCCCAAAGTACCTGAGAGCCCGGAGAAACCCAATGTATCCGAGAGCACAGAGATCCCCAATGTACCCGAGATTCTGGAGAAAACCAATGTACCCGAGAGCCCAAAGATCCCCAATGAACCCAAGAGCCCATGGATCCCCAATGTTCCCGAGAGGCCAGAGATCCCCAATGTACCCAAGAGCCCAGAGATCCCCAATGAACCCAAGAGCCCGAAGATCCCCAATGTACCAGAGAGCCCAGAGATCCCCAATGTAACGAACAATCCACAGATCCCCAATGTACCCGAGAGCCGAGAGATCCCCAATGTACCCGAGAGCCCAAAAATCCCCAATGCAGCCAAGAGTCCAGAGAACACCAATGTATCCGAGGGTCCCGAGATACCCAATGATTCTGAGAGCCCAGAGATCCCCAGTGTACCTGAGAGTCCATAGATCCCCAATGTATCCGAGAGTCCTGAGATACCCAATGTATCTGAGAGCCCAGTGATCCCCAGTGTACTCGAGAGCCCAGAAATCCCCAAAGTACCCGAGAGCAAAGAAATCCCCAATGTACCCGAGAGTCCAGAGATCACCAATGTACCCAAGAGTCCAGATATTCCCAATGTATCCGAGAGTCCGGAGATCCCCAATGTACCCGAGAGTCCAGACATACCCAATGTACCCGAGAGACGAGAGATCCCCAATGCTTCTGAGAGTCCAGAGATCCACAATGTTCCTGAGAGTTCAGAAATCCCCAATGTACCCGAGGGTCCAGAGATCCCCAAAGTATCTGAGAGCCAAGAGATCCACAATACAACCGGGTGTCCAGTGATCCCCAAAGTATCTGAGAGCCCAGAGATCCCCAATATTCCTGAGAGTTCAGAAATCCCCAATGTACCCAAGAGTCCAGAGATCCCCAATGTATCTGAGAGGCCAGAGATCCCCAATGTACCCGAGAGCTCAGAGATCCCCAAAGTATCTGAGAGCCCAGAGATCGCCAATGTTCCTGAGAGTTCAGAGATCCCCAATGTACATGAGAGTCCAGAGATCGCCAAAGTATCTGAGAGCCCAGAGATCCCCAATGTAACCGAGAGCCCAAAGATCCCCAATGTTTCTGAGTGCCCAGAGATCCCCAATGTTCCTGAGAGTTCATAGGTCCCCAAAGTATCTGAGAACCCAGAGATCCCCAATGTACCCGAGAGACAAGTGATCCCCACAGTATCTGAGAGCCAAGAGATCCCCAATGTTCCTGAGAGTTCAGAGTTCCCCAGTGCACCCGAGGGTCCAGAGATCCCTAATGTTCCCGAGGGTCCAGAGATCCCCAATGTAGCCGAGAGCCCAGAGATCCCCATTGTACCCAAGAGCCCGGAGATCCCTAATGTACCCAAGAGCCCAGAGATCCCCAATGTACCCAAGAGCCCGAAGATCCTCAATGTACCCAAAAGCCCAGGATTCCTCAACGTAGCCAAGAATCCAAAGATTCCCAATGCACCCGAGAGCCCAGAGATCCCCAATGCATCCGAGAGCCCAAAAATCCACAATGCACCCATGAGTCCAGAGATCCCCAATGTATCCGAGAGTCCCGGGATACCCAATGTATCTGAGAGCCCAGAGATCCCCAGTGTACCTGAGAGTCCAGAGATCCCCAATGTATCTGAGAGCCCAGAATCCCCAATGTTCCAGAGAGTTCAGAGATCCCCAAAAGTATCTGAGAACCCTGCGATCCCCAATGTTCCAGAGAGTTCATTGATCCCCGAAGGATCTGACAGCCCAGAGATCCCCAATGTACCCGAAAGCCCGGAGATCCCCAGGGTACCCAAGGGCCGAGAGAACCCCAATGTACCCAAGAGACCAAAAATCCCCAATGCACCCAAGAGTCCAGAGATACCCAATGTATCCGAGAGTCCCGAGATTCCCAATGTAACTGAGAGCCCAGAGATCCCAAGTGTACCTGAGAGTCCAAAGATCCCGAATGTATCCGAGAGTCCAGAGATTCCCAATCTGTCTGAGAGCCCAGAGATCCCCAATGTATCTAGCAGCCCTGCGATCACCAATGTTCCTGAGAGTATGCCGATCCCCAATGTGCCCAAGAGTACGGAAATCCCCAATGTACCCGAATGTCCAGAGATCCCCCATGTACCCTAGAGTCCAGAGATTCCCAATGAACCTGAGAGTCCGGAGATCGCCAATGTAGCCATGTGTCCAGAGATGCCTAATGTTCCTGAGAAATCAGAGATCCCAAATGTACACGAGAGTCCAGAGAAACCCAATGTAGCCGAGTGTTCTGAGATTCCCAATGTATCCATGAGTCCAGAGATCCCCAATGCATCTGAGAGCCCAGAGATCCCCATTGATCCTGAAAGTTCAGAAAAACCCAATGTATCCAAGGGTCCAGAGATCCCTAATGTATCTGAGAGCCCAGAGATCCCCAACGAACCTGCATGTCCAATGATCCCCAAAGTATCTGAGAGCCCAGAGATCCCCAATGTTCCAGAGAGTTCAGAGATCCCCAAAGTATCTGAGACCCCAGAGATCCCCAATGTTCCTGAGATTTCAGAGATCCCCAGTGTACCCGAGGGTCCAGAGATCCACAATGTACCCAAGGGTCCAGAGATCTGCAATGTACCCGAGAGCCCAGGGATCCACAATTTACCTGAGAGCCCGAAGATCACCAATGTACCTGAGAGCCCGGAGATACCCAATGTACATGAGAGTCCAGAGATCCCCAATGTACCCGAGATTCTCGAGAAACCCAATGTACCGGAGAGCCCAAAGATCCCCAATGTACACAAGAGTCCAGAGATCCCCCATGTACCCGAGAGCACAGAGATCCCCAATGTACCTGAGAGCCCAGAGATCCCAAATGTATCCTAGTATCCAGAGATCACCAGTTTACCCGAGAGTCCGGAGACCGCCAATGTATCCGAGATTCTCGAGCAACCCAATGTACCCGAGAGCCCAAAGATCCCCAATGAACCCAAGAGCCCATGGATCCCCAATGTTCCCGAGAGGCCAGAGATCCCCAATGTACCTGAGATTCTCGAGAAACCCAATGTACCCGAGAGCCCAAGGATCCCCAATGAACCCAAGAGCCCATGGATCCCCAATGTTCCCGAGAGGCCAGAGATCCCCAATGTACCCAAGAGCCCGAAGATTCCCAATGTACCAGAGAGCCCAGAGACCCCCAATGTATCGAACAATCCAGAGATCCCCAATGTACCCGAGAGCCGTGAGATCCCCAATGTATCCAAGAGCTCAAAAATCCCCAATGCACCCAAGAGTCCAGAGAACCCCAAAGTATCCGAGAGTCCCGAGATACCCAATGATTCAGAGAGCCCAGTGATCCCCAGAGTACCCGAGAGCCCAGAAATCCCCAAAGTATCCGAGAGGAAAGAAATCCCCAATGTACCCGATAGTCCAGAGATCACCAATGTACCCAAGAGTACAAATATTCCCAATGTATCCGAGAGTCCGGAGATCCCCAATGTACCCGAGAGTCCAGAGATACCCAATGTATCTGAGAGTCGAGAGATCCCCAATGCATCTGAGAGCCCAGAGATCCCCAATGTTCCTGAGAGTTCAGAAATCCCCAATGTACCCGAGAGTCCAGTGTTCCCGAATGTACCCGAGGGTCCAGAGATGCCCAATGTACCCGAGAGCCCAGAGATCCCCAATGTACCCGAGAGCCCGAAGATCCCCAATGTAACCAAAAGCTCAGAGATCCTCAATGTAGCCAAGAATCCAAAGATTCCCAATGTACCCGAGAGCCCAGATATCCCCAATGTACCCGAGAGCCCAAAGATCCCCAATGTATCCGAGTGCCCAGAGATCCCTAATGTTCCTGAGAGTTCATAGGTCCCCAAAGTATCTGAGAACCTAGAGATCCCCAATGTACCCGAGAACCCAGTGATCCCCACAGTATCTGAGAGCCAAGAGATCCCCAATGTTCCTGAGAGTTCAGATATCCCCAATGCACCCGAGGGTCCAGAGATCCCCAATGTCGCCGAGAGCCCAGAGATCCCCAATGTACCCAAAAGCCCAGGAATCCTCAATGTAGCCAAGAATCCAAAGATTCCCAATGCACCCGAGACCCCAGAGATCCCCAATGTATCTGAGAGCCCAGAGATCCCCAATGTATCTGAGAGCCCAGAGATCCCCAATGTTCCAGAGTGTTCGGAGATCCCCGAAAGATCTGACAGCTCAGAGATCCCCAGTGTACCCGAGAGCCCATAGATCCCCAATGTACCCGAAAGCCCGGAGATCCCCAGGGTACCCGAAAGCCGAGAGCTCCCCAATGTACCCAAGAGCCCAAAAATCCCCAATGCACCCAAGAGTCCAGAGATCCCCAATGTATCCGAGAGTCCCGAGATTCCCAATGTAACTGAGAGCCCAGAGATCCCCAGTTTAACTAGCAGCCCTGCGATCACCAATGTTCCTGAGAGTCTGCAGATCCCCAATGTGCCCGAGAGTACGGAAATCCCCAATGTACCCGAATGTCCAGAGATCCCCCATGTAACCGAGAGTCCAGAGATTCCCAATGAACCTGAGAGTCCGGAGATCGCCAATGTACCCATGTGTCCAGAGATGCCTCATGTTCCTGAGAAATCAGAGATCCCAAATGTACACGAGAGTCCAGAGAAACCCAATGTAGCCGAGAGTTCTGAGATACCCAATGTATCCATGAGTCCAGAGATCCCCAATGCATCTGAGAGCTCAGAGATCCCCAATGTTCCTGAAAGTTCAGAAAAACCCAATGTACCCAAGAGTCCAGAGATCCCCAATGTATCTGAGAGCCCAGAGATCCCCAACGAACCTGCAAGTCCAGTGATCCCCAAAGTATCTGAGAGCCCAGAGATCCCCAATGTTCCAGAGAGTTCAGAGATCCCCAATGTACCCGGGAGTCCAGAGAACCCCAAAGTATCTTAGACCCCAGAGATCCCCAATGTTCCTGAGATTTCAGAGATCCCCAATGTACCCGAGAGCCCAAAAATCCCCAATGCACCCAAGAGTCCAGAGAACCCCAAAGTATCCGAGAGTCCCGAGATACCCAATGATTCTGAGAGCCCAGTGATCCCCAGTGTACCCGAGAGCCCAGAAATCCCCAAAGTAACCGAGAGGAAAGAAATCCCCAATGTACCCGATAGTCCAGAGATCGCCAATGTACCCAAGAGTCCAAATATTCCCAATGTATCCGAGAGTCCGGAGATCCACAATGTACCCGAGAGTCCAGAGATACCCAATGTATCTGAGAGTCGAGATATCCCCAATGCATCTGAGAGCCCAGACATCCCCAATGTTCCTGAGAGTTCAGAAATCCCCAATGTACCCGAGAGTCCAGAGATCCCCAATGTACCCGAGGGTCCAGATATTCCCAATGTATCCGAGAGTCCGGAGATCCCCAATGTACCCGAGAGTCCAGACATACCCAATGTCCCCGAGAGTCGAGAGATCCCCAATGCGTCTGAGAGTCCAGAGATCCACAATGATCCTGAGAGTTCAGAAATCCCCAATGTACCCGAGGGTCCAGAGATCCACAATGTACCCAAGGGTCCAGAGATCTGCAATGTACCCGAGAGACCCGGGATCCACAATGTACCTGAGAGCCCGAAGATCCCCAAAGTACCTGAGAACCCGGAGATACCCAATGTACCCGAGAGCACAGATATCCCCAATGTACCTGAGAGTCCAGCGATCCCAAATGTATCCTAGTATCCAGAGATCACCAGTTTACCCGAGAGTGCGGAGACCGCCAATGTATCCGAGAACCCGGAGATCCCCAATGTACCCGAGATTCTGGAGAAAACCAATGTACCCGAGAGCCCAAAGATCCCCAATGAACCCAAGAGCCCATGGATCCCCAATGTTCCCGAGAGGCCAGAGATCCCCAATGTACCCAAGAGCCCAGAGATCCCCAATGAACCCAAGAGCCCGAAGATCCCCAATGTACCAGAGAGCCCAGAGATCCCCAATGTATCGAACAATCCAGAGTTCCCCAATGTACCCGAGAGCCGAGAGATCCCCAATGTACCTGAGAGCCCAAAAATCCCCAATGCAGCCAAGGGTCCAGAGAACACCAATGTATCCGAGGGTCCCGAGATACCCAATGATTCTGAGAGCCCAGAGATCCCCAGTGTACCTGAGAGTCCATAGATCCCCAATGTATCCGAGAGTCCTGAGATACCCAATGTATCTGAGAGCCCAGTGATCCCCAGTGTACTCGAGAGCCCAGAAATCCCCAAAGAACCCGAGAGCAAAGAAATCCCCAATGTACCCGAGAGTCCAGAGATCACCAATGTACCCAAGAGTCCAGATATTCCCAATGTATCCGAGAGTCTGGAGATCCCCAATGTACTCGAGAGTCCAGACATACCCAATGTACCCGAGAGTCGAGAGATCCCCAATGCGTCTAAGAGTCCAGAGATCCACAATGTTCCTGAGAGTTCAGAAATCCCCAATGTACCCGAGGGTCCAGAGATCCCCAATGTATCTGAGAGGCCAGAGATCCCCAATGTACCCGAGAGCTCAGAGATCCCCAAAGTATCTGAGAGCCCAGAGATCACCAATGTTCCTGAGAGTTCAGAGATCCCCAATGTACATGAGAGTCCAGAGATCGCCAAAGTATCTGAGAGCCCAGAGATCCCCAATGTAACTGAGAGCCCAAAGATCCCCAATGTATCTGAGTGCCCAGAGATCCCCAATGTACCCGAGAGACAAGTGATCCCCACAGTATCTGAGAGCCAAGAGATCCCCAATGTTCCTGAGAGTTCAGAGATCCCCAGTGCACCCGAGGGTCCAGAGATCCCCAATGTTCCCGAGGGTCCAGAGATCCCCAATGTAGCCGGGAGCCCAGAGATCCCCATTGTACCCAAGAGCCCGGAGATCCCTAATGTACCCAAGAGCCCAGAGATCCCCAATGTACCCAAGAGCCCGAAGATCCCCAATGTACCCAAAAGCCCAGGATTCCTCAACGTAGCCAAGAATCCAAAGATTCCCAATGCACCCGAGAGCCAAGAGATCCCCAATGCACCCGATAGCCCAAAAATCCACAATGCACCCATGAGTCCAGAGATCCCCAATGTATCCGAGAGTCCAGAGATCCCCAATTTATCTGAGAGCCCAGAATCCCCAATGTTCCAGAGAGTTCAGAGATCCCCAAAAGTATCTGAGAACCCTGTGATCCCCAATGTTCCAGAGAGTTCATTGATCCCCGAAGGATCTGACAGCCCAGAGATCCCCAGTGTACCCGGGAGCCCGGAGATCCCCAATGTACCCGAAAGCCCGGAGATCCCCAGGGTACCCAAGGGACGAGAGAACCCCAATGTACCCAAGAGCCCAAAAATCCCCAATGCACCCAAGAGTCCAGAAATACCCAATGTATCCGAGAGTCCCGAGATTCCCAATGTAACTGAGAGCCCAGAGATCCCCAGTGTACCTGAGAGTCCAGAGATCCCCAATGTATCTAGCAGCCCTGCGATCACCAATGTTCCTGAGAGTATGCCGATCCCCAATGTGCCCGAGAGTACGGAAATCCCCAATGTACCCGAATGTCCAGAGATCCCCCATGTACCCTAGCGTCCAGAGATTCCCAATGAACCTGAGAGTCCGGAGATCCCCAATGTACCCATGTGTCCAGAGATGCCTAATGTTCCTGAGAAATCAGAGATCCCAAATGTGCACGAGAGTCCAGAGAAACCCAATGTAGCCGAGTGTTCTGAGATTCCCAATGTATCCATGAGTCCAGAGATCCCCAATGCATCTGAGAGCCCAGAGATCCCCATTGATCCTGAAAGTTCAGAAAAACCCAATGTATCCAAGTGTCCAGAGATCCCCAACGAACCTGCATGTCCAATGATCCCCAAAGTATCTGAGAGCCCAGAGATCCCCAATGTTCCAGAGAGTTCAGAGATCCCCAATGTACCCGGGAGTCCAGAGAACACCAAAGTATCTGACAGCCCAGAGATCCCCAATGTACCCGAGAGTCCAGAGATCCCCAAAGTATCTGAGACCCCAGAGATCCCCAATGTTCCTGAGATTTCAGAGATCCCCAGTGTACCCGAGGATCCAGAGATCCACAATGTACCCAATGGTCCAGAGATCTGCAATGTACCCGAGAGCCCAGGGATCCAGAATTTACCTGAGAGCCCGAAGATCCCCAATGTACCTGAGAGCCCGGAGATACCCAATGTACATGAGAGTCCAGAGATCCCCAAAGTACCCGAGATTCTCGAGAAACCCAATGTACCGGAGAGCCCAAAGATCCCCAATGTACACGAGAGTCCAGAGATCCCCAATGTACCCGAGAGCACAGAGATCCCCAATGTACCTGAGATTCTCGAGAAACCCAATGTACCCGAGAGCCCAAGGATCCCCAATGAACCCAAGAGCCCATGGATCCCCAATGTTCCCGAGAGGCCAGAGATCCCCAATGTACCCAAGAGCCCGAAGATCCCCAATGTACCAGAGAGCCCAGAGACCCCCAATGTATCGAACAATCCAGAGATCCCCAATGTACCTGAGAGCCGAGAGATCCCCAATGTATCCGAGAGCTCAAAAATCCCCAATGCACCCAAGAGTCCAGAGAACCCCAAAGTATCCGAGAGTCCCGAGATACCCAATGATTCTGAGAGCCCAGAGTTCCCCAGTGTACCTGAGAGTTCAGAGAACCCCAATGTATCCGAGAGTCCCGAGATACCCAATGATTCTGAGAGCCCAGTGATCCCCAGTGTACCCGAGAGTCCAGAAATCCCCAAAGTATCCGAGAGGAAAGAAATCCCCAATGTACCCGATAGTCCAGAGATCACCAATGTACCCAAGAGTCCAAATATTCCCAATGTATCCGAGAGTCCGGAGATCCCCAATGTACCCGAGAGTCCAGAGATACCCAATGTATCTGAGAGTCGAGAGATCCCCAATGCATCTGAGAGCCCAGAGATCCCCAATGTTCCTGAGAGTTCAGAAATCCCCAATGTACCCGAGAGTCCAGAGATCCCGAATGTTCCCGAGGGTCCAGAGATCCCCAATGTACCTGAGAGACCAGAGATCCCCAATGCACCCGAGAGCCCGAAGATCCCCAATGTACCCAAAAGCTCAGAGATCCTCAATGTAGCCAAGAATCCAAAGATTCCCAATGTACCCGAGAGCCCAGATATCCCCAATGTACCCGAGAGCCCAAAGATCTCCAATTTATCCGAGTGCCCAGAGATCCCTAATGTTCCTGAGAGTTCATAGGTCCCCAAAGTATCTGAGAACCTAGAGATCCCCAATGTACCCGAGAGCCCAGTGATCCCCACAGTATCTGAGAGCCAAGAGATCCCCAATGTTCCTGAGAGTTCAGAGATCCCCAATGCACCCGAGGGTCCAGAGATCCCCAATGTACCCGAGGGTCCAGAGATCCCCAATGTCGCTGAGAGCCCAGAAATCCCCAATGTACCCGAGAGCCCAGAGATCCCCAATGTACCCGAGAGCCCAGAGATCCCCAATGTACCCAAGAGCCCGAAGATCCCCAATGTACCCAAAAGCCCAGGAATCCTCAATATAGCCAAGAATCCAAAGATTCCCTATGCACCCGAGAGCCCAGAGATCCCCAATGCACCCGGGAGCCCAAAAATCCACAATGCACCCAAGAGTCCAGAGATCCCCAATGTATCCGAGATTCCCGAGATACCCAATGTATCTGAGAGCCCAGAGATCCCCAGTGTACTTGAGAGTCCAGAGATCCATTATGAATCCGAGAGTCCCGAGATACCCAATGTGTCTGAGAGCCCAGAGATCTCCAATGTATCTTGGAGCTCAGAGATCACCACTGTTCCTGAGAGTCCGGAGATCCCCAATGTAATCGAATGTCCTGAGATCTCCCATGTACCCGAGATTCCAGAGATTCCCAATGCACCTGAGAGTCCAGAGATCGCCAATGTACCCGAATGTCCATAGATACCCATGTTCCTGAGAGCCCAGAGATCCCCAATTATCCTGAGAGTTCAGAGATCCCCAATGTACCCGAGAGTCCAGAGTTCCCCAAAGTATCTGACAGCCCAGAGATCCCCAATGTTCCTGAGAGTTCAGAGATCCCCAGTGTACCCGAGGCTCCAGAGATCCCCAGTGTACCCAAGGGTTCAGAGATCTCCAGTGTAGCTGAGAGCCCAGAGATCCCCAATGTACCCGATAGCCCGGATATCCGCAATGAACCCGAGAGCACCGGGATCCACAATGTCCCTGAGAGCCTGAAGATCCCCAATTAACCCAAGAGCACGGAGATCCCCAATGTTACTGAAAGCCCAGGGTTTCCCCAATGTACCTAGGAGCCCGGAGATCCCCAATACACCCGAGAGTCCAGAGATCGCCAAGGTACCCGTGTACCCGGAGATCTCCAATGTACCCGAGATTCTGGAGAAACCCAAAGTACCCGAGAGCCCAAAGATCCCCAATGAACCCTAGATCCCATGGATCCCCCATGATCCCGAGAGCCCAGAGATCCCCAATGTACCTGAGAGCCCGGAGATCCCCAATGTACCCGTGAGCCCGAAGATCCCCAATGTACCCGAGCGCACAGGGATCCCCAAAGCACCTGAGAGCCCGAAGATCCCCAGTGAACCCATGTGCCCGGAGATCCCCAATGTACCTGAGAGTCCTGAGATCCCCAATGTACCTGAGAGTCCAGATATCGCCAATGCATCCTAGAATCCATAGATCCCCAGTGTACCCAGAACCCGGAGTTCCCCAATGTACCCGACAGTCCTGAAATCCCAAATGTATCTTAGAATCCAGAGATCCCCATTGTACCCAAGAGTCCGGCGATCCCCTATGTATCCGAGAATCCAGAGATCCACAATGTATCTGAGAGCCTAGAGATCCCCAATGTACCCAAATGCCCAGAGATCCCCAAAGTATCTGAGAGCCCAGAGATCCCCAATGTTCCTGAGAGTTCAGAGATCCCCAATGTACCTAAGAGTCCGGAAATCGGCAAAGTATCTGAGAGCCCGGAGATCCACAATGTATATGAGAGCCCAGAGATACCCAAGGTGTCTGAAAGCCCAAAGATCCCCAATGTTCCTGAGACTTCAGAGATCCCCAGTGTACCTGAGAGTCCAGAGATCCCCAATGTATCCGAAAGTCCCGAGATACCAGAAGTATCTGCGAGCCCCGAGATCCCAAGCGTACCCGAGAGCCCAGAGATCCCCAATGTACCTGAGAGCCCGGAGATCCCCAATGTACCTGAGAGCCCGAAGATCCCCAATGTACCCGAGCGCCCAAGGATCCCCAATGTACCCGGGAGACCGAAGATGCCCAATGAACCCAAGTGCCCGGAGATCCCCAATGTACCTGAGAGTCCTGAGATCCCCAATGTACCTGAGAGTCCAGATATCACCAATGCATCCTAGAATCCATTGGTCCCCAGGGTACCCAGAGCCCGGAGATCCCCAATGTACCCGACAGTCCAGAAATCCCCAATGTATCTTAGAATTTGGAGATCCCCAGTGTACCTGAGAGTCCGGCGATTCCCAATGTATCCGAGAATCCAGAGATCCCCAGAGCACCCGAGAGTCCAGAGATCCCCAATGTATCCGAGAATCCAGAGATCCCCAATGTATCTGAGAGCCAAGAGATCCCCAATGTTCCTGAGAGTTCAGAGATCACCAGTGTACCCGAGAGTCCAGAGATCCCCAATGTATCTGCGAGCCAAGGGCTCCCTAATGTACCCGAGAGTCCAGTAATCCCCAAGGTATCTGAGTGCCCCGAGATCCCCAATGTTTGAGAGTTCAGAGATCCCCAATATACCCGAGTGTCCAGAGATCGCCAAAGTACCCGAGAACCCACAGATTACCAAAGTATCTGCGAGCCAAGAGATCCCCAATGTTGCTAAGAGTTCAGAGATCCCCAAAGTATTTGAGAGCTCAGAGATCCCCAATGTAGCCGAGAGCCCAGAGATCCACAAACAATCTGAGAGCCCAGAGATCCCCAAAGTTCCTGAAAGTTCAGAGATCCCCAATGTATCAGTGAGCCCAGAGATCCACAATGTTTCTGAGAGTTCAGAGATCCCCAAAGTAACCGAGGGTACAAAGATCCCCAATGTACCCGAGGGTCCAGGGATCCCCAATGTTGCCGAGAGCCCAGAGATACCCAATGTACCCGAGAGCCCGGAGGTCCTCAATGTACCCGAGAGCACGGAGATCCCCAATGTACCCGAGAGCCTGATGATCCCCAAAGTACCCAAGAGCCAAGAGATCCCCAATGTTCCTGAGAGTTCAGAGCTCCCCAATGTACCCGAGAGTCCAGAGATACCCAAAGTATCTGACAGCCCAGAGATCCCCAATGTACCCGAGAGCCCAGAGATCCCCAAAGTATCTGAGAACAGAGATCCCCAATGTTCCTGAGACTTCAGAGATCCCCAAAGTACCTGAGAGCCCAGAGATCCCCAAAGTTCATGAGAGTTCAGAGATCCCCAATGTACCTGAGAGTCCAGAGATCGCCAAAGTATCTGACAGCCCAGAGATCCCCAATGTACCCGAAAGCCCACAGATCCCCAATGTTTCTGATTGCCCAGAGCTCCTCAATGTTCCTGAAAGTACAGAGGTCCCCAAAGTATCTGAGAGCCCAGAGATCCCCAATGTACCCGGGAGCTCGGAGATCCCCAAAGTATCTGAGAACAGAGATCCCCAATGTTCCTGAGACTTCAGAGATCCCCAAAGTATCTGAGAGCCCAGAGATCCCCAATGTTCCTGAGAGTTCATAGATCTCCAATGTACCCAAGAGCCTGCAGATCCCCAATTTAACTGAAAGCCCAGGGTTTCCCCAATCTACCTGAGAGCCCGGAGATCCCCAATGTACTCATGAGCCTGGAGATCCCCAATTTTCCCAAGAGCCCAGAGATCCCCAATGTATCCGAGAATCCAGAGATCCCCAATGTACCCGAGAGCACAGAGATCCCCAATGCACCCAGGAGTCCAGAGATCCCCAATGTATCTTAGATTCCCGAGATATGCAATGTATCTGAGAGCCCAGAGATCCCCAGTGTACCCGAGAGCCCACAGATCCCCAATGTAACTGAGAGCCCAGAGATCCCCAATGTTCCTGAGAGTTCAGAGATCCCAAATGTACCCGAGAGTCCAGAGATCCCCAAAGTATCTGAGAGCCCAGAGATCACCAATGTACCCGAGAGCCCAGAGATCCCCAAAGTATCTCAGAGCTCAGAGATCCCCAATGATCCTGAGAGTTCAGAGATCCCCAATGTACCTGAGAGTCCAGAGATCGCCAAAGTATCTGAGAGCCCAGAGATCCCCAATGTACCCGAAAGCCCACATATCCCCAATGTTTCTGATTGCCCAGAGCTCCGCAATGTTCCTGAAAGTTCAGAGGTCCCCAAAGTATCTGAGAGCCCAGAGATCCCCAATGTACCCGGGAGCTCAGAGATCCCCAAAGTACCCGAAAGCCCACATATCCCCAATGTTTCTGATTGCCCAGAGATCCCCAATGTTCCTGAGAGTTCATAGATCCCCAATGTACACGAGAGCACAGAGATCACCAATGTAGCCGAGAGTCCCGAGATCCCCAATGTATCCAAGACTCCAGAGATCACCAATGTAACCGAGAGCCCAGAAAACCCCGATGTACCCGAGAGCCCAGAAATCCCGATTGTACCAGAGAGTACAGAGATCCACAATGTATCCGAGAGTCCAGAGATCACCAGTGTAAACGAGAGACCAGAAATCCCCAATGTACCTGAGAGCCCAGAGATCCCCAATGTATCGAAGAATCCAGAGATCCCCAATGTAACCGAAAGCCGAGAGATCCCCAATGTACCTGAGAGCCCAAAAATCCCTAATGCACGCAGGAGTCCAGAGAACACCAAAGTATCCGAGAGCTCCGAGATACCCAAAGTATCTGAGAGCCCAGAGATCCCCAGTGTACCTGAGAGTCCAGAGATCCCCAATGTATTCGAGAGTCCTGAGATACCCAATGTATCTGAGAGCCCAGAGATACCCAGTTCACCGAAGAGCCCAGAAATCCCCAATGTACCTGAGAGCCCAGAGATCCCCAATGTACTCGAGAGCCCTGAGATGTCCAAAGTATCTGAGAACCCAGAGATTCCCAATGTTCCTGAGAGTTCAGAGATCCCCAAAATATCTGAGAGCCCAGAGATCCCCAATGATCCTGAGAGTTCAGAGATCCCCAAAGTATTTTAGAGCCCAGAGATCCCCAATGTAACCGAGAGCCCAAAAATCTCCAATGCAAAGAAGAGTCCAGAGATCCCCTGAGCAGCTGAGAGTCCAGAGATCCCCAAAGTATCCGAGAATCCCGGGATACCCAATGTGTCCGAGAGCCCAGAGATCCCCAATGTATCTAGGAGCCCAGAGATCACCAATGTTCCTGAGAGTCCAGAGATCGCCAAAGTATCTGAGAGCCCAGAGATCACCAATGTACCTGAGAGACCAGAGATCCCCCATGTATCTGTGAGCCCAGAGATCCCCAATGTTCCTGAGATTTCAGAGGTCTCCAAAGTATCTGAGAGTGCAGAGATCCCCAATATACCGGAGAGCCCAGAGATCCCCAAAGTATCTGAGAACCCAGAGATCCCCAATGTTCCTGCGAGTTCAGAGATCCCCAAAGTATCTGAGAGCCCAGAGATCCCCAATTTACCCGAGAGTCCAGAGATACCCAATGTACCCAAGCATCCAGTACTCCACAATGTATCCGAGAGTCCGGAGATCAAAAATGTACCCGAGAGTCCAGAGATACCCAATGTATCCGTCAGTCCAGAGATCCCCAATGCATCTGGGAGCCCAGAGATCCCCAATGTTCCTGAGAGTTCAGAAATCCCCCATGTACCCGAGAGTCCTGAGATCCCCAAAGTATCTGAGAGCCCAGAGATCCCCAAAGTTCCTGAGAGTTCAGAGATTCTCAATGTACCCGGGAGTCCAGAGAACCCCAAAGTATCTTACAACCCAGAGACTCCCAATGTACCCGAGAGTCCAGAGATCCCCAAAGTATCTGAGAGACCAGAGATCCCCAATGTTCCTGAGATTTCAGAGATCCCCAGTGTACCCGAGGGTCCAGAGATCTCCAATGTACCCAATGTTCCAGAGATCTCCAACGTAGCTGAGAGCCCAGAGATCCCCAATGTACCCGAGAGCCCGGAGATCCACAATGTACCCGAGAGCCCAGGGATCCACAATGTACCTGAGAGCCAGAAGATCCCCAATGAAACCAAGAGCCCACAGATCCCCAATGTAACTGAAAGCCCAGGGATTCCCCAATCTACCTGAGAGCCCGGAGATCCCCAAAGAACCTGAGAGTCCAGGGATCTCCAATGCACCCGAGAGCACAGAGATCCCCAATGTACCCGATAGCCCGGTGATCCCCAATATACCCAAGAGCCCCGGGATCCCCAATGTATCCGAGACCCCAGAGATCAACAATGTAACCAAGTGCCCAGTAATCCCCAATGTACCCGAGAGGCCAGAGATCCCCAATGTATCGAAGAATCCAGAGATCCCCAATGTACCCGAGAGCCCAAAAATCCCCAATGCACCCAAGAGTCCAGAGAACCCCAATGTATCCGAGAGTCCCGAGATACCCAATGTTTCTAAGAGCCCAGAGATCCCCAGTGTACCTGAGAGTCCAGAGATCCCCAATGTATCCGAGATTCCTGAGATACCCAATGTATCTGAGAGCCCAGAGATCCCCAGTGTAACCGAGAGCCGAGAAATCCCCAATGTTCCCGAGAGTCCAGAGATCCCCAGTGTACCCAAGAGTCCAGACATTCCCAATGTATCCGAGAGTCCGGAGATCCCCAGTGAAACCGAGAGCCCAGAAATCCACATTGCACCCGAGAGTCCTGGGATCACCAATGTTCCCAAGAGTCCAGACATTCCCAATGTATCCGAGAGTCTGGAGATCCCCAATGTACCCGAGAGCCCAGAGATACCCAATGTATCCGAGAGTCGAGAGATCCCCAATGCATCTGAGAGCACAGAGATCCCCAATGTTCCTGAGAGTTCAGAAATCGCCAATGTACCCGAGAGTCCAGAGATCCCCAAAGTATCTGACAGTGCAGAGATCACCAATGTACCCGAGAGCCCAGAGATCCCAATGATCCTGAGAGTTCAGAGATCCCCAATGTACCTGAGAGTCCAGAGATCACTAAAGTATCTGAGAGCCCAGATATCCCCAATGTACCCGAGAGCCCATAGATCCCCAATGTTTCTGAGTGCCCAGAGCTCCCCAATGTTCCTGAAAGTTCAGAAGTCCCCAAAGTATCTGAGAGCCCAGAGATCCCCAATGTACCCGAGAGCTCAGAGATCCCCAAAATATCTGAGAACAGAGATCCCCAATGTTCCTATGACTTCAGTGATCCCCAAGGTACCTGAGAGCCCAGAGATCCTCAACGTTTCTGAGAGTTCATAGATCCCCAATGTACCCAAGAGCCCACACATCCCCAATGTAACTGAAAGCGCAGAGCTTCCCAAATCTACCTGAGAGCCCAGAGATCCCCAATGTACCCGAGAGCTCAGAGATCCCCAAAATATCTGAGAACAGAGATCCCCAATGTTCCTGAGACTTCCGAGATCCCCAAGGTAGCTCAGAGCCCAGAGATCCCCAATGTTTCTGAGAGTTCATAGATCCCCAATGTACCCGAGAGCCCGCAGATTCCCAAAGTAACTGAAAGCCCAGGGTTTCCCCAAACTACCTGAGAGCCCGGAGATCCCCAAAGTACCCGTGAGCCCGGAGATCCCCAATGTACCCAAGAGCCCAGGGATCCCCAATGTATCCGAGAGTCTCGAGATATCCAATGTATCTGAGAGCCCAGAAATCCCCAGTGTACCTGAGAGTCCAGAGATTCCCAATGTATCAGAGATTCCTGATATACCCAATGTATCTGAGAGCCCAAAGATCCCCAGTGTAACCGAGAGCCCAGAAATCCCCAATGTACCCGAGAGTCCAGAGATCCCCAATGTACCCGAGAGTCCAGAGATACCCAATGTATCCGAGAGTCGAGAGATCCCCAATGCATCTGAGAGCCCAGAGATCCCCAATGTTCCTGAGAGGTCAGAAATCCCCAATGTACCCGAGAGTCCAGAGATCCCCAATGTATGTGAGAGCCCAGAGATCCCCAATGAACCCAGGAGTCCAGTGATCCCCAAAGTATCTGAGAGCCCAGAAATCCCCAATGTACCCGAAAGCCCACAGATACCCAATGTTTCTCAGTGCCCAGAGCTCCCCAATGTTCCTGAAAGTTCAGAGGTCCCCAAAGTATTTGATAGCCCATAGATCCCCAATGTACCCAAGAGCTCAGAGATCCCCAAAGTATCTGAGAACAGAGATCCCCAATGTTCCTATGACTTCAGTGATCCCCAACGTACCTGAGAGCCCAGAGATCCCAAACGTTTCTGAGAGTTCATAGATCCCCAATGTACCCAAGAGCCCACACATCCCCAATGTAACTGAAAGCGCAGAGCTTCCCCAATCTACCTGAGAGCCCAGAGATCCCCAATGTACCCATGAGCCTGGAGATCCCCAATGTACCCAAGAGCCCAGGGATCCCCAATGTATCCGAGAATCCAGAGATCCCCAATGTACCCGAGAGCACAGAGATCCCCAATGAACCCCGGAGCCCAAAAATCACCAATGCATCCAAGAGTCCAGAGATCCCCAATGTATCCGAGAGTCTCGAGATATCCAATGTATCTGAGAGCCCAGAAATCCCCAGTGTACCTGAGAGTCCAGAGATCCCCAATGCACCCGAGATTCCTGATATACCCAATGTATCTGAGAGCCCAGAGATCCCAGTGTAACCGAGAGCCCAGAAATCCCCAATGCACCCGAGAGTCCAGAGATCCCCAATGTACCCAAGAGTCCAAACATTTCCAATGTACCCGAGAGTCCAGAGATCCCCAATGTATCTGAGAGCCCAGAAATCCCCAATGTACCCAGGAGTCCAGTGATCCCCAAAGTATCTGAGAGCCCAGAGATCCCCAATGGTCCTGAGAGTTCAGAGATCCCCAATGTATCCGAGGGTCCCGAGATACCCAATGTATCTGAGAGCTCAGAGATCCCCAGTGTACCCGAGAGCCAAGAGATCCCCAATGTAACTGAGAGCCCAGAGATCCCCAATGTATCTAGGAGCCCAGAGATAACCAATGTTCCTGAGAGTCCGGAGATCCCCAATGTTCCCGAGTGTCCAGCGATCCCCCATGTTCCTGAGAGTTCAGAGATCCCCAATGTACACGAGAGTCCAGAGATCCCCAATGTAGCCGAGAGTCCCGAGATCCCCAATGTATCCGAGACCCCAGAGATCAACAATGTAACCGACAGCCCAGAAAACCCCGATGTACTCGAGAGCCCAGAAATCCCAATTGTACCCGAGAGTACCGAAATCCCCAATGTACACGAGATACCAGAGATCCCCAATGTAGCCGAGAGTCCCGAGATCCCCAATGTATCCGAGACCCCAGAGATCACCAATGTAACTGAGCACCCAGAAATCTCCAATGTACCCGAGAGCCCAGAGATCCCCCATGTATCGAAGAATCCAGAGATCCCCAATGTACCTGAGAGCCGAGTGATTCCCAATGTACCCGAGAGCCCAAAAATCACCAATGCACCCAAGAGTCCAGAGAACCCCAATGTATCCGAGAGTCCCGATATCGCTGAAGTATCTGAGAGCCCAGAGATTCCCAGTGTACCTGAGAGTCCAGAGATCCCCAATGTACCCGAGAGCACAGAGATCCCCAATATACCCGGGAGCCCAAAAATCCCCAATGCACCCAAGCGTCCAGAGATCGCCAATGTATCCGAGAGTCCCGTGATACCCAATGTATCTGAGAGCCCAGAAATCCCCAGTGTACCTGAGAGTCCAGAGATCCCCAATTTTTCCGATAGTCCCGAGATACCAAATGTATCTGAGAGCCCAGAGGTCCCCAGTGTATTCGAGAGCCCAGAGATACGCAATGTAACTGAGAGCCCAGAGATCCCCAATGAATCTAGGAGCCCAGAGATCACCAATTTTCCTGAGAGTCCGGAGATCCCCAAAGTACCCGAGTGTCCAGCGATCCCCCATGTTCCTTAGAGTTCAGAGGTCCCCAATGTACACGAGAGCCCAGAGATCCCCAATGTAGCCGAGAGTCCTGAGATCCCCAATGTATCCGAGACCCCAGAGATCAACAATGTAACCAAGTGCCCAGTAATCCCCAATGTACCCGAGAGCCCAGAGATCCCCAATGTATCGAAGAATCCAGAGATCCCCAATGTACCCGAGAGCCCAAAAATCCCCAATGCACCCAAGAGTCCAGAGAACCCCAATGTATCCGAGAGTCCCGAGATACCCAATGTTTCTAAGAGCCCAGAGATCCCCAGTGTACCTGAGAGTCCAGAGATCCCCAATGTATCCGAGATTCCAGAGATACCCAATGTATCTGAGAGCGCAGAGATCCCCAGTGTAACCGAGAGCCGAGAAATCCCCAATGTTCCCGAGAGTCCAGAGATCCCCAGTGTACCCAAGAGTCCAGACATTCCCAATGTATCCGAGAGTCCGGAGATCCCCAGTGAAACCGAGAGCTCAGAAATCCACAATGCACCCGAGAGTCCTGGGATCACCAATGTTCCCAAGAGTCCAGACATTCCCAATGTATCCGAGAGTCTGGAGATCCCCAATGTACCCGAGAGTCGAGAGATCCCCAATGCATCTGAGAGCACAGAGATCCCCAATGTTCCTGAGAGTTCAGAAATCGCCAATGTACCCGAGAGTCCAGAGATCCCCAAAGTATCTGACAGCGCAGAGATCACCAATGTACCCGAGAGCCCAGAGATCCCAATGATCCTGAGAGTTCAGAGATCCCCAATGTACCTGAGAGTCCAGAGATCACTAAAGTATCTGAGAGCCCAGATATCCCCAATGTACCCGAGAGCCCATAGATCCCCAATGTTTCTGAGTGCCCAGAGCTCCCCAATGTTCCTGAAAGTTCAGAAGTCCCCAAAGTATCTGAGAGCCCAGAGATCCCCAATGTACCCGAGAGCTCAGAGATCCCCAAAATATCTGAGAACAGAGATCCCCAATGTTCCTATGACTTCAGTGATCCCCAAGGTACCTGAGAGCCCAGAGATCCCCAACGTTTCTGAGAGTTCATAGATCCCCAATGTACCCAAGAGCCCACACATCCCCAATGTAACTGAAAGCGCAGAGCTTCCCCAATCTACCTGAGAGCCCAGAGATCCCCAATGTACCCGAGAGCTCAGAGATCCCCAAAATATCTGAGAACAGAGATCCCCAATGTTCCTGAGACTTCCGAGATCCCCAAGGTAGCTCAGAGCCCAGAGATCCCCAATGTTTCTGAGAGTTCATAGATCCCCAATGTACCCAAGAGCCCGCAGATTCCCAAAGTAACTGAAAGCCCAGGGTTTCCCCAATCTACCTGAGAGCCCGGAGATCCCCAAAGTACCCGTGAGCCCGGAGATCCCCAATGTACCCAAGAGCCCAGGGATCCCCAATGAATCCGAGAATCCAGAGATCCAGAATGTACCCGAGAGCACAGAGATCCCCAATGAACCCCGGAGCCCAAAAATCACCAATGCACCCAAGAGTCCAGAGATCCCCAATGTATCCGAGAGTCTCAAGATATCCAATGTATCTGAGAGCCCAGAAATCCCCAGTGTACCTGAGAGTCCAGAGATTCCCAATGTATCCGAGATTCCTGAGATACCCAATGTATCTGAGAGCCCAAAGATCCCCAGTGTAACCGAGAGCCCAGAAATCCCCAGTGCACCTGAGAGTCCAGAGATCCCCAATGCATCCGAGATTCCTGATATACCCAATGTATCTGAGAGCCCAGAGATCCCAGTGTAACCGAGAGCCCAGAAATCCCCAATGCACCCGAGAGTCCAGAGATCCCCAATGTACCCTAGAGTCCAAACATTCCCAATGTACCCGAGAGTCCAGAGATCCCCAATGTATCTGAGAGCCCAGAGATCCCCAATGTACCCAGGAGTCCAGTGATCCCCAAAGTATCTGAGAGCCCAGAGATCCCCAATGGTCCTGAGAGTTCAGAGATCTCCAATGTATCCGAGGGTCCCGAGATACCCAATGTATCTGAGAGCTCAGAGATCCCCAGTGTACCCGAGAGCCAAGAGATCCCCAATGTAACTGAGAGCCCAGAGATCCCCAATGTATCTAGGAGCCCAGAGATAACCAATGTTCCTGAGAGTCCGGAGATCCCCAATGTCCCCGAGTGTCCAGCGATCCCCCATGTTCCTGAGAGTTCAGAGATCCCCAATGTACACGAGCGTCCAGAGATCCCCAATGTAGCCAAGAGTCCCGAGATCCCCAATGTATCCGAGACCCCAGAGATCAACAATGTAACCGACAGCCCAGAAAACCCCGATGTACTCGAGAGCCCAGAAATCCCAATTGTACCCGAGAGTACCGAAATCCCCAATGTACACGAGATACCAGAGATCCCCAATGTAGCCGAGAGTCCCGAGATCCCCAATGTATCCGAGACCCCAGAGATCACCAATGTAACTGAGCACCCAGAAATCTCCAATGTACCCGAGAGCCCAGAGATCCCCCATGTATCGAAGAATCCAGAGATCCCCAATGTACCCGAGAGCCGAGTGATTCCCAATGTACCCGAGAGCCCAAAAATCACCAATGCACCCAAGAGTCCAGAGAACCCCAATGTATCCGAGAGTCCCGATATCCCTGAAGTATCTGAGAGCCCAGAGATTCCCAGTGTACCTGAGAGTCCAGAGATCACCAATGTACCCAGGAGTCCAGACATTCCCAATGTATCCGAGAGTCCGGAGATCACGAGTGTAACCGAGAGCCCAGAAATCCACAATGTACCCGAGAGTCCAGAGATCCCCAATGTTTCCAAGCGTCCAGACATTCGCAATGTATCCGAGAGTCTGGAGATCCCCAATGTACCCGAGAGTCCAGAGATACCCAATGTATCCGAGAGTCGAGAGATCCCCAATGCATCTGAGAGCCCAGAGATCCCCAATGTTCCTGAGAGTTCAGAGATCCCCAATGTACCCGAGAGTCCAGAGATCCCCAATGTATCTGAGAGCCCAGAGATCCGCAATGTACCCAGGAGTCTAGTGATCCCCAAAGTATCTGAGAGCCTAGAGATACCCAATGTTCCTGAGAGTTCAGAGATCCCCAATGTACCTGAGAGTCCAGAGATCGCCAAAGTATCTGAGAGCCCAGAGATCCCCAATGTACCCGAGAGCCCACAGATCCCCAATGTTTCTCAGTGCCCAGAGCTCCCCAATGTTCCTGAAAGTTCAGAGGTCCCCAAAGTATCTGAGAGCCCAGAGATCCCCAATGTACCCGAGAGCTCAGAGATCCCAAAAGTATCTGAGAACAGAGATCCCCAATGTTCCTGAGACTTCAGAGATCCCCAAGGTATCTGAGAGCCCAGAGATCCCTAATGTTTCTGAGAGTTCATAGATCCCCAATGTACCCAAGAGCCCGCAGATTCCCATAGTAACTGAAAGCCCAGTGTTCCACAATCTACCTGATGGTCCGGAGATCCCCAATGTACCCGTGAGCCCGGAGATCCCCAATGTACCCAAGAGCCCAGGGAACCCCAAAGTATCTGAAAGCCCAGAGATCCCCAATGTAATTGAGAGCCCAGAGATCTCCAATATATCTAGGAGCCCAGAGATCACCAATGTTCCTGAGAGTCCAGAGATCCCCAATGTACCCGCGTGTCCAGAGATCACCAATGTAATCGAGATCCCAGAAATCCCCAATGTACCCAAGAGTCCAGACATTCTGAATGTATCCGAGAGTCCGGAGATCCCCAATGTACCCGAGAGTCCAGGGAAACCCAATGTATCCGAGATTCCTGAGATACCCAAAGTATCTGAGAGCCCAGAGATCCCCAATATACCCGAGAGCCCAGAGATCCCCAAAGTATCTGAGAACCCAGAGATCCCCAATGTTCCTGCGAGTTCAGAGTACCCCAAAGTATCTGAGAGCCCAGAGATCCCCAATGTATCTGAGAGCACAGAGATCCCCAATGTACCCAGGAGTCCAGTGATCTCCAAAGTATCTGAGAGCCCAGAGATCCCCATTGTATCTGAGAGCCCAGAGATCCCCAATATACCCAGGAATACAATGATCCCCAAAGTATCTGAGAGCCCAGAGATTCTCAATGTTCCTGAGAGTTCAGAGATCACCAATGTACCCGAGAGTCCAGAGATCCCCAAAGTATCTGAGAGCCCAGAGATCCCCAATGTACCCGAGAGCTCAGAGATCCCCAAAGTATCTGAGAACAGAGATCCCCAAAGTTCCTGAGACTTCAGAGATCCCCAAAGTATCTGAGAGCCCAGAGATCCCCAATGTTCCTGAGAGTTCATAGATCCCCAATGTACCCAAGAGCCCGCAGATCCACAATGTAACCGAAAGCCCAAGATTTCCCCAATGTACCTGAGAGCCCGGAGATCCCCAATGTACCCGTGAGCCCGGAGATCCCCAATGCACCCAAGAGTCCAGAGATCCCCAATGTGTCCGAGAGTCCCGAGATATCCAATGTATCTGAGATCCCAGAAATCCCAATTGTACCCAAGAGTACTGAGATCCCAATGTATCCGAGAGTCCAGAGATTACCAATGTAACCGAGAGACCAGAAATCCCCAATGTACCCGAAAGCCAAGAGATCCCCAATGTATCGAAGAATCCAGAGATCCCCAATGTACCCGAGAGCCCAAAAATGACCAATGCACCCAAGAGTCCAGAGAACCCCAATGTATCCGAGAGTGCCGAGATACCCAATGGTTCTGAGAGCCCAGAGATCCCCAGTGTACCTGAGAGTCCAGAGATCCCCAATGTATCCGAGATTCCTGAGGTACCCAATGTATCTGAGAGCCCAGACATCCCCAGTGAAACCGAGAGACCAGAAATTCCCAATGTACCCGAGTGTCCAGAGATCTCTAATGTACCCAAGAGTCCAGACGTTCCCAATGTATCCGAGAGACCGGAGATCCCCAATGTACCCAAGAGTCCAGGGAAACCCAAAGTATCCGAGAGTCGAGCGATCCCCAAAGTATCTGAGAGCCCAGAGATCCCCAATGTTCCTGCGAGTTCAGAGATCCCCAAAGTATCTGAGAGCCCAGAGATCCCCAATGTATCTGAGAGCCCAGAGATCCCCAACGTGCCCAGGAGTCCAGTGATCTCCAAAGTATCTGAGAGCCCAGAGATTCTCAATGTTCCTGAGAGTCCAGAGATCCCCAATGTATCTGAGAGCCCAGAGATCCCCAATATACTCAGGAGTCCAATGATCCCCAAAGTATCTGAGAGCCCAGAGATTCTCAATGTTCCTGAGAGTCCAGAGATCCCCAATGTATCCGAGGGTCCCGAGGTACACAATGTATCTGAGAGCCCAGAGATCCCAAGTGTACCCGAGAGACCAGAGATCCCCAATGTAACTGAGAGCCCAGAGATCCCCAATGTATATAGGAGCCCAGATATCACCAATGTATCGAAGACTCCAGAGATCAACAATGTAACCGAGAGCCCAGAAAACCACGAAGTACCCGAGAGAGCAGAAATCCCGATTGTACCCGAGAGTATCGAGATCCCCAATTTACCCGAGAGCCCAGAGATCCCCAATGTATCGAAGAATCCAGAGATCCCCAATGTAGCCGAGAGGCAAGAGATCCCCAATTAACCTGAGAGCCCAAAAATCCCTAATGCACCCAGGAGTCCAGAGAACCCCAATGTATCCGAGAGTCCCGAGATACCCAAAGTATCTGAGAGCCCAGAGATCCCCAGTGTACCTGAGTGTCCAGAGATCCCAAATATATCCGAGAGTCCTCAGATACCAAAAGTATCTGAGAGCCCAGAGATCCCCAGTGTACCCGATTGCCCAGAAATCCCCAGTGTACCCGAGAGTCCAGAGATCCCCAATGTACCCAAGAGTCCAGACATTCCCAATGTATCCGAGACTCCGGAGATCCCCAATGTACCCGAGAGTCCAGAGATACCCAATGTATCCGAGAGTCGAGAGATCCCCAATTCATCTGAGAGCCAAGAGACCCCTAATGTTCCTGAGAGTTCAGAAATCCCCAATGTACCCAAGAGTCCAGAGATCCGCAATGTATCTGAGAGCCCAGAGATCCCCAATGTACCCAGGGGTCCACTGATCCCCAAAGTATCTGAGAGCCCAGAGATCCCCAATGATCCTGAGAGTTCAGAGTTCCCCAATGTACCCGAGAGACCAGAGACCCCCAAAGTATCTGAAAGCCCAGAGATCCCCAATGTACCCGAGAGGACAGAGATCCCCAAAGTATCTTAGAGCCCAGAGATCCCCAATATGCCTGAGAGTTCAGAGATCCCCAATGTACCTGAGAATCCAGAGATCGCCAAAGTATCATAGAGCCCAGAGATCGCCAAAGTTCCTGAGAGTTCAGAGATCCCCAAAGTATCTGAGAACCCAGAGATCCCCAATGTTCCTGAGACTTCAGAGATCCCCAAAGTATCTGAGAGCCCAGAGATCCCCAATGTTCCTGAGAGTTCATAGATCCCCAATGTACCCGAGGCTCCAGAAATCCCCAATGTAGCCGTGTGTCCAGAGATCCCCAATGTAGCCAAGAGTCCTGAGATCCCCAATGTACCCGAGAGCCCGGAGATCCCCAATGTACCCGCGAGCCCAAAAATCCACAATGCACCCAAGAGTCCAGAGATCCCCAATGTATACGATGGTGCCGAGATACCCAATGTATCTGAGAGCCCAGTGATCCCCAGTGTACCTGAGAGTCCAGAGATCCCCAATGATTTAGAGAGTCCCAAGATACCCAATGTGTCTGAGAGCCCAGAGATCTCCAATGTTCCTGAGAGTGCAGAGATCCCCTATTTACCCAAGGGTCCTGAGATCCCAAATGTACCCGAGGGTCCAGAGATCCCCAATTAGCTGAGTGCCCAGAGACCCCCAATGTACCCGAGAGCCCATGGATCCCTAATGAACCCGAGAGCCCATGGATCCCCAATGTTCCCAGGAGGCCAGAGATCACCAATGTACCCGAGAGCCTGGAAATCCCCAATGCACCCAAGAGCCCAAAGATCCTCAATGTATCCAAGAATCCAGAAATCCCCAATGTGCCCGAGAGCCGAGAGATCCCCAATGTACCCAAGAGCCTAAAAATCCCCAATGCACCCAAGAGTCCAGAGATCCCCAATGTATCCGAGAGTCCCGAGATACCCAATGTATCTGAGAGCCCAGAGATCCCCAGTGTACCTGAGAGTCCAGAGATCCCCAATGTATCCAAGAGTCCTGAGATACCCAATGTGTCTGAGAGCCCAGAGATCCCCAATGTATCTTGGAGCCCAAAGGTCACCAATGTTCCTGAGAGTCTGGAGATCCCCAATGTGCCCGAGAGTCGGGAGATCCCCAATGTACCTGATTGTCCAGGGATCCCCCATGTACCCGAGAGTCCAGAGATTCTCAATGCACCTGATAGTCCGGAGATCGCCCAAGAAAACGAGTGTCCAGAGATCACCCAGGTTCCTGAGAAATCAGAGATCCCAAATGTACTCGAGAATCTAGAGAAACCCAATGAAGCCGAGAGTCCCGAGATCCCCGATGTATCCGAGTGTCCAGAGATCACCAATTTAATCGAGAGCCCAGAAATCCCCAATGTACCTGAGAGACAAGAAATCCCCAATGTACCCGACAGTCCAGAGATCCACAATGTACCCAAGAGTCCAGACGTCCCCAATGTATCTGAGAGCCCAGAGATCCCCAATGTACCCAAGAGCCCAGAGATCCCCAGTGTATCTGAGAGCCCAGAGATCGCCAACGTTCCTGAGAGTTCAGAGGTCGCCAAAGTATCTGAGAGCCCAGAGATCTCCAATGTACCCGAGAGCCCAGATATCCCCAAAGTATCTGAGAACCCAGAGATCCCCAATGTTCCTGAGAGTTCAGAGATCCCCGAAGTATCTGACAGACCAGAGATCCCCAGTGTACCCGAGAGCCCGGAGATCCCCAATGTTCCCGAGAGCCCGGAGATCCCCAATGTACCCGAGAACCGAAGATCCGCAATGTACCCAAGAGCCCAAAAATCCCCAATGCACCCAAGAATCCAGAGATCCCCAATGTATCCGAGAGTCCCGAGATACACAATGTATCTGAGAGCCCAGAGATCCCCAATGTTCCTGAGAGTTCATAGATCCCCAATGTACCCAAGAGCCCGCAGATCCACAATGTAACCGAAAACCCAAGGTTTCCCCAATGTACCTGAGAGCCCGGAGATCCCCAATGTACCCGTGAACCCGGAGATCCCCAATGAACCCAAGAGCCCAGGGATGCCCAATGAAACCGAGAATCCAGAGATCCCCAAAGTACCCAAGAGCACAGAAATCCCCAATGTACGCGGGAGCCCAAAAATCCCCAATGCACCCAAGAGTTCAGAGATCCCCAATGTACTCAGGAGTCCAATGATCCCCAAAGTATCTGAGAGCCCAGAGATTCTCAATGTTCCTGAAAGTCCAGAGATCCCCAATGTATCCGAGGGTCCCGAGGTACACAATGTATCTGAGAGCCCAGAGATCCCAAGTGTACCCGAGAGACCAGAGATCCCCAATGTAACTGAGAGCCCAGAGATCCCCAATGTATCTAGGAGCCCAGAGATCACCAATGTATCGAAGACTCCAGAGATCAACAATGTAACCGAGAGCCCAGAAAACCCCGAAGTACCCGAGAGAGCAGAAATCCCGATTGTACCCGAGAGTATCGAGATCCCCAATTTACCCGAGAGCCCAGAGATCCCCAATGTATCGAAGAATCCAGAGATCCCCAATGTAGCTGAGAGGCAAGAGATCCCCAAATAACCCGAGAGCCCAAAAATCCCTAATGCACCCAGGAGTCCAGAGAACCCCAATGTATCCGAGAGTCCCGAGATACCCAAAGTATCTGAGAGCCCAGAGATCCCCAGTGTACCTGAGTGTCCAGAGATCCCAAATGTATCCGAGAGTCCTCAGATACCAAAAGTATCTGAGAGCCCAGAGATCCCCAGTGTACCCAATTGCCCAAAAATCCCCAGTGTACCCGAGAGTCCAGAGATCCCCAATGTACCCAAGAGTCCAGACATCCCAATGTATCCGAGACTCCGGAGATCCCCAGTGTACCTGAGAGTCCAGAGATCCCCAACGTATCCGAGAGTCCCGAGATTCCCAATGTGTCTGAGAGCCCAGAGATCCCCAATGTATCTAGGAGACCAGAGATCACCAATGTTCCTGAGAGTCTGGAGATCCCCAATGAGCCCGAGAGTACGGAACTCCCCAATGTACCCAAATGTCCAGAGATCCCCGATGTACCCGAGAGTCCAGAGATTCCCAATGAACCTGAGAGTCTGGAGATCACCAATTTACCCGTGTGTCCAGAGATCCCTCATGTTCCTGAGAAATCAGAGATCCCAAATGTACACGAGACTCCAGTGAAATCCAATGTAGCCGAGAGTTCCGAGATACCCAATGTATCCGTGAGTCCAGAGATCGCCAATGCATCTGAGAGCCCAGAGATCCCCAGTGTACCTGAGAGTCCGGAGATCCCCAATGTATCCAAGGGTCCCAAGATACCCAATGTGTCTGAGAGCCCAGAGATCTCCAATGTATCTTGGAGCCCAGAGATCCCCAATGTTCCTGAGAGTGCAGAGATCCCCAATTTACCCAAGGGTCCTGAGATCCCCAATGTACCCGAGGGTCCAGAGATCCCCAATATAGCTGCGTGCCCAGAGATCCCCAATGTAGCCGAGAGCCCATGGATCCCTAATGAACCCGAGCGCCCATGGATCCCCAATTTTCCCAGGAGGCCAGAGATCACCAATGTACCCGAGAGCCCGGAAATCCCCAATGTACCCAAGAGCCCAGAGATCCTCAATGTATCCAAGAATCCAGAAATCCCCAATGTGCCCGAGAGCCGAGAGATCCCCAATGTACCCAAGAGCCCAAAAATCCCCAATGCACCCAAGAGTCCAGAGATCCCCAATGTATCCGAGAGTCCCGAGATACCCAATGTATCTGAGAGCCCAGAGATCCCAGGTGTACCTGAGAGTCCAGAGATCCCTAATGTATCCAAGAGTCCTGAGATACCCAATGTGTCTGAGAGCCCAGAGATCCCCAATGTATCTTGCAGCCCAGAGGTCACTAATGTTCCTGAGAGTCTGGAGATCCCCAGTGTACCCCAGAGCCCGGAGATCTCCAATGTACCCGAGAGCCTGGAGATCCCCAATTTACTCGAGAGCCGAAGATCCCCAATGTACCCAAGAGCCCAAAAATCCCCAATGCACCCAAGAGTCCAGAGGACCCCAATGTATCCGAGAGTCCCGAGATGCACAATGTATCTGAAAGCCCAGAGATCCCCAGTGTACCTGAGAGTCCAGAGAACCCCAATGTATCCGAGAGTCCTGAGATTCCCAAAGTGTCTGAGAGCCCAGAGATCCCCAATGTATATAGGAGACCAGAGATCACCAATGTTCCTGAGAGTCTGGGGATCCCCAATGAGCCCGAGAGTACGGAACTCCCCAATGCTCCCGAATGTCCAGAGATCCCCGATGTACCCGAGAGTCCAGAGATTCCCAAAGTATATGAGAGCCCAGAGATCCCCAATGTTCCTGAGAGCCCGGAGATCCCCAGTGTACCCAAGAGTCCGGAGATCCTCAATGTACCCGAGAGCACAGAGATCCCCAATGTACATGAGAGTCCAGTGATCGCAAATATACCCGGGAGTCCATAGATCCCCAATGTATCCGAGAGTCCTGAGATACCCAATGTATCTGAGAGCCCCGTGATCCGCAGGGTACACAAGAGACCAGAAATCCCCAATGCACCCGAGAGCCCAGAAATCCCCAATGTACCCGAGAGTCCAGAGATCCCCAATGTACCCAAGAGTCCAGAGATCCCCAATGTACCCAAGAGTCCAGATATTCCCAATGTATCCGAGAGTCCTGAGATACCCAATGTATCTGAGAGCCCCGTGAGCCGCAGGTTACACAAAAGCCCAGAAATCCCCTATGCACCCGAGAGCCCAGAAATCCCCAATGTACCCGAGAGTCCAGAGATCACCAATGTACCCAAGAGTCCAGAGATCCCCAATGTACCCAAGAGTCCAGATATTCCCAATGTATCCGAGAGTCCCGAGATACCCAATGTATCTGAGAGCCCAGAGATACCCAATGTATCCGAGAGTCGGGAGATCCCCAATGCATCTGAGAGCCCAAAGATCCCCAATGTTCCTGTGAGTTCAGAAATCCACAATGTACCCGAGAGTGCAGAGATCCCCACTGTATCTGAGAGCCAAGAGATCCCCAATGTACCCGGGTGTCCAGTGATCCCCAAAGTATCTGAGAGTCCAGAGATCCCAAATGTTCCTGAGAGTTCAGAAATCCCCAATGTACCCGAGAGTCCAGAGATCCCCAAAGTATCTGGGAGCCCAGAGATCCACAATTTGCCTGACAGTGCTTTGATCCCCAAAGTATCTGAGAGTCCAGAGATCCCCAATGTATCTGGGAGCCCAGAGATCCCCAATGTACCCGGGAGCCCAGAGATTCCCAAAGTATCTGAGAGCCCAGATATCACCAATGTTCCTGAGAGTGCAGAGATCCCCAATGTACCTGAGAGTCCAGAGATCGCCAAAGTATCTGAGAGCCCAGAGATCCCCAATGTATTTTAGAGCCCACAGATCTCCAATGTTCCTGAGAGATCAGAGGTCCACAAAGTATCTGAGAGCCCACAGATCCCCAATGTACCCGAGAGCCCAGAGATCCCCAATGTATCTGAGAGCCCAGAGATCCCCAATGTTCCTGAGAGTTCAGAGGTCGCCAAAATATCTGAGAGCCCAGAGATCCCCAATGTACCCGTGAGCCCAGATATCCCCAAAGTATCTGAGAACCCAGAGATCCCCAATGTTCCTGAGAGTTCAGAGATCCCCGAAGTATCTGACAGACCAGAGATCCGCAGTGTACCAGGGAGCCCAGAGATCCCCAATGTACCCGAGAGCCCGGAGATCCCCAATGTACCCGAGAGCCGAAGATCCCCAATGTACCCAAGAGCCCAAAAATCCCCAATGCACCCAAGAGTCCAGAGATCCCCAATGTATCCGAGAGTCCCGAGATACACAATGTATCTGAGAGCCCAGAGATCCCCAATGTATCTAGGAGACCAGAGATCACCAATGTTCCTGAGAGTCTGGAGATCCCCAAT
This sequence comes from Carcharodon carcharias, assembly GCF_017639515.1. Taxonomy (NCBI): domain Eukaryota; kingdom Metazoa; phylum Chordata; class Chondrichthyes; order Lamniformes; family Lamnidae; genus Carcharodon; species Carcharodon carcharias. Next base: position 56,964,907 of record NC_054475.1, on the reverse strand, counting down.
GAGCCCGAGAGTACGGAACTCCCCAATGTACCCAAATGTCCAGAGATCCCCGATATACCCGAGAGTCCAGAGATTCCCAATGAACCTGAGAGTCTGGAGATCACCAATTTACGCGTGTGTCCAGAGATCCCTCATGTTCCTGAGAAATCAGAGATCCCAAATGTACACGAGAGTCCAGAGAAATCCAAAGTAGCCGAGAGTTCCAGATACCCAATGCATCGTGAGTCCAGAGTTCGCCAATGCATCTGAGAGCCCAGAGATCCCCAATGTTCCTGAAAGTTCAGAAAAAACCAATGTACCCGGGAGTCCAGAGATCCCCAATGTATCTGAGAGCCCAGAGATCCCCAACGAACCTGAGGGTCCAGTGATCCACAAAGTATCTGAGAGCTAAGAGATCCCCAATGTTCCAGAGAGATCAAAGATCCCCAATGTACCCGGGAGTCCAGAGAACACCAAAGTATCTGACAGCCCAGAGATCCCCAATGTAAGTGAGAGTCCAGAGATCCCCAAAGTATATGAGAGCCCAGAGATCCCCAATGTTCCTGAGAGCCCGGAGATCCCCAGTGTACCCAAGAGTCCGGAGATCCTCAATGTACCCGAGAGCACAGAGATCCCCAATGTACATGAGAGTCCAGTGATCGCAAATATACCCGGGAGTCCATAGATCCCCAATGTATCCGAGAGTCCTGAGATACCCAATGTATCTGAGAGCCCCGTGATCCGCAGGGTACACAAGAGACCAGAAATCCCCAATGCACCCGAGAGCCCAGAAATCCCCAATGTACCCGAGAGTCCAGAGATCCCCAATGTACCCAAGAGTCCAGAGATCCCCAATGTACCCAAGAGTCCAGATATTCCCAATGTATCCGAGAGTCCTGAGATACCCAATGTATCTGAGAGCCCCGTGAGCCGCAGGGTACACAAAAGCCCAGAAATCCCCAATGCACCCGAGAGCCCAGAAATCCCCAATGTACCCGAGAGTCCAGAGATCACCAATGTACCCAAGAGTCCAGAGATCCCCAATGTACCCAAGAGTCCAGATATTCCCAATGTATCCGAGAGTCCCGAGATACCCAATGTATCTGAGAGCCCAGAGATACCCAATGTATCCGAGAGTCGGGAGATCCCCAATGCATCTGAGAGCCCAAAGATCCCCAATGTTCCTGTGAGTTCAGAAATCCACAATGTACCCGAGAGTGCAGAGATCCCCACTGTATCTGAGAGCCAAGAGATCCCCAATGTACCCGGGTGTCCAGTGATCCCCAAAGTATCTGAGAGTCCAGAGATCCCAAATGTTCCTGAGAGTTCAGAAATCCCCAATGTACCCGAGAGTCCAGAGATCCCCAAAGTATCTGGGAGCCCAGAGATCCACAATTTGCCTGACAGTGCTTTGATCCCCAAAGTATCTGAGAGTCCAGAGATCCCCAATGTATCTGGGAGCCCAGAGATCCCCAATGTACCCGGGAGCCCAGAGATTCCCAAAGTATCTGAGAGCCCAGATATCACCAATGTTCCTGAGAGTGCAGAGATCCCCAATGTACCTGAGAGTCCAGAGATCGCCAAAGTATCTGAGAGCCCAGAGATCCCCAATGTATTTTAGAGCCCACAGATCTCCAATGTTCCTGAGAGATCAGAGGTCCACAAAGTATCTGAGAGCCCACAGATCCCCAATGTACCCGAGAGCCCAGAGATCCCCAATGTATCTGAGAGCCCAGAGATCCCCAATGTTCCTGAGAGTTCAGAGGTCGCCAAAATATCTGAGAGCCCAGAGATCCCCAATGTACCCGTGAGCCCAGATATCCCCAAAGTATCTGAGAACCCAGAGATCCCCAATGTTCCTGAGAGTTCAGAGATCCCCGAAGTATCTGACAGACCAGAGATCCGCAGTGTACCAGGGAGCCCAGAGATCCCCAATGTACCCGAGAGCCCGGAGATCCCCAATGTACCCGAGAGCCGAAGATCCCCAATGTACCCAAGAGCCCAAAAATCCCCAATGCACCCAAGAGTCCAGAGATCCCCAATGTATCCGAGAGTCCCGAGATACACAATGTATCTGAGAGCCCAGAGATCCCCAATGTATCTAGGAGACCAGAGATCACCAATGTTCCTGAGAGTCTGGAGATCCCCAATGAGCCCGAGAGTACGGAACTCCCCAATGTACCCAAATGTCCAGAGATCCCCGATATACCCGAGAGTCCAGAGATTCCCAATGAACCTGAGAGTCTGGAGATCACCAATTTACGCGTGTGTCCAGAGATCCCTCATGTTCCTGAGAAATCAGAGATCCCAAATGTACACGAGAGTCCAGAGAAATCCAAAGTAGCCGAGAGTTCCAGATACCCAATGCATCGTGAGTCCAGAGTTCGCCAATGCATCTGAGAGCCCAGAGATCCCCAATGTTCCTGAAAGTTCAGAAAAAACCAATGTACCCGGGAGTCCAGAGATCCCCAATGTATCTGAGAGCCCAGAGATCCCCAACGAACCTGAGGGTCCAGTGATCCACAAAGTATCTGAGAGCTAAGAGATCCCCAATGTTCCAGAGAGATCAAAGATCCCCAATGTACCCGGGAGTCCAGAGAACACCAAAGTATCTGACAGCCCAGAGATCCCCAATGTAAGTGAGAGTCCAGAGATCCCCAAAGTATATGAGAGCCCAGAGATCCCCAATGTTCCTGAGAGCCCGGAGATACCCAATGTACCCAAGAGTCCGGAGATCCCCAATGTACCCGAGAGCACAGAGATCCCCAATGTACCCGAGAGTCCAGCAATCCCAAATGTACCCGGGGGTCCATAGATCCCCAATGTATCCGAGAGTCCTGAGATACCCAATGTATCTGAGAGCCCAGTGTTTCCGAATGTACCCGCGAGCCCAAAAATCCACAATGCACCCAAGAGTCCAGAGATCCCCAATGTATACGATAGTCCCGAGATACCCAATGTATCTAAGAGCCCAGAGATCCCCAGTGTACCTGAGAGTGCAGAGATCCCCAATGTATCTGAGAGTCCCAATATACCCAATGTGTCTGAGAGCCCTGAGATCTCCAATGTATCTAGGAGCCCAGAGATCCCCAATGTTCCTGAGAGTGCAGAGATCCCCAATTTACCCAAGGGTCATGAGATCCCAATGTACCCGAGGGTCCAGAGATCCCCAATATAGCTGAGAGCCCAGAGATCCACAATGTACCCGAGAGCCCATGGATCCCTAATGAACCGGAGAGCCAATGGATCCCCAATGTTCCCGGGAGTCCAGAGATCCCCAATGTACCTGAGAGCCCGGAGATCCGCAATGTACCCGAGAGCCCGAAGATCCCCCAAGTACCCAAGAGCCCAAGAATCCTCAATGTATCGAAGGACCCAGAAATCCCCAATGTACCCGAGAGCCCAGAGATCCCCAATGTACCCAAGAGCCCAAAAATCCCCAATGCACCCAAGAGTCCAGAGATCCCCAATGTATCCGAGAGTCCCGAGATACCCAATGTATCTGAGAGCCCAGAGATCCACAATGTGCCCAAGAGTCCAGACGTCCCCAATGTATCTGATGCCCAGAGATCCCCAATGTACCCAAGAGCCCAGAGATCTCCAATGTATCTGAGAGCCCAGAGATCCCCAATGTTCCTGAGAGTTCAGAGGTCCCCAAAGTATCTGAGAGCCCAGAGATCCCCAATGTACCCGAGAGCCCAGAGATCCCCAAAGTATCTGAGAACCCAGAGATCCCCAATGTTCCTGAGAGTTCAGAGATCCCCAAAAGTATCTGAGAGCCCAGCGATCCCCAATGTTCCTGAGAGTTCAGAGATCCCCGAAGTATCTGACAGATCAGAGATCCCCAGTGTACCCGAGAGCCCGGAGATCTCCAATGCACCCGAGAGCCCGGAGATCCCCAATTTACTCGAGAGCTGAAGATCCCCAATGTACCCAAGAGCCCAAAAATCCCCAATGCACCCAAGAGTCCAGAGGACCCCAATGTATCCGAGAGTCTCGAGATACACAATGTATCTGAGAGCCCAGAGATCCCCAGTGTACCTGAGAGTCCAGAGATCCCCAATGTATCCGAGAGTCCTCAGATTCCCAATGTGTCTGAGAGCCCAGAGATCCCCAATGTATATAGGAGACCAGAGATCACCAATGTTCCTGAGAGTCTGGGGTTCCCCAATGAGCCCGAGAGTACGGAACTCCCCAATGTACCCGAATGTCCAGAGATCCCCGATGTACCCGAGAGTCCAGAGATTCCCAAAGTATATGAGAGCCCAGAGATCCCCAATGATCCTGAGAGCCCGGAGATCCCCAGTGTACCCAAGAGTCCGGAGATCCTCAATGTACCCGAGAGCACAGAGATCCCCAATGTACATGAGAGTCCAGTGATCCCAAATATACCCGGGAGTTCTGAAGTCCCCAATGTATCCGAGAGTCCAGAGATCCCCAATGTATCTGAGAGCCCAGAGATCCACAATTTGCCTGACAGTGCTTTGATTCCCAAAGTATCTGAGAGTCCAGGGATCCCCAATGTATCTGGGAGCCCAGAGATCCCCAATTTACCCGGGAGCACAGAGATTCCCAAAGTATCTGAGAGCCCAGATATCACCAATGTTCCTGAGAGTGCAGAGATCCCCAATGTACCTGAGAGTCCAGAGATCGCCAAAGTATCTGAGAGCCCAGAGATCCCCAAGGTATTTTAGAGCCCACAGATCTCCAATTTTCCTGAGAGTTCAGAGGTCCACAAAGTATCTGAGTGCCCACAGATCCCCAATGTACACGAGAGCCCAGAGATCCCCAAAGTATCTGAGAACCCAGAGATTCCCAATGTTCCTGAGAGTTCAGAGATACCCAAAGTATCTGAGAGCTCAGAGATCGATAATGTACACGAGGGTCCAGAGATCTCCAATATAGCCGAGAGCCCAGAGATCCCCAATGTGCCCGAGAGCCCATGGATCCCCACGAACCCGAGAGCCCATGGATCCCAGATGTTCCCGAGAGGCCAGAGATCCCCAATGTACCCGAGAGCTCAGAGATCCCCAATGTACCCAAGAGCCCAGAGATCCTCAATGTATCCAAGAATCCAGAAATCCCCAATGTAACCGAGAGTCCAGAGATCCCCAATGTACCCAAGAGTCCAGAGATCCCCAATGTACCCAAGAGTCCAGATATTCCCAATGTATCCGAGAGTCCTGAGATACCCAATGTATCTGAGAGCCCCATGATCCGCAAGGTACACAAGAGCCCAGAAATCCCCAATGCACCCGAGAGTCCAGAGATCACGAATGTACCCAAGAGTCCAGAGATCCCCAATGTACCCAAGAATCCAGATATTCCCAATGTATCCGAGAGTCCCGAGATACCCAATGTATCTGAGAGCCCAGAGATACCCAATGTATCCGAGAGTCGGGAGATCCCCAATGCATCTGAGAGCCCAGAGATCCCCAATGTTCCTGAGAGTTCAGAAATCCACAATGTACCCGAGAGTGCAGAGATCTCCACTGTATCTGAGAGCCAAGAGATCCCCAATGTACCCGGGTGTCCAGTGATCCCCAAAGTATCTGAGAGTCCAGAGATCCCAAATGTTCCTGAGAGTTCAGAAATCCCCAATGTATCCGAGAGTCCAGAGATCCCCAAAGTATCTGGGAGCCCAGAGATCCACAATTTGCCTGACAGTGCTTTGATCCCCAAAGTATCTGAGAGTCCAGAGATCCCCAATGTATCTGGGAGCCCAGAGATCCCCAATGTACCCGGGAGCCCAGAGATTCCCAAAGTATCTGAGAGCCCAGATATCACCAATGTTCCTGAGAGTGCAGAGATCCCCAATGTACCTGAGAGTCCAGAGATCGCCAAAGTATCTGAGAGCCCAGAGATCCCCAATGTATTTTAGAGCCCACAGATCTCCAATGTTCCTGAGAGTTCAGAGGTCTACAAAATATCTGAGTGCCCACAGATCCCCAATGTACACGAGAGCCCAGAGATCCCCAAAGTATCTGAGAGCCCATAGATTCCCAATGTTCCTGAGAGTTCAGAGATACCCAAAGTATCTGAGATCTCAGAGATCGATAATGTACACGAGGGTCCAGAGATCTCCAATATAGCCGAGAGCCCAGAGATCCCCAATGTGCCCGAGAGCCCATGGATCCCCACGACCCGAGAGCCCATGGATCCCAGATGTTCCCGAGAGGCCAGAGATCCCCAATGTGCCCGAGAGCCCAGAGATCCCCAATGTACCCAAGAGCCTAGAGATCCTCAATGTATCCAAGAATCCAGAAATCCCCAATGTACCCGAGAGCACAGAGATCCCCAATGTACCCAAGAGCCAAAAAATCCCCAATGCACCCAAGAGTCCAGAGATCCCCAATGTAGCCGAGAGTCCCGAGATACCCAATGTATCTGAGAGCCCAGAGATCCCCAGTGTACCTGAGAGTCCAGAGATCCCCAATGTATCCAAGAGTCCCGAGATACCCAATGTGTCTGAGAGCCCAGAGATCCCCAATGTATCTAGGAGCCCTGCGATCACCAATGTTCCTGAGAGTCTGGAGATCCCCAATGTACCCGAATGTCCAGAGATCCCCCTTGTACCCGAGAGTCCAGAGGTTTCCGATGCTCCTGAGAGTCCGGAGATCGCCAATGTACCCGAGTGTCCAGAGATCCCCCATGTTCCTGGTGAATCAGAGATCCCAAACGTACACGAGAGTCCAGAGAAACCTAATGAAGCCGAGAGTCCCGAGATCCCCAATGTATCCGAGTGTCCAGAGTTCACCAATGTAACCGAGATCCCAGAAATCCCCCATGTACCTGAGAGCCGAGAAATCCCCAATGTACCCGAGAGTCCAGAGATCCACAATGTACCCAAGAGTCCAGACATCCCCAATTTATCTGAGAGCCCAGAGATCCCCAATGTACACAAGAGCCCAGAGATCCCCAATGTTCCTGATAGTTCAGAGGTCCCCAAAGTATCTGAGAGCCCAGAGATCACCAATGAACCCGAGAGCCTGGAGATCCCCAAAGTATCTGAGAACCCAGAGATCCCCGATGTACCCGAGAGTCCAAAGATTCCCAAAGAACCTGAGAGTCCAGAGATCGCCAATGTACCCGCGTGTCCAGATATCACTCATGTTTCTATGAAATCAAAGATCCCAAATGTACACGAGAGTCCAGAGAAATCCAATGTAGCCGAGAGTTCCGAGATACCCAATGTATCCGTGTTTCCAGAGATCCCCAATGCATCTGAGAGCCCAGAAATCACCAATGTTCCTGAAAGTTCAAAAAACCCAATGCACCCGAGAGTCCAGAGATCCCCAATGTATCAGAGAGCCCAGAGATCCCCAACGAACCTGAGAGTCCAGTGATCCACAAAGTATCTGAGAGCTAAGAGACCCCCAATGTCCCAGAGAGTTCAGAGATCCCCAATGTACCCGGGAGTCCAGAGAACCCCAATGTTCCTGAGAGTTCAGAGATCCCCAAAAGTATCTGAGAGCCCAGCAATCCCCAATGTTCCTGAGAGTTCAGAGATCCCCGAAGTATCTGAAAGCCCAGAGGTCCCCAGTGTACCCGAGAGCCCAGATATACCCAATGTACCCGAGAACCCGGAGATCCCCAATGTAACCGAGAGCCGAAGATCCCCACTGTACCCAAGAGTCCAGAGATCCTCAAAGTATCCGAGAATCCAAAGATCCCCAGTGTACCCGAGAGCCCAGAGATCCCCAATGTACCCAAGAGCCCAAAAATCCCCAATGCACCCAAGAGTCCAGAGATCCCCAATGTATCTGAGAGTCCCGAGATCCCCAATGTACCCAAGAGCCCAGAGATCCCCAGTGTACCTGAGTGTCCAGAGATCCCCAATGTATCCGAGAGTCCCGAGATTCCCATTGTGTCTGAGAGCCCAGAGATCCCCAATGTATCTAGGAGCCCAGAGATCACCAATGTTCCTGAGAGTCTGGAGATCCCCAATGAGCCCGAGAGTACGGAAATCCCCAATGTACCCGAATGTTCAGAGATCCCCCTTGTACCCGAGAGTCCAGAGATTCTCAATGAAACTGAGTCCAGAGATCGCCAATGTACCCGCGTGTTCAGAGATCCCTCATGTTCCTGAGAAATCAGAGATCCCAAACATACACGAGAGTCCAGAGAAATCCAATACAGCCGAGAGTTCCGAGGTACCCAATGTATCCGTGAGTCCAGAGATCTCCAATGCATCTCAGAGCCCAGAGATCCACAATGTACCCGAGAGCCGAGAGATCCCTAATGTACCCGAGAGCTCATAAATCCCCAGTGCACCCAAGAGTCCAAAGAACACCAATGTATCCGAGAGTCCCGAGATAGCCATTGATTCTGAGAGCCCAGAGATGCCCAGTGTACCTGAGAGTCCATAGATCCCCAAAGCATCCGAGAGTCCTGAGATACCCAATGTATCTGAGAGCCCATTGATCCACAGTGTAGCCGAGAACCCAGAAATCCCCAATGTACCCGAGAGCCCAGAGATCCCCAATGTACCCAAGAACCCAAAAATCCCCAATGCACCCTAGAGTCCAGAGATCCCCAATGTATCCGAGAGTCCCGAGATTCCCATTGTGTCTGAGAGCCCAGAGATCCCCAATGTATCTAGGAACCCAGAGATCACCAATGTTCCTGAGAGTGTGGAGATCCCCAATGAGCCCGAGAGTACGGAAATCCCCAATGTACCCGAATGTCCAGAGATCCCCCTTGTACCCGAGAGTGCAGAGATTCTCAATGAAACTGAGAGTCCGGAGATCGCCAATGTACCCGCGTGTTCAGAGATCCCTCATGTTCCTGAGAAATCAGAGATCCCAAACGTACACGAGAGTCCAGAGAAATCCAATACAGCCGAGAGTTGCGAGGTACCCATTGTATCCGTGAGTCCAGAGATCCCCAATGCATCTGAGAGCCCAGAGATCCCCAATGTATCTTTGAGCCCACAGATGTCCAATGTTCTTGAGAGTTCAGATTTCCCTAAAGTATCTGAGAGCCCAGAGATGCCCAATGTACCCTAGAGCCCAGAGATCCCCAAAGTATCTGAGAACCCAAAGATCCCCAGTGTACCCGAGAGCTCAGAAATCCCCAATGTACCCGAGAGCCCAGAAATCCCCAATGTACCCGAGAGTCCAGAGATCCCCAATGTACCCAAGAGTCCAGATATTCCCAATGTATCCGAGAGTCCGGAGATCCCCAATGTACCGGAGAGTCCAGAGATACCCAATGCATCCGAGAGTCTAGAGATTCCCAATGCATCTGAGAGCCCAGAGATGCCTAATGTTCCTGAGAGTTCAGAAATCCCCAATGTACCCGAGAGTCCAGAGATCCCCAAAGTATCTGACAGCCCAGAGATCCACAATGTACCAGAGAGCACAGAGATCCACAAAGTTTCTCAGAGACCAGAGATCCCCAATGTACCTTAGAGTCCAGAGATCGCCAAAGTATCTGAGAGCCCAGAGTTCCCCAATGTACCCGAGAGCCCACAGATCCCCAATGTTTCTGAGTGCCCAGAGCTCCCCAATGTTCCTGAAAGTTCAGAGGTCCACAAAGTATCTGAGAGCCCAGAGATCCCCAATGTACCCGAGAGCTCAGAGATCCCCAAAGTATCTGAGAACAGTGATCCCCAATGTTCCTGAGACTTCAGAGATCCCCAAAGCATCTGAGAGCCCAGAGATCCCCAATGTTCCTGAGAGTTCATAGATCCCCAATGTACCCAAGAGCCCGCAGATCCACAATGTAACCGAAAGCCCAAGGTTTCCCCAATGTACCTGAGAGCCCGGAGATCCCCAATGTACCCGTGAACCCGGAGATCCCCAATGAACCCAAGAGCCCAGGTTTGCCCAATGTATCCGAGAATCCAGAGATCCCCAATGTACCCAAGAGCACAGAGATCCCCAATGAACGCGGGAGCCCAAAAATCCCCAATGCACCCAACAGTCCAGAGATCTCCAATGTATCCGAGAGCCCGGAGATCCCCAATGTTTCTGAGAGCCCGGAGATCCCCAATGTACCCGAGAGTCCTGAGATCCCCACAGTATCTGAGAACCCAAAGATCCCCAATGTTCCTGAGAGTTCAGAGATCCCCTAAGTATCTGAGAGCCCAGAGATCCCCAATGTTCCTGAGAGTTCAGAGATCCCCAATGTATCCGAGGGTCCAGGGATCCCCAATGTACTCGCGGGTCCAGAGATCCCCAATGTAGCCGAGAGCCCAGAGATCCCCAATGTACCCGAGAGCTCAGAGATCCCCAAAGTATCTGAGAACAGAGATCCCCAATGTTCCTGAGACTACAGAGATACCCAAAGCATCTGAGAGCCAGAGATCCCCAAAGTTCCTGAGAGTTCATAGATCCCCAATGTACCCAAGAGCCCGCAGATCCACAATGTAACCGAAAGCCCAAGGTTTCCCCAATGTACCTGAGAGCCCGGAGATCCCCAATGTACCCGTGAACCCGGAGATCCCCAATGAACCCAAGAGCCCAGGGATGCCCAATGTATCCGAGAATCCAGAGATCCCCAAAGTACCCAAGAGCACAGAGATCCCCAATGAACGCGGGAGCCCAAAAATCCCCAGTGCACCCAAGAGTCCAGAGATCCCCAATGTATCCGAGAGTCCTGAGATATCCAATGTAACTGAGAGCCCAGAAATCCCCAGTGTACCTGAGAGTCCAGAGATCCACTATGTATCCGAGGCTCCCGAGGTACCCAATGAATGTGAGAGCCCAGAGATCCCCAGTGTACCCGAGAGCCCAGAGATCCCCAATGTAACTGAGAGCCCAGAGATCCCCATTGTATCTAGGAGTCCAGAGATCACCAATGTTCCTGAGAGTCCGGAGATCCCCAATGTACCCAAGTGTCCAGAGATCCCCCATTTTCCTGAGAGTTCAGAGATCCCCAATGTACATGTGAGACCAGAGATCCCCAATATAGCCGAGAGTCCCGAGCACCCCAATGTACCCGAGAGTCCAGAGATACCCAATGTATCCGAGAGTCGAGAGAACCCCAATTCATCTGAGAGCTAAGAGATCCCTAATGTTCCTGAGAGTTCAGAAATCCCCAATATACCCAAGAGTCCAGAGATCCCCAATGTATCTGAGAGCCCAGAGATCCCCAAAGTACCCAGGAGTCCACTGATCCTCAAAGTATCTGAGAGCCCAGAGATCCCCAATGTTCCTGAGAGTTCAGAGATCCCCAATGTACCCGAGAGACCAGAGATCCCCAAAGTATCTGACAGCCCAGAGATCCCCAATGTGCCCGAGAGGACAGAGATCCCCAAAGTATCTTAGAGCCCAGAGATCCCCAATATGCCTGAGAGTTCAGAGATCCCCAATGTACCTGAGATTCCAGAGATTGCCAAAGTATCTGAGAGCCCAGAGATCGCCAATGTACCCGAGAGCCCAGAAATCCCAATGTATCTGAGTGCCCAGAGATCCCCAAAGTTCCTGAGAGTTCAGAGATCCCCAAAGTATCTGAGAACCCAGAGATCCCCAATGTTCCTGAGACTTCAGAGTTCCCCAAAGTATCTGAGAGCCCAGAGATCCCCAATGTTCCTGAGAGTTCATAGATCCCCAATGTACCCGAGGCTCCAGAAATCCCCAATGTACCCGAGTGTCCAGAGATCCCCAATGTAGCCGAGAGTCCTGAGATCCCCAATCTACCCGAGAGCCCGGAGATCCCCAATGTACCCACGAGCCCAAAAATCCACAATGCACCCAAGAGTCCAGAGATCCCCAATGTATACGATAGTCCCGAGGTACCCAATGTAACTGAGAGCCCAGAGATCCCCAGTGTACCTGAGAGTCCAGAGATCCCAAATGTATCCGAAAGTCCCAAGATACCCAATGTGTCTGAGAGCCCAGAGATCTCCAATGTATCTAGGAGCCCAGAGATCCCCAATGTTCCTGAGAGTGCAGAGATCCCCAATTTACCCAAGGGTTCTGAGATCCCCAATGTACCCGAGGGTCCAGAGATCCCCAATATAGCTGAGTGCCCAGAGATCCCCAATGTACCCGAGAGCCCATGGATCCCTAATGAACCCGAGAGCCCATGGATCCCCAATGTTCCCGGGAGGCCAGAGATCACCAATGTACCTGAGAGCCCGGAGATCCCCAATGAACCCAAGAGCGCAGAGATCCTCAATGTATCCAAGAATCCAGAATCCCCAATGTACCCTAGAGCCGAGATATCCCCAATGTACCCAAGAGCCAAAAAATCCCCAATGCACCCAAGAGTCCAGAGATCCCCAATGTATCCGAGAGTCCTGAGATACCCAATGTATCTGAGAGCCCAGAGATCCCCAGTGTACCTGAGAGTCCAGAGATCCCCAATGTATCCAAGGTTCCTGAGATACCCAATGTGTCTGGGAGCCCAGTGATCCCCAATGTATCTAGAGCCCAGAGGTCACCAATGTTCCTGAGAGTCTGGAGGTCCCCAATGTGCCCGAGAGTCCAGAGATCCCCAATATACCCGAATGTCCAGAGATACCCCATGTACCCGAGAGCCCAGAGATTCTCAATGCACCTGATACCGGAGATCGCCAATGAAACCGAGTGTCCAGAGATCACCCAGGTTCCTGAGAAATCAGAGATCCCAAATGTACTCGAGAGTCCAGAGAAACCCAATGAAGCCGAGAGTCCCGAGATCCCAGATGTATCCGAGAGTCCAGAGATCACCAATGTAACCGAGAGCCCAGAAATCCCCAATGTACCTGAGAGACAAGAAATCCCCAATGTACCCGAGAGTCCAGACGTCCCCAATGTATCTGAGAGCCCAGAGATCCCCAATGTGCCCAAGAGCCCAGAGATCCCCAATGTATCTGAGAGCCCAGAGATCCCCAATGTTCCTGAGAGTTCAGAGGACCCCAAAGTATCTGAGAGCCCAGAGATCCCCAATGTACCCGAGAGCCCAGAGATCCCCAAAGTATCTGAGAACCCAGAGATCCCCAATGTTCCTGAGAGTTCAGACATCCCCAAAAGTATCTGAGAGCCCAGCGATCCCCAATGTTCCTGAGAGTTCAGAGATCCCCGAAGTATCTGACAGACCAGAGATCCCCAGTGTACCCGAGAGCCCGGAGATCCCCAATATACCCGAGAGCCCGGAGATCCCCAATGTACCAGAGAGCCTAAGATCACCAATGTACCCAAGAACCCAAAAATCCCCAATGCACCCAAGAGTCCAGAGATCCCCAATCTATCCGAGAGTCCCGAGATACACAATGTATCTGAGAGCCCAGAGATCCCCAGTGTACCTGAGAGTCCAGAGATCCCCAATGTATCCGAGAGTCCTGAGATTCCCAATGTGTCTGAGAGCCCAGAGATCCCCAATGTATCTAGGAGACCAGAGATCACCAATGTTCCTGAGTGTCTGGAGATCCCCAATGAGCCCAAGAGTACGGAACTCCCCAATGTACCCAAATGTCCAGAGATCCCCAATGTATCCGAGTGTCCAGAGATTCCCAATGAACCTGAGACTCTGGAGATCTCCAATTTACCCGCATGTCCAGAGATCCCTCATGTTCCTGAGAAGTCAGAGATCCCAAATGTACACGAGAGTCCAGAGAAATCCAATGTAGCCGAGAGTTCCGAGATACCCAATGTATCCGTGAGTCCAGAGATCCCCAATGCATCTGAGAGCCCAGAGATCCCCAATGTTCCTGAAAGTTCAGAAAAACCCAATGTACCCGGGAGTCCAGAGATCCCCAAAGTATATGAGAGCCCAGAGATCCCCAATGTTCCTGAGAGCCCGGAGATACCCAATGTACCCAAGAGTCCGGAGATCCCCAATGTACCCAAGAGCACAGAGATCCCCATTGTACCTGAGAGTCCAGCGATCCCAAATGTACCCAGGAGTCCATAGATCCCCAATGTATCCGAGAGTCCTGAGATACCCAATGTATCTGAGAGCCCAGTAATCCCCAATGTACCCGCGAGCCCAAAAATCCACAATGCACCCAAGAGACCAGAGATCCCCAATGTATACGATAGTCCCGAGATACCCAATGTATCTGAGAGTCCAGAGATCCCCAGTCTACCTGAGAGTCCAGAGGTCCCCAATGTATACGAGAGTCCCAATATACCCAATGTGTCTAAGAGGCCAGAGATCTCCAATGTATCTAGGAGCCCAGAGATCCCCAATGTTCCTGAGAGTGCAGAGATCCCCAATTTACCCAAGGGTCCTGAGATCCCAATGTACCTTAGGGTCCAGAGATCCCCAATATAGCTGAGAGCCCAGAGATCCCCAATGTACCCGAGAGCCCATGGATCCCTAATGAACCCGAGAGCCCATGGATCCCCAATGTTCCCGGGAGTCCAGAGATCCCCAATGTACCTGAGAGCCCGGAGATGCATAATGTACCCGAGAGCCCGAAGATCCCCAAAGTACCCAAGAGCCCAAGAATCCTCAATGCATCCAAGAATCCAGAAATCCCCAAAGTACCCGAGAGCCCAGAGATCCCCAATGTACCCAAGAGCCCAAAAATCCTCCATGCACCCAAGAGTCCAGAGATCCCCAATGTATCCGATAGTCCCGAGATACCCAATGTATCTGAGAGCCCAGAGATCCCCAGTGTGCCTGAGAGTCCGGAGATCCCCAAAGTATCCGAGAGTCCTGAGATCCCCAATGTGTCTGAGAGCCCAGAGATCCCCAATGTATCTAGGAGCCCAGAGGTCACCAATGTTCCCGAGAGTCTTGAGATCCCCAATGTGCCCGAGAGTCGGGAGATCACCAATGTTCCCGAATGTCCAGAGATCTCCCATGTACCCGAGAGTCCAGAGATTCCCAATGTATCCGAGAGTCCCGAGATACCCAATGTATCTTAGAGCCCAGAGATCCCCAGTGTACCTGAGAGTTCAGAGATCCCCAATGTATCCGAGAGTCCTGAGACCCAATGTGTCTGAGAGCCCAGAGATCCCCAATGAATCTAGGAGCCCAGAGGTCACCAATGTTCCTGAGAGTCTGGAGATCCCCAATGTGCCCGAGAGTCGGGAGATCCCCAATGTTCCCGAATGTCCAGAGATCTCCCATGTACCCGAGAGTCCAGAGATTCTAAATGCACCTGATAGTCTGGAGATCGCCAATGAAACCAAGTGTCCAGAGATCCCCCAATTTCCTTAGAAATCAGAGATCCCAAATGTACACAAGAGTCCAGAGAAACCCAATGAAGCCGAGAGTCCCGAGATCCCCGATGTATCTGAGTGTCCAGAGATCCACAATGTACCCAAGAGTCCAGACGTCCCCAATGTATCTGAGAGCCCAGCGATCCCCAATGTACCCAAGAGCCCAGAGATCCCCAAAGTATCTGAGAGCCCAGAGATCCCCAATGTTCCTGAGAGTTCAGAGGTCCCCAAAGTATCTGAGAGCCCAGAGATCCCCAATGTACCCGAGAGCCCAGAGATCCCCAAAGTATCTGAGAACCCAGAGATCCCCAATGTTCCTGAGAGTTCAGACATCCCCAAAAGTACCTTAGAGCCCAGCGATCCCCAATGTTCCTGAGAGTTCAGAGATCCCCGAAGTATCTGACAGACCAGAGATCCCCAGTGTACCCGAGAGCCCGGAGATCTCCAATGTACCCGAGGGCCCGGAGATCCCCAATTTACTCGAGAGCCGAAGATCCCCAATGTACCCAAGAGCCCAAAAATCCCCAATGCACCCAAGAGTCCAGAGGACCCCAATGTATCCGAGAGTCCCGAGATTCCCAATGTGTCTGAGAGCCCAGAGATCCCAAATGTATCTAGGAGATCTAGGAGACCAGAGATCACCAATGTTCCTGAGAGTCTGGAGATCCCCAATGAGCCCGAGAGTATGGAACTCCCCAATGTACCCAATTGTCCAGATATCCCCGATGTACCCGAGAGTCCAGAGATTCCCAATGAACCTGAGAGTCTGGAGATATCCAATTTACCCACATGTCCGAGATCCCAAATGTACACGAGAGTCCAGAGAACTCCAATGTAGCCGAGAGTTCCGAGATACCCAATGTATCCGTGAGTCCAGAGATCTCCAATGCATCTGAGAGCTCAGAGATCCCCAATGTTCCTGAAAGTTCAGAAAAACACAATTTACCCGAGAGTCCAAAGATCCCCAATGTATCTGAGAGCCCAGAGATCCCCAACGATCATGAGAGTCCAGTGATCCACAAAGTATCTGAGACCTAAGAGATCCCCAATGTTCTAGAGAGTTCAGAGATCCCCAATGTACCCGGGAGTCCAGATAGCCCCAAAGTATCTGACAGCCCAGAGATCCCCAAAGTACGCGAGAGTCCAGAGATCCCCAAAGTATATGAGAGCCCAGAGATCCCCAATGTTCCTGAGAGCCCGGAGATCCCCAGTGTACCCAAGAGTCCGGAGATCCCCAATGTACCCGAGAGCACAGAGATCCCCAATGTACCTGAGAGTTCAGCGATCCCAAATATACCCGGGAGTCCATAGATCCCCAATGTATCCGCGAGTCCTGAGATACCCAATGTATCTGAGAGCCCCGTGATCTGCAGGGTACCCAAGAGCCCAGAAATGGCCAATGCACCCGCGAGCCCAGAAATCCCCAATGTACCCGAGAGTCCAGAGATCCCCAATGCACCCAAGAGTCCAGAGATCCCCAATGTACCAAAGAGTCCAGATATTCCCAATGTATCCGGGAGTCCCGAGATACCCAATGTATCCGAGAGTCGGGAGATCCCCAATGCATCTGAGAGCCCAGAGATCCCCAATGTTCCTGAGAGTTCAGAAATCCACAATGTACCCGAGAGTCCAGAGATCCCCAATGTATCTGAGAGCCCAGAGATCCCCAATGTACCCGGGTGTCCAGTGATCCCCATGTATCTGAGAGCCCAGAGATCCCAAATGTTCCTGAGAGTTCAGAAATTCCCAATGTACCCGAGAGTCCAGTGATCCCCAATGTATCTGAGAGCCCAGAGATCCACAATGTGCCTGACAGTGCTTTGATCCCCAAAGTATCAGAGAGTCCAGAGATCCCCAATGTATCTGGGAGCCCAGAGATCCCCAATGTACCCGGGAGCCCACAGATTCCCAAAGTATCTGAGAGCCCAGATATCCCCAATGTTCCTGAGAGTGCAGAGATCCCCAATGTACCTGAGAGTCCAGAGATCGCCAAAGTAACTGAGAGCCCAGAGATCCCCAATGTATTTTAGAGCCCACAGATTCCAATGTTCCTGAGAGTTCAGAGGTCCACAAAGTATCTGAGTGCCCAAAGATCCCCAATGTACCCGAGAGCCCAGAAATCCCCAAAGTATCTGAGAACCCAGAGATTCCCAATGTTCCTGAGAGTTCAGAGATCCCCAAAGTATCTGAGAGCCCAGAGATCCCTAATGTACCTGAGGGTCCAGAGATCTCCAATATAGCCGAGAGCCCAGAGATCCCCAATGTGCCCGAGAGCCCATGGATCCCCACGAACCCGAGAGCCCATGGATCCCAGATGTTCCCGAGAGGCCAGAGATCCCCAATGTACCCGAGAGCCCGGAGATCCCCAATGTACCCAAGAGCCCAGAGATCCTCAATGTATCCAAGAATCCAGAAATCCCCAATGTACCCGAGAGCACAGAGATCCCCAATGCACCCAAGAGTCCAGAGATCCCCAATGTCGCCGAGAGTCCCGAGATACCCAATGTATCTGAGAGCCCAGAGATCCCCAGTGTACCTGAGAGCCCAGAGATCCCCAATGTATCCAAGAGTCCCGAGATACCCAATGTGTCTGAGAGCCCAGAGATCCCCAATGTATCTAGGAGCCCTGCGATCACCAATGTTCCTGATATTCTGGAGATCCCCAATGTGCCAGAGAGTCCAGAGATCCCCAATGTACCCGAATGTCCAGAGATCCCCCATGTACCCGAGAGTCCAGAGGCTTCCAATGCTCCTGAGAGTCCGTAGATCGCCAATGTACGCGAGTGTCCAGAGATCCCCCATGTTCCTGAGAAATCAGAGATCCCAAATGTACACGAGAGTCCGGAGAAACGCAATGAAGCCGAGAGTCCCGAGATTCCCAATGTACCTGACTGTCCAGAGATCACCAATGTAACCGAGAGCCCAGAAATCCCCCATGTACCTGAGAGCCCAGAAATCCCCAATGTACCCGAGAGTCCAGAGATCCACAATGTACCCAAGAGTAAAGACATCCCCAATGTATCTGAGAGTCTTGAGATCCCCAATGTTCCTGATAGTTCAGAGGTCCCCAAAGTATCTGAGAGCCCACAGATCCCCAATGTACCCGAGAGCCCAGAGATCCCCAAAGTATTTGAGAGCCCAGAGATCCCCAAAGGTCCTGAGAGTGCAGAGATCCCCAATGTACCCAAGGGTCCAGAGATCCCTAATGTACCCGAGAGTCCAGAGATCCCCAAAGTACCTGAGAGCCCAGAGATCCCCAATCTGCCCGAGAGCCCATGTATCCCCATGAACCTGAGAGCCCATGGATCCCAGATGTTCCCAAGAGGCCAGAGATCCCCAATGTACCCGAGAGCCCGGAGATCCCCAATGTACCCAAGAGCCCAGAGATCCTCAATGTATCCAAGAATCCAGAAATCCCCAATGTACCCGAGAGCACAGAGATCCCCAATGTACCCAAGAGCCAAAAAATCCCCAATGCACCCAAGAGTCCAGAGATCCCCAATGTAGCCGAGAGTCCTGAGATACCCAATGTGTCTGAGAGCCCAGAGATCCCCAATGTATCTAGGAGCCCAGAGGTCACCAATGTTCATGAGAGTCTGGAGATCCCCAATGTGCCCGAGAGTCGGGAGATCCCCTATGTTCCCGAATGTCCAGTGATCTCCCATGTACCCGAGAGTCCAGAGATTCTCAATGCACCTGATAGTCTAGAGATCGCCAATGAAACCGTGTGTCCAGAGATCCCCCAATTTCCTTAGAAATCAGAGATCCCAAATGTACACAAGAGTCCAGAGAAACCCAATGAAGCCGAGAGTCCCGAGATCCCCGATGTATCCGAGTGTCCAGAGATCCACAATGTACCCAAGAGCCCAGAGATCCCCAATGTATCTGAGAGCCCAGAGATCCCCAATGTTCCTGAGAGTTCAGAGGTCCCCAAAGTATCTGAGAGCCCAGAGATCCCCGATGTACCCGAGAGTCCAGAGATTCCCAATGAACCTGAGAGTCTGGAGATCTCCAATTTACCCACATGTCCAGAGATCCCTCATGTTCCTGAGAACTCAGTGATCCCAAATACACATGAGAGTCCAGAGAAATCCAATGTAGCCGAGAGTTCCGAGAAACCCATTGTATCCGTGAGTCCAGAGATCCCCAATGCATCTGAGAGCTCAGAGATCCCCAATGTTCCTGAAAGTTCAGAAAAACACAATGTACCCGAGAGTCCAGAGATCCCCAATGTATCTGAGTGCCCAGAGATCCCCAACGAACCTGAGAGTCCAGTGATCCACAAAGTATCTGAGACCTAAGAGATCTCCAATGTTCCAGAGAGTTCAGAGATCCCCAATGTACCCGGGAGTCCAGAGAACCCCAAAGTATCTGACAGCCAAGAGATCCCCAATGTACGCGAGAGTCCAAAGATCCCCAAAGTATATGAGAGCCCAGAGATCCCCAATGTTCCTGAGAGCCCGGAGATCCCCAGTGTACCCAAGAGTCCGGAGATCCCCAATGTACCCGAGAGCACAGAGATCCCCAATGTACCTGAGAGTTCAGCGATCCCAAATATACCCGGGAGTCCATAGATCCCCAATGTATCCGAGAGTCCTGAGATACCCAATGTATCTGAGAGCCCCGTGATCCGCAGGGTACCCAAGAGCCCAGAAATGCCCAATGCACCCGAGAGCCCAGAAATCCCCAATGTACCCGAGAGTCCAGAGATCCCCAATATACGCAAGAGTCCAGAGATCCCCAATGTACCCAAGAGTCCAGATATTCCCAATGTATCCGGGAGTCCCGAGATACCCAATGTATCTGAGAGCCCAGAGATACCCAATGTATCCGAGAGTCGGGAGATCCCCAATGCATCTGAGAGCCCAGAGATCCCCAATGTTCCTGAGAGTTCAGAAATCTACAATGAACCCGAGAGTCCAGAGATCCCCACTGTATCTGAGAGCCAAGAGATCCCCAATGTACCCGGGTGTCCAGTGATCCCAAAAGTATCTGAGAGCCCAGAGATTCCAAATGTTCCTGAGAGTTCAGAAATTCCCAATGTACCCGAGAGTCCAGTGATCCCCAATGTATCTGAGAGCCCAGAGATCCACAATTTGCCTGACAGTGCTTTGATTCCCAAAGTATCTGAGAGTCCAGAGATCCCCAATGTATCTGGGAGCCCAGAGATCCCCAATGTACGTGGGAGCCCACAGATTCCCAAAGTATCTGAGAGCCCAGATATCCCCAATGTTCCTGAGAGTGCAGAGATCCCCAAAGTACCTGAGAGTCCAGAGATCACCAAAGTATCTGAGAGCCCAGAGATCCCCAATGTATTTTAAAGCCCACAGATCTCCAATGTTCCTGAGAGTTCAGAGGTCCACAAAGTATCTGAGAGCCCAAAGTTCCCCAATGTACCCGAGATCCCAGAGTTCCCCAAAGTATCTGAGAACCCAGAGATTCCCAATGTTCCTGAGAGTTCAGAGATCCCCAAAGCATCTGAGAGCACAGAGATCCCTAATGTACCCGAGGGTCCAGAGATCTCCAATATAGCCGAGAGCCCAGAGATCCCCAATGTGCCCGAGAGCCCATGGATCCCCACAAACCCGAGAGCCCATGGATCCCAGATGTTCCCGAGAGGCCAGAGATCCCCAATATACCCGAGAGCCCGGAGATCCCCAATGTACCCAAGAGCCCAGAGATCCTCAATGTATCCAAGAATCCAGAAATCCCCAATGTACCCGAGAGCACAGAGATCCCCAATGCACCCTAGAGTCCTGAGATCCCCAATGTAGCCGAGAATCCCGAGATACCCAATGGATCTGAGAGCCCAGATATCCCCAGTGTACCTGAGACTCCAGAGATCCCCAATGTATCCAAGAGTCCCGAGATACCCAATGTATCTGAGAACACAGAGATCCCCAATGTATCTAGGAGCCCTGCGATCACCAATGTTCCTGAGAGTCTGGAGATCCCCAATGTGCCAGAGAGTCCAGAGATCCCCAATGTACCCGAATGTCCAGAGATCCCCCATGTACCCGAGAGTCCAGAGGTTTCCAATGCTCCTGAGAGTCCGTAGATTGCCAATGTACCCGAGTGTCCAGAGATCCCCCATGTTCCTGAGAAATCAGAGATCCCAAATGTACACGAGAGTCCAGAGAAACCCAATGAAGCCGAGAGGCCCGAGATCCCCAATGTATCCGAGTGTCCAGAGATCACCAATGTAACCGAAAGTCCAGAAATCCCTCATGTACCTGAGAGCCCAGAAATCCCCAATGTACCCGAGAGTCCAGAGATCCACAATGTACCCAAGAGTAAAGACATCCCCAATGTATCTGAGAGTCCAGAGTTCCCCAATGTACCCAAGAGCCCAGAGATCCCCAATGTATCTGAGAGCCCAGAGATCCCCAATTTTCCTGATAGTTCAGAGGTCCCCAAAGTATCTGAGAGCCCACAGATCCCCAATGTACCCGAGAGGCCAGAGATCCCCAAAGTATCTGAGAACCCAGAGATCCCCAATGTTCCTGAGAGTTCAGAGGTACCCAAACGTATCTGAGAGCCCAGAGATCCCCAAAGTTCCTGAGAGTGCAGAGATCCCCAATGAACCCAAGGGTCCAGAGATCCCTAATTACCCGAGGGTCCAGAGATCCCCAATATAGCCGAGAGCCCAGAGATCTCCAATCTGCCTGAGAGCCCATGTATCCCCATGAAGCTGAGAGCCCATGGATCCCAGATGTTCCTGAGAGGCCAGAGATCCCCAATGTACCCGAGAGCCCGGAGATCCCCAATGTACCCAAGAGCCCAGAGATCCTCAATGTATCCAAGAATCCAGAAATCCCCAATGTACCCGAGAGCACAGAGATCCCCAATGTACCCAAGAGCCAAAAAATCCCCAATGCACCCAAGAGTCCAGAGATCCCCAATGTAGCCGAGAGTCCCGAGATACCCAATGTATCTGAGAGCCCAGAGATCCACAATTTGCCTGACAGTGCTTTGATTCCCAAAGTATCTGAGAGTCCAGAGATCCCCAATGTATCTGGGAGCCCAGAGATCCCCCATGTACCCGGGAGCCCACAGATTCCCAAAGTATCTGAGAGCCCAGATATCCCCAATGTTCCTGAGAGTGCAGAGATCCCCAAAGTACCTGAGAGTCCAGAGATCGCCAAAGTATCTGAGAGCCCAGAGATCCCCAATGTATTTTAGAGCCCACAGATCTCCAATGTTCCTGAGAGTTCAGAGGTCCACAAAGTATCTGAGAGCCCAAAGATCCCCAATGTATCCGAGAGCCCAGAGATCCCCAAAGTATCTGAGAACCCAGAGATTCCCAATGTTCCTGAGAGTTCAGAGATCCCCAAAGCATCTGAGAGCACAGAGATCCCTAATGTACCCGAGGGTCCAGAGATCTCCAATATAGCCGAGAGCCCAGAGATCCCCAATGTATCTAGGAGCCCTGCGATCACCAATGTTCCTGAGAGTCTGGAGATCCCCAATGTGCCAGAGAGTCCAGAGATCCCCAATGTACCCGAATGTCCAGAGATCCCCCATGTACCCGAGAGTCCGGAGGTTTCCAATGCTCCTGAGAGTCCGTAGATCGCCAATGTACCCGAGTGTCCAGAGATCCCCCATGTTCCTGAGAAATCAGAGATCCCAAATGTACACGAGAGTCCAGGGAAACGCAATGAAGCCGAGAGTCCTGAGATCCCCAATGTATCCGAGTGTCCAGAGATCACCAATGTAACCGAGAGCCCAGAAATCCCTCATGTACCTGAGAGCCCAGAAATCCCCAATGTACCCGAGAGTCCAGAGATCCACAGTGTATCTGAGAGCCCAGAGATCCCCAATGTTCCTGATAGTTCAGAGGTCCCCAAAGTATCTGAGAGCCCACAGATCCCCAATGTACCCGAGAGGCCAGAGATCCCCAAAGTATCTGAGAACCCAGAGATCCCCAATGTTCCTGAGAGTTCAGAGATACCCAAACGTATCTGAGAGCCCAGAGATCCCCAAAGTTCCTGAGAGTGCAGAGATCCCCAATGTACCCAAGGGTCCAGAGATCCCTAATTACCCGAGGGTCCAGAGATCCCCAATATAGCCGAGAGCCCAGAGATCTCCAATCTGCCCGAGAGCCCATGTATCCCCATGAAGCTGAGAGCCCATGGATCCCAGATGTTCCTGAGAGGCCAGAGATCCCCAATGTACCCGAGAGCCCGGAGATCCCCAATGTACCCAAGAGCCCAGAGATCCTCAATGTATCCAAGAATCCAGAAATCCCCAATGTACCCGAGAGCACAGAGATCCCCAATGTACCCAAGAGCCAAAAAATCCCCAATGCACCCAAGAGTCCAGAGATCCCCAAAGTAGCCGAGAGTCCCGAGATACCCAATGTATCTGAGAGCACAGAGATCCCCAGTGTACCTGAGAGTCCAGAGATCCCCAATGTATCCAAGAGTCCCGAGATACCCAATGTGTCTGAGAGCCCAGAGATCCCCAATGTATCTAGGAGCCCTGCTATCACCAATGTTCCTGAGAGTCTGGAGATCCCCAATGTTCCCGAATGTCCCGAGATCCCCCATGTACCCGAGAGTCCAGAGGTTTCCAATGCTCCTGAGAGTCCGGAGATCGCCAATGTACCCGTGTGTCCAGAGATCCCCCATGTTCCTGAGAAATCAGAGATCCCAAATGTACACGAGATTCCAGAGAAACCCAATGAAGCTGTGAGTCCCGAGATCCCCAATGTATCCAAGTGTCCAGAGATCACCAATGTAACCGAGAGCCCTGAAATTCCCCATGTACCTGAAAGCCGAGAAATCCCCTAAGTACCCGAGAGTCCAGAGATCCAAAATGTATCCAAGAGTCCAGACATCCCCAATGTATCTGAGAGTCCAGAGTTCCCCATTGTATCCAAGAGCCCAGAGATCCCCAATGTATCTGAGAGCCCAGAGATCCCAAATGTTCCTGATAGTTCAGAGGTCCCCAAAGTATCTGAGAGCCCAGAGATCCCCAATGTTCCTGAGAGTTCAGAGATTCCCAAAAGTATCTGAGAGCCCAGCGATCCCCAATGTTCCTGAGAGTTCAGAGATCCCCGAAGTATCTGAAAGCCCAGAGATCCCCAGTGTAACCGACAGCCTGGAGATCCCCAATGTACCCGAGAGCCCGGAGATCCCCAATGTACGTGAGAGCCGAAGATCCCCAATGTACCCAAGCGTCCAGACATCCTCAATGCACCCAAGAATCCCGAGATCCCCAGTGTACCCGAGAGCCGAGAGATCGCCAATGTACCCAAGAGCCCAAAAATCCCCAATGCACCCTAGAGTCCAGAGATCCCCAATGTATCCGAGAGTTCCGAGATACCCAATGTATCTGAGAGCCCAGAGATCCCCAGTGTACCTGAGATTCCAGAGATCCCCAATGTATCCGAGAGTAACGAGATTCCCATTGTGTCTGAGAGTCCAGAGGTCCCCATTGTATCTTGGAGACCAGAGATCACCAATGTTCCTGAGAGTCTGCAGATCTCCAATGAGCCCCAGAGTACGGAACTCCCCAATTTACCCGAATGTCCAGAGATCCCCGATGTACCCGAGAGTCCAAAGATTCCCAAAGAACCTGAGAGTCGGAGATCGCCAATGTACCCGCGTGTCCAAAGATCCCTCATGTCTCTATGAAATCAAAGATCCCAAATGTACACGAGAGTCCAGAGAAATCCAATGTAGCCGAGAGTTCCGAGATACCCAATGTATCCGTGTGTCCAGAGATCCCCAATGCATCTTAGAGCCCAGAGATCCCCAATGTTCCGGAAAGTTCAGAAAAACCCAATGTACCCGAGAGTCCAGAGATCCCCAATGTATCAGAGAGCCCAGAGATCCCCAACGAACCTGAGAGTCCAGTGATCCACAAAGTATCTGAGAGCTAAGAGACCCCCAATGTTCCAGAGAGTTCAGAGGTCCCCAATGTACCCGGGAGTCCAGAGAACCCCAATGTTCCTGAGAGTTCAGAGATCCCCAAAAGTATCTGAGAGCCCTGCGATCCCCAATGTTCCTGAGAGTTCAGCGATCCCCGAAGTATCTGACAGCCCAGAGATCCCCAGTGTACCCGAGAGCACGGAGATCCTAAATGTACCCAAGAGCCCGGAGATCCCCAATGTACCCAATTGTCCAGAGAACCTCAAAGTATTCGAGAATCCAGAGATCCCCAGTGTACCCGACAGCCCAGAGATCCCCAATGTAACCAAGAGCCCAAAAATCCCCAAAGCACCCAAGAGTCCAGAGATCACCAATGTATCCGAGAGTCCCGAGATGCCCAATGTATCTGACAGCCCAGAGATCCCCAGTGTACCTGAGTGTCCAGAGATCCCCAATGTATCCGAGAGTCCCGAGATTCCCATTGTGTCTGAGAGCTCAGAGATCCCCAATGTATCTAGGAGCCCAGAGGTCTCCAATGTTCCTGAGAGTGTGGAGATCCGCAATGAGCCCGAGAGTACGGAAATCCCCAATGTACCCGAATGTCCAGAGATCCCCCTTGTACCCGAGAGTGCAGAGATTTTCAATGAAACTGAGAGTCCGGAGATTGCCAATGTACCCGCGTGTTCAGAGATCCCTCATGTTCCTGAGAAATCAGAGATCCCAAACGTACACGAGAGTCCAGAGAAATCCAATACAGCCGAGAGTTCCGAGGTATCCAATGTATCCGTGAGTCCAGAGATCCCCAATGCATCTGAGAGCCCAGAGATCCACAATGGTCCCGAGAGCCGAGAGATCCCCAATGTACCCGAGAGCCCATAAATCCCCAATGCACCCAAGAGTCCAGAGAACACCAATGTATACGAGAGTCCCGAGATAGCCATTGATTCTGAGAGCCCAGAGATCCCCAGTGTACCTGAGAGTCCATAGATCCCCAATGTATCCGAGAGTCCTGAGATACCCAATGTATCTGAGAGCACAGTGATCCGCAGTGTACCCGAGAACCCAGAAATCCCCAATGTACACGAGAGCCCAGAAATCCCAAATGTACCCGTAAGGCCAGAGATCCCCAATGTACCCA
Organism: Carcharodon carcharias; assembly: GCF_017639515.1. Lineage (NCBI taxonomy): Eukaryota > Metazoa > Chordata > Chondrichthyes > Lamniformes > Lamnidae > Carcharodon > Carcharodon carcharias. The sequence goes on along the minus strand of NC_054475.1, from coordinate 56,938,814 downwards.
AGAGTCCAAATATTCCCAATGTATCCGAGAGTCCCCAGATACCCAATGTATCTGACAGCCCAGAGATACAGAATGTATCCGAGAGTCAGGAGATCCCCAATGCATCTGAGAGTCCAGAGATCCCCAATGTTCCTGAGAGTTCAGAAATCCCCAATGTACCTGAGAGTCCAGAGATCCCCAATGTATCTGAGAGCCAAGAGATCCCCAATGTACCCAGGTGTCCAGTGATCCCCAAAGTATCTGACAGCCCAAAGATCACCAATGTTCCTGAGAGTCCAGTAATCCCCAATGTACCCGAGAGTCCAGAGATCCCCAATGTATCTGAAAGCCCAGAGATCCCCAATGTATCTAGGAGCCCAGAGATCACCAATGTTCCTGAGAGTGTGGAGATCCCCAATGAGCCCGAGAGTACGGAAATCCCCAATGTACCCGAATGTCCAGAGATCCCTCTTGTACCCGAGAGTGCAGAGATTCTCAATGAAACTGAGAGTCCGGAGATCGCCAATGTACCCGCGTGTTCAGAGATCCCTCATGTTCCTGAGAAATCAGAGATCCCAAACGTACACGAGAGTCCAGAGAAATCCAATACAGCCGAGAGTTGCGAGGTACCCATTGTATCCGTGAGTCCAGAGATCCCCAATGCATCTGAGAGCACAGAGATCCCCAATGTACCCGAGAGCCCATAAATCCCCAATGCACCCAAGAGTCCAGAGAACACCAATGTATCCGAGAGTCCCGAGATAGCCATTGATTCTGAGAGGCCAGAGATCCCCAGTGTACCTGAGAGTCCATAGATCCCCAATGTATCCGAGAGTCCTGAGATACCCAATGTATCTGAGAGCCCAGTGATCCGCAGTGTACCCGAGAACCCAGAAATCCCCAATGTACACGAGAGCCCAGAAATCCCAAATGTACCTGTAAGGCCAGAGATCCCCAATGTACCCAAGAGTCCACATATTCCCAATGTATCCGAGAGTCCCCAGATACCCAATGTATCTGACAGCCCAGAGATACAGAATGTATCCGAGAGTCAGGAGATCCCCAATGCATCTGAGAGCCCAGAGATCCCCAATGTTCCTGAGAGTTCAGAAATCCCCAATGTACCCGAGAGTCCAGAGATCCCCAATGTATCTGAGAGCCAAGAGATCCCCAATGTACCCAGGTGTCCAGTGATCCCCAAAGTATCTGACAGCCCAGAGATCCCCAATGTACCCGAGAGCCCAGAGATCCCCAAAGTTTCTGAGAGCCCAGAGATCCCCAATGTTCCTGAGAGTTTAGGGATCCGCTATGTACATGAGAATCCAGAGATCGCCAAAGTATCTGAGAGCCCAGAGATCCCCAATGTACACGAGAGCCCAGAGATCCCCAATGTATCTGAGTGCCCAGAGATCCACAAAGTTCCTGATAGTTCAGTTGTCCCCAAAGTATCTGAGAGCCCAGAGATCCCCAATGTACCCGAGAGCCCAGTGATGGCCAAAGTATCTGAGAGCCCAGAGATCCCCAATGTAGCCGAGAGCCCAGATTTCCCCAATGTAACCGCGAGCCCGGAGATCCCCAATGTACCTGAGAGCCCGGAGATCTCCAATGTACCCGAGAGCCCGAAGATCCCCAATGTACCCAAAAGCCCAGAGATCTTCAATGTAGCCAAGGATCCAAAGATTCCCAATGTACCCGAGAGCCCAGAGATCCCCAATGTACCCGAGAGCGCAAAACTCCCCAATGCACCCAAGAGTCCAGAGATCCCCAGTGTATCCGAGAGTCCCGAGATACCCAATGAAACTGAGATCCCAGAGATCCCCAGTGTTCCTGAGAGTCCAGAGATCCCCAACGAATCTGAGGGTACCGAGATACCCAATGTGTCTGAGAGCCCAGAGATCTCCAATGTATCTTGGAGCCCAGAGATCACTAATGTTCCTGAGAGTCTGGAGATCCCCAATGTGCCCGAGTGGCCAGAGATACCCCATGTTCCTGAGAAATCAGAGATTCCAAATGTACACGAGAGTCCAGAAAAACCCAATGAAGCCGAGTGTCCCGAGATCCCCAATGTATCCGAGAGTCTAGAGATCACCAATGTAACTGAGAGCCCAGAAATCCCCAATGTACCCGAGAGCTCAGAAATCCCCAATGTATCTGAGAGCCCAGAGATCCCCAATGTTCCTGAGAGTTCAGAGGTCCCCAAAGTATCTGAGAGCCCAGAAATCCCCAATGGACCCGAGAGCCCAGAGATCCCCAAAGTATCTGAGAAGCCAGAGGTCCCTAATGTTCCTGAGAGTTCAGAGATCCCCAAAAGTATCTGAGCGCCCAGAGATCCCCAATATTCCTGAGAGTTCAGAGATCCCCAATATTCCTGAGAGTTCAGAGATCCGCAAAGTATCTGAGAGCCCAGAGATCCCCAATGTACCTGAGAGCCCGAAGATCCCCAATGTACCCAAGAGCCCAGAGATCCTCAATATATCCAAGAATCCAGAGATCACCAATGTACCCGAGAGCCCAGAGACCCCCAATGTATCCGAGAGTCCCGAGATAGCCAATGTATCTGAGAGCCCAGAGATCCCCAGTGTACCTGAGAGTCCAGAGATCCCCAATGTATCCGAGAGTCCCGAGATTCCCAATGTATCTGAGAGCCCAGAGATCCCCAATGTATCTAGGAGCCCAGAGATCACCAATGTTCCTGAGAGTCTGGATTTCCCCAATGAGCCCGAAAGTCCGGAGATCCCGAATGTCCAGAGATCCCCCATCTACCTGAGCGTCCAGAGATTCCCAATGTACCTGAGAGTCCGGAGTTCGCCAATGTACCCGAGTGTCCAGAGATCCCCCATGTTCCTGAGAAATCAGAGATCCGAAATGTACACGAGAGTGCAGAGACATGAAATTTAGCCATGATTACCGAGATCCCCAATGTATCCTAGAGTCCAGAGATCACCAATGTAACCGAGAGTCCAGAAATCCCCAATGTACCCGGGAGCCCAGAAATCCCCAATGTACCCGAGAGTCCAGAGATCCAAAATGTACCCAAGAGTCCAGACATCCCCAATGTATCTGAGAGTCCAGAGTTCCCCAATGTATCCAAGAGCTCAGAGATCCCCAATGTATCTGAGAGCCCAGAGTTCCCCAATGTTCCTCATAGTTCAGAGGTCCCCAAAGTATCTGAGAGCCCAGAGATCCCCAATGAACCCGAGAGCCCAGAGATCCCCAAAGTATCTGAGAACCCAGAGATCCCCAATGTTCCTGAGAGTTCAGAGATCCCCAAAAGTATCTGAGAGCCCAGCGATCCCCAATGTTCCTGAGAGTTCAGAGATCTCCGAAGTATCTGACAGCCCAGAAATCCCCAGTGTAACCGACAGCCTGGAGATCCCCAGTGAACCCGAGAGCCCGGAGATCCCCAATGTACGTGAGAGCCGAAGATCCCCAATGTACCCAAAAGTCCAGACATCCTCAAGGCACCCAAGAATCCATAGATCACCAGTGTACCCGAGAGCCGAGAGATCCTCAATGTACCCAAGAGCCCAAAAATCCCCAATGCACCCTAGAGTCCAGAGATCCCCAATGTATCCGAGAGTTCCGAGATACCCAATGTATCTGAAAGCCCAGAGATCCCCAGTGTACCTGAGATTCCAGAGATCCCCAATGTATCCGAGAGTAATGAGAATCCCATTGTGTCTGAGACTCCAGAAATCCCCATTGTATCTAGGAGACCAGAGATCACCAATGTTCCTGAGAGTCTGGAGATCCCCAACGAGCCCCAGAGTACGGAACTCCCCAATTTACCCGAATGTCCAGAGATCCCCGATGTACCCGAGAGTCAAAAGATTCCCAAAGAACCTGAGAGTCGGAGATCGCCAATGTACCCGTGTGTCCAGAGATCCCTCATGTTTCTATGAAATCAAAGATCCCAAATGTACACGAGAGTCCAGAGAAATCCAATGTAGCCGAGAGTTCCGAGATACCCAATGTATCCGTGTGTCCAGAGATCCCCAATGCATCTGAGAGACCAGAGATCCCCAATGTTCCTGAGAGTTCAGGAAAACCCAATGTACCCGAGAGTCCAGAGATCCCCAATGTATCAGAGAGCCCAGAGATCCCCAACGAACCTGAGAGTCCAGTGATCCACAAAGTATCTGAGAGCTAAGAGACCCCCAATGTTCCAGAGAGTTCAGAGATCCCCAATGTACCCGGGAGTCCAGAGAACCCCAATGTTCCTGAGAGTTCAGAGATCCCCAAAAGTATCTGAGAGCCCAGCGAACCCCAATTTTCCTGAGAGTTCAGCGATCCCCGAAGTATCTGACAGCCCAGAGATCCCCAGTGTACCCGAGAGCCCGGAGATCCCCAATGTACCCGAGAGCCCGGAGATCCCCAATGTACCCGAGAGCCGAAGATCCCCAATGTACCCAAGAGTCCAGAGATCCTCAAAGTATCCGAGAATCCAGAGATCCCCAGTGTACCCGAGAGCCCAGAGATCCCCAATGCACCCAAGAGTCCAGAGATCCTCAATGTATCTGAGAGCCCGCAGATCCCCAAAGTACCCGAGAGCCCAGAGATCCCCAGTGTACCTGTGTCCAGAGATCCCCAATGTATCCGAGAGTCCCGAGATTCCCATTGTGTCTGAGAGCTCAGAGATCCCCAATGTATCTAGGAGCCCAGAGGTCACCAATGTTCCTGAGAGTGTGGAGATCCGCAATGAGCCCGAGAGTACGGAAATCCCCAATGTACCCAAATGTTCAGATATCCCCCTTGTACCCGAGAGTGCAGAGATTCTCAATGAAACTGAGAGTCTGGAGATCGCCAATGTACCCGCGTGTTCAGAGATCTCTCATGTTCCTGAGAAATCAGAGATCCCAAACGTACACGAGAGTCCAGAGAAATCCAATACAGCCGAGAGTTCTGAGGTACCCAAAGTATCCGTGAGTCCAGAGATCCACAATGCATCTGAGAGCCCAGAGATCCACAATGTACCCGAGAGCCGAGAGATCCCCAATGTACCCGAGAGCCCATAAATCCCCAATGCACCCAAGAGTCCAGAGAAAACCAATGTATCCGAGAGTCCCGAGATAGCCATTGATTCTGAGAGGCCAGAGATCCCCAGTGTACATGAGAGTCCATAGATGCCCAATGTATCCGAGAGTCCTGAGATACCCAATGTATCTGAGAGCCCTGTGATCCGCAGTGTACCCGAGAAGCCAGAAATCTCCAATGTACCCGAGAGCCCAGAAATCCCCAATGTACCTGTAAGGCCAGAGATCCCCAATGTACCCAAGAGTCCACATATCCCCAATGTATCCGAGAGTCCCGAGATACACAATGTATCTGACAGCCCAGAGATACAGAATGTATCCGAGAGTCAGGAGATCCCTAATGCATCTGAGAGCCCAGAGATCCCCAATGTTCCTGAGAGTCCAGTAATCTGCAATGTACCCGAGAGTCCAGAGATCCCCAATGTATCTGAGAGCCCAGAGATCCCCAAAGTTTCTGAGAGCCCAGAGATTGCCAATGTTCCTGAGAGTTTAGGGATCCCCTATGTACATGAGAGTCCAGAGATCGCCAAAGTATCTGAGAGCCCAGAGATCCCCAATGTACCCGAGAGCCCTGAGATCCACAAAGTATCTGAGTGCCCAGAGATCCACAATGTTCCTGATAGTTCAGAGGTCCCCAAAGTATCTGAGAGCCCAGAGATCCCCAATGTACCCGAGAGCCCAGTGATGGCCAAAGTATCTGAGAGCCCAGAGATCCCCAATGTAGCCGAGAGCCCAGATTTCCCCAATGTACTCGAGAGCCCGGAGATCCCCAATGTTCCCGAGAGCCCGGAGATCTCCAATGTACCCGAGAGCCTGAAGATCCGCAATGTACCCGAGAGCCCAGGGATCCACAATCTACCTGAGAGCCCGAAGATCCCAAAAGTACCCTAGAGCCTGGAGATCCCCAATGTAACTGAAAGCCAAGGGTTTCCCCAATGTACCTGAGAGCCCGGAGATCCCCAATGCACCCGAGAGTCTGGAGATCCCCAATGTACCCGAGAGCACAGAGATCCCTAATGTACCTGAGAGTCCAGCGATGCCAAATGTATCCTAGAATCCAGAGATCACCAGTGTACCCGAGAGTCCGGAGATTGCCAATGTATCCGAGCATCCGGAGATCCACAATGTACCCGAGATTCTGGAGGAACCCAATGTACCCGAGAGCCCAGAGATCCCCCAATATACCCGAGAGCCGAGGGATCCTCAATTTAGCCAAGTGCCCGGAGATCCCCAATGTACCTGAGATTCCTGAGAACCCAATGCACCTGAGAGTCCAGAGATCCCCAGTGTATCCTAGGATCCAGAGACCCCAAGTGTACCCAAGTGCCCGGAGTTCCCCAAGGTATCTGAGAGCCCAGAGATCCCCAACGTTCGAGAGTTCAGAGATTCTCAATGTACCCGAGAGTCCAGAGTTCGCCAAAGTATCTGAGAGCCCAGAGATCCCCAATGTACCCAAGAGCCCAGAGATCCCCAAAGTATCTGAGAGCCCAGAAGATCCCCAATGTTCCTGAGAGTTCAGGGTTCCCCAAAGTATCTGAGAGCCCAGAGATCACCAATGTACCCGAGAGCCCAACATCCCCAAAGTATCTGAGAGACCAGAGAGTCCCAATGTTCCTGAGAGTTCAGAGATCCCCAAAGTATCTGAGAGCCCAGAGATCCCCAAGGTTCCTGAGAGTTCAGAGATACCCAAAGTAACCGAGGGTCCAGAGATCCCCAATGTATCCGAGGGTCGTGAGATCCCCAATGTTGCCGAGAGCCCAAGATACCCAATGTACCCGAAGGCCGGGAGATCTCCAATATACCCGAGTGTCCGGATATACCCAATGTATCCAAGAGCCCGACGATCCCTGATGCACCCAAGAGCCCAGGGATCCCCAATGTATCTGAGAATCCAGAGATCCCCAAGGTACCCGAGAGCACAGAGATCCCCAATGTACCCGAGAGCCCCAAAATCCCCAATGCACCCAAGAGCCCAGAGAACCCCAATGTATCCGAGAGTCCCGAGATACCATTTGTATCCGAGAGCCCAGAGATCCCCAGTGTCCCTGAAAGTCCCGAGATGCCCAATGTATCCGAGAGTCCAGAGGTACCCAATGAATCTGAGAGCCCAGAGATCCCCAGTGTACCCAAGAGCCCAGAAATCCCCAATGTACCCGAGAGCCCAGAAATCCCCAATGTACCCGTAAGGCAAGAGATCCCCAATGTACCAAAGAGTCCACATATCCCCAATGTATCCGAGAGTCCCGAGATACCCAATGTATCTGACAGCCCAGAGATACAAAATGTATCCGAGAGTCAGGAGATCCCCAATGCATCTGAGAGCCCAGAGATCCCCAATGTTCCTGAGAGTCCAGTAATCCGCAATGTACCCGAAAGTCCAGAGAGCCCCAATGTATCTGAGAGCCCAGAGATCCCCAATGTACCCGAGAGTCCGGAGATTGCCAATGTATCCGAGCATCCGGAGATCCACATTGTACCCGAGATTCTGGAGGAACCCAATGTACCCGAGAGCCCAGAGATCCCCCAATATACCCGAGAGCCGAGGGATCCTCAATTTCGCCAAGTGCCCGGAGATCCCCAATGTACCTGAGATTCCTGAGAACCCAATGCACCTGAGAGTCCAGAGATCCCCAGTGTATCCTAGGATCCAGAGATCCCAAGTGTACCCAAGTGCCCGGAGTTCCACAAGGTATCTGAGAGCCCAGAGATTCCGAACGTTCGAGAGTTCAGAGATTCTCAATGTACCCGAGAGTCCAGAGATCGCCAAAGTATCTGAGAGACCAGAGAGTCCCAATGTTCCTGAGAGTTCAGAGATCCCCAAAGTATCTGAGAGCCCAGAGATCCCCAAGGTTCCTGAGAGTTCAGAGATACCCAAAGTAACCGAGGGTCCAGAGATCCCCAATGTATCCGAGGGTCGTGAGATCCCCAATGTTGCCGAGAGCCCAAGATACCCAATGTACCCGAAGGCCGGGAGATCTCCAATATACCCGAGTGTCCGGATATACCCAATGTATCCAAGAGCCCGACGATCCCTGATGCACCCAAGAGCCCAGGGATCCCCAATGTATCTGAGAATCCAGAGATCCCCAAGGTACCCGAGAGCACAGAGATCCCCAATGTACCCGAGAGCCCCAAAATCCCCAATGCACCCAAGAGCCCAGAGAACCCCAATGTATCCGAGAGTCCCGAGATACCATTTGTATCCGAGAGCCCAGAGATCCCCAGTGTCCCTGAAAGTCCCGAGATGCCCAATGTATCCGAGAGTCCAGAGGTACCCAATGAATCTGAGAGCCCAGAGATCCCCAGTGTACCCAAGAGCCCAGAAATCCCCAATGTACCCGAGAGCCCAGAAATCCCCAATGTACCCGTAAGGCAAGAGATCCCCAATGTACCAAAGAGTCCACATATCCCCAATGTATCCGAGAGTCCCGAGATACCCAATGTATCTGACAGCCCAGAGATACAAAATGTATCCGAGAGTCAGGAGATCCCCAATGCATCTGAGAGCCCAGAGATCCCCAATGTTCCTGAGAGTCCAGTAATCCGCAATGTACCCGAAAGTCCAGAGAGCCCCAATGTATCTGAGAGCCCAGAGATCCCCAATGTACCCGAGAGTCCGGAGATTGCCAATGTATCCGAGCATCCGGAGATCCACATTGTACCCGAGATTCTGGAGGAACCCAATGTACCCGAGAGCCCAGAGATCCCCCAATATACCCGAGAGCCGAGGGATCCTCAATTTCGCCAAGTGCCCGGAGATCCCCAATGTACCTGAGATTCCTGAGAACCCAATGCACCTGAGAGTCCAGAGATCCCCAGTGTATCCTAGGATCCAGAGATCCCAAGTGTACCCAAGTGCCCGGAGTTCCACAAGGTATCTGAGAGCCCAGAGATTCCGAACGTTCGAGAGTTCAGAGATTCTCAATGTACCCGAGAGTCCAGAGATCGCCAAAGTATCTGAGAGACCAGAGAGTCCCAATGTTCCTGAGAGTTCAGAGATCCCCAAAGTATCTGAGAGCCCAGAGATCCCCAAGGTTCCTGAGAGTTCAGAGATACCCAAAGTAACCGAGGGTCCAGAGATCCCCAATGTATCCGAGGGTCGTGAGATCCCCAATGTTGCCGAGAGCCCAAGATACCCAATGTACCCGAAGGCCGGGAGATCTCCAATATACCCGAGTGTCCGGATATACCCAATGTATCCAAGAGCCCGACGATCCCTGATGCACCCAAGAGCCCAGGGATCCCCAATGTATCTGAGAATCCAGAGATCCCCAAGGTACCCGAGAGCACAGAGATCCCCAATGTACCCGAGAGCCCCAAAATCCCCAATGCACCCAAGAGCCCAGAGAACCCCAATGTATCCGAGGGTCCCGAGATACCATTTGTATCCGAGAGCCCAGAGATCCCCAGTGTCCCTGAAAGTCCCGAGATGCCCAATGTATCCGAGAGTCCAGAGATACCCAATGAATCTGAGAGCCCAGAGATCCCCAGTGTACCCAAGAGCCCAGAAATCCCCAATGTACACGAGAGCCCAGAAATCCCCAATGTACCCGTAAGGCAAGAGATCCCCAATGTACCAAAGAGTCCACATATCCCCAATGTATCCGAGAGTCCCGAGATACCCAATGTATCTGACAGCCCAGAGATACAAAATGTATCCGAGAGTCAGGAGATCCCCAATGCATCTGAGAGCCCAGAGATCCCCAATGTTCCTGAGAGTCCAGTAATCCGCAATGTACCCGAAAGTCCAGAGATCCCCAATATATCTGAGAGCCCAGAGATCCCCAATGTACCCGAGAGCCCAGAGATCCCCAAAGTTTCTGAGAGCCCAGAGATTGCCAATGTTCCTGAGAGTTTAGGGATCCCCTATGTACATGAGAGTCCAGAGATCGCCAAAGTATCTGAGAGCCCAGAGATCCCCAATGTACCCGAGAGTCCTGAGATCCCCAATGTATCTGAGTGCCCAGAGATCCACAATGTTCCTGATAGTTCAGTGGTCCCCAAATTATCTGAGAGCCCAGAGATCCCCAATGTAGCCGAGAGCCCAGATTTCCCCAATTAACTCGAGAGCCCGGAGATCCCCAATGTACCCGAGAGCCCGGAGATCTCCAATGTACCCGAGAGCCTGAAGATCCCCAATGTACCCGAGAGCCCAGAGATCCGCAATGTACCCGAGAGCCCAGGGATCCACCAGGTACCTGAGAGCCCGTAGATCCCAAATGTACCCTAGAGCCTGGAGATCCCCAATGTAACTGAAAGCCAAGGGTTTCCCCAAAGTACCTGAGAGCCCGGAGATGCCCTATGTACCCGAGAGTCTGGAGATCCCCAATGTACCCGAGAGCACAGAGATCCCTAATGTACCTGAGAGTCCAGCGATGCCAAATGTATCCTAGAATCCAGAGATCACCAGTGTACCCGAGAGTCCGGAGATTGCCAATGTTTCCGAGCATCCGGAGATCCACAATATACCCGAGATTCTGGAGGAACCCAATGTACCCAAGAGCCCAGAGATCCGCAATGTACCCGAGAGCCCAGAGAACCTCAATGTACCCGAGAGCCCGGAGATCCCCCAATATACCCGAGAGCCCAGGGATCCTCAATTTAGCCAAGTGCCCAGAGATCCCCAATGTACCTGAGATTCCTGAGAACCCAATGCACCTGAGAGTCCAGAGATCCCCAGTGTTTCCTAGAATCCAGAGATCCCCAGTGTACCCGAGAGCCCTGAGTTCCCCAAGGTAACTGAGAGCCCAGAGATCCCCAACGTTCGAGAGTTCAGAGATTCTCAATGTACCCGAGAGTCCAGAGATCGCCAAAGTATCTGAGAGCCCAGAGATCCCCAATGTTCCTGAGAGTTCAGAGTTCCCCAAAGTATCTGAGAGCCCAGAGATCACCAATGTACCCGAGAGCCCAACATCCCCAAAGTATCTGAGAGACCAGAGAGTCCCAATGTTCCTGAGCGTTCAGAGATCCCCAACGTATCTGAGAGCCCAGAGATCCCCAAGGTTTCTGAGAGTTCAGCGATACCCAAAGTAACCGAGGGTCCAGAGATCCCCAATGTATCCGAGGGTCGTGAGATCCCCAATGTACCCGAGAGCCCCAAAATCCCCAATGCACCCAAGAGCCCAGAGAACCCCAATGTATCCGAGAGTCCCGAGATACCATTTGGATCCGAGAGCCCAGAGATCCCCAGTGTCCCTGAAAGTCCCGAGATGCCCAATGTATCCGAGAGTCCAGAGGTACCCAATGAATCTGAGAGCCCAGAGATCCCCAGTGTACCCAAGAGCCCAGAAATCCCCAATGTACCCGAGAGCCCAGAAATCCCCAATGTACCCGTAAGGCAAGAGATCCCCAATGTACCAAAGAGTCCACATATCCCCAATGTATCCGAGAGTCCCGAGATACCCAATGTATCTGACAGCCCAGAGATACAAAATGTATCCGACAGTCAGGAGATCCCCAATGCATCTGAGAGCCCAGAGATCCCCAATGTTCCTGAGAGTCCAGTAATCCGCAATGTACCCGAAAGTCCAGAGAGCCCCAATGTATCTGAGAGCCCAGAGATCCCCAATGTACCCGAGAGTCCGGAGATTGCCAATGTATCCGAGCATCCGGAGATCCACATTGTACCCGAGATTCTGGAGGAACCCAATGTACCCGAGAGCCCAGAGATCCCTCAATATACCCGAGAGCCGAGGGATCCTCAATTTCGCCAAGTGCCCGGAGATCCCCAATGTACCTGAGATTCCTGAGAACCCAATGCACCTGAGAGTCCAGAGTTCCCAGTGTATCCTAGGATCCAGAGATCCCAAGTGTACCCAAGTGCCCGGAGTTCCACAAGGTATCTGAGAGCCCAGAGATTCCGAACGTTTGAGAGTTCAGAGATTCTCAATGTACCCGAGAGTCCAGAGATCGCCAAAGTATCTGAGAGACCAGAGAGTCCCAATGTTCCTGAGAGTTCAGAGATCCCCAAAGTATCTGAGAGCCCAGAGATCCCCAAGGTTCCTGAGAGTTCAGAGATACCCAAAGTAACCGAGGGTCCAGAGATCCCCAATGTATCCGAGGGTCGTGAGATCCCCAATGTTGCCGAGAGCCCAAGATACCCAATGTACCCGAAGGCCGGGAGATCTCCAATATACCCGAGTGTCCGGATATACCCAATGTATCCAAGAGCCCGACGATCCCCGATGCACCCAAGAGCCCAGGGATCCCCAATGTATCTGAGAATCCAGAGATCCCCAAGGTACCCGAGAGCACAGAGATCCCCAGTGTCCCTGAAAGTCCCGAGATGCCCAATGTATCCGAGAGTCCAGAGATACCCAATGAATCTGAGAGCCCAGAGATCCCCAGTGTACCCAAGCGCCCAGAAATCCCCAATGTACCCGAGAGCCCAGAAATCCCCAATGTACCCGTAAGGCAAGAGATCCCCAATGTACCAAAGAGTCCACATATCCCCAATGTATCCGAGAGTCCCGAGATACCCAATGTATCTGACAGCCCAGAGATACAAAATGTATCCGAGAGTCAGGAGATCCCCAATGCATCTGAGAGCCCAGAGATCCCCAATGTTCCTGAGAGTCCAGTAATCCGCAATGTACCCGAAAGTCCAGAGATCCCCAATGTATCTGAGAGCCCAGAGATCCCCAATGTACCCGAGAGCCCAGAGATCCGCAAAGTTTCTGAGAGCCCAGAGATTGCCAATGTTCCTGAGAGTTTAGGGATCCCCTATGTACATGAGAGTCCAGAGATCGCCAAAGTATCTGAGAGCCCAGAGATCCCCAATGTACCCGAGAGTCCTGAGATCCCCAATGTATCTGAGTGCCCAGAGATCCACAATGTTCCTGATAGTTCAGTGGTCCCCAAATTATCTGAGAGCCCAGAGATCCCCAATGTAGCCGAGAGCCCAGATTTCCCCAATTAACTCGAGAGCCCGGAGATCCCCAATGTACCCGAGAGCCCGGAGATCTCCAATGTACCCGAGAGCCTGAAGATCCCCAATGTACCCGAGAGCCCAGAGATCTGCAATGTACCCGAGAGCCCAGGGATCCACCATGTACCTGAGAGCCCGAAGATCCCAAATGTACCCTAGAGCCTGGAGATCCCCAATGTAACTGAAAGCCAAGGGTTTCCCCAAAGTACCTGAGAGCCCGGAGATGCCCTATGTACCCGAGAGTCTGGAGATCCCCAATGTACCCGAGAGCACAGAGATCCCTAATGTACCTGAGAGTCCAGCGATGCCAAATGTATCCTAGAATCCAGAGATCACCAGTGTACCCAAGAGTCCGGAGATTGCCAATGTTTCCGAGCATCCAGAGATCCACAATGTACCCGAGATTCTGGAGGAACCCAATGTACCCAAGAGCCCAGAGATCCGCAATGTACCCGAGAGCCCAGAGAACCTCAATGTACCCGAGAGCCCGGAGATCCCCCAATATACCCGAGAGCCCAGGGATCCTCAATTTAAACAAGTGCCCAGAGATCCCCAATGTACCTGAGATTCCTGAGAACCCAATGCACCTGAGAGTCCAGAGATCCCCAGTGTATCCTAGAATCCAGAGATCCCCAGTGTACCCGAGAGCCCTGAGTTCCCCAAGGTAACTGAGAGCCCAGAGATCCCCAACGTTCGAGAGTTCAGAGATTCTCAATGTACCCGAGAGTCCAGAGATCGCCAAAGTATCTGAGAGCCCAGAGATCCCCAATGTTCCTGAGAGTTCAGAGTTCCCCAAAGTATCTGAGAGCCCAGAGATCACCAATGTACCCGAGAGCCCAACATCCCCAAAGTATCTGAGAGACCAGAGAGTCCCAATGTTCCTGAGCGTTCAGAGATCCCCAACGTATCTGAGAGCCCAGAGATCCCCAAGGTTTCTGAGAGTTCAGCGATACCCAAAGTAACCGAGGGTCCAGAGATCCCCAATGTATCCGAGGGTCGTGAGATCCCCAATGTTGCTGAGAGCCCAAGATATCCAATGTACCCGAAGGCCGGGAGATCTCCAATATACCCTAGAGTCCGGAGATACCCAATGTATCCAAGAGCCCGACGATCCCCGATGCACCCAAGAGCCCAGGGATCCCCAATGTATCTGAGAATCTAGAGATCCCCAAGGTACCCGAGAGCACAGAGATCCCCAATGTACCCGAGAGCCCCAAAATCCCCAATGCACCCAAGAGCCCAGAGAACCCCAATGTATCCGAGAGTCCCGAGATACCATTTGTATCCGAGAGCCCAGAGATCCCCAGTGTCCCTGAAAGTCCCGAGATGCCCAATGTATCCGAGAGTCCAGAGATACCCAATGAATCTGAGAGCCCAGAGATCCCCAGTGTACCCAAGAGCCCAGAAATCCCCAATGTACCCGAGAGCCCAGAAATCCCCAATGTACCCGTAAGGCAAGAGATCCCCAATGTACCAAAGAGTCTACATATCCCCAATGTATCCGAGAGTCCCGAGATACCCAATGTATCTGACAGCCCAGAGATACAAAATGTATCCGAGAGTCAGGAGATCCCCAATGCATCTGAGAGCCCAGAGATCCCCAATGTTCCTGAGAGTCCAGTAATCCGCAATGTACCCGAAAGTCCAGAGATCCCCAATGTATCTGAGAGCCCAGAGATCCCCAATGTACCCGAGAGCCCAGAGATCCCCAAAGTTTCTGAGAGCCCAGAGATTGCCAATGTTCCTGAGAGTTTAGGGATCCCCTATGTACATGAGAGTCCAGAGATCGCCAAAGTATCTGAGAGCCCAGAGATCCCCAATGTACCCGAGAGTCCTGAGATCCCCAATGTATCTGAGTGCCCAGAGATCCACAATGTTCCTGATAGTTCAGTGGTCCCCAAATTATCTGAGAGCCCAGAGATCCCCAATGTAGCCGAGAGCCCAGATTTCCCCAATTAACTCGAGAGCCCGGAGATCCCCAATGTACCCGAGAGCCCGGAGATCTCCAATGTACCTGAGAGCCTGAAGATCCCCAATGTACCCGAGAGCCCAGAGATCCGCAATGTACCCGAGAGCCCAGGGATCCACCATGTACCTGAGAGCCCGAAGATCCCAAATGTACCCTAGAGCCTGGAGATCCCCAATGTAACTGAAAGCCAAGGGTTTCCCCAAAGTACCTGAGAGCCCGGAGATCCCCTAAATACCCGAGAGTCTGGAGATCCCCAATGTACCCGAGAGCACAGAGATCCCTAATGTACCTGAGAGTCCAGCGATGCCAAATGTATCCTAGAATCCAGAGATCACCAGTGTACCCGAGAGTCCGGAGATTGCCAATGTTTCCGAGCATCCGGAGATCCACAATGTACCCGAGATTCTGGAGGAACCCAATGTACCCAAGAGCCCAGAGATCCGCAATGTACCCGAGAGCCCAGAGAACCTCAATGTACCCGAGAGCCCGGAGATCCCCCAATATACCCGAGAGCCCAGGGATCCTCAATTTAGCCAAGTGCCCAGAGATCCCCAATGTACCTGAGATTCCTGAGAACCCAATGCACCTGAGAGTCCAGAGATCCCCAGTGTATCCTAGAATCCAGAGATCCCCAGTGTACCCGAGAGCCCTGAGTTCCCCAAGGTAACTGAGAGCCCAGAGATCCCCAACGTTCGAGAGTTCAGAGATTCTCAATGTACCCGAGAGTCCAGAGATCGCCAATGTACCCGAGAGTCCAACATCCCTAAAGTATCTGAGAGACCAGAGAGTCCCAATGTTCCTGAGCGTTCAGAGATCCCCGACTTATCTGAGAGCCCAGAGATCCCCAAGGTTCCTGAGAGTTCAGCGATACCCAAAGTAACCGAGGGTCCAGAGATCCCCAATGTATCTGAGGGTCGTGAGATCCCCAATGTTGCCGAGAGCCCAAGATACCCAATGTACCCGAAGGCCGGGAGATCTCCAATATACCCTAGAGTCCGGAGATACCCAATGTATCCAAGAGCCCGACGATCCCCGATGCACCCAAGAGCCCAGGGATCCCCAATGTATCTGAGAATCCAGAGATCCCCAAGGTACCCGAGAGCACAGAGATCCCCAATGTACCCGAGAGCCCCAAAATCCCCAATGCACCCAAGAGCCCAGAGAACCCCAATGTATCCGAGAGTCCCGAGATACCATTTGTATCCGAGAGCCCAGAGATCCCCAGTGTCCCTGAAAGTCCCGAGATGCCCAATGTATCCGAGAGTCCAGAGATACCCAATGAATCTGAGAGCCCAGAGATCCCCAGTGTACCCAAGAGCCCAGAAATCCCCATTGTACCCGAGAGCCCTGAAATACTCCAAAGAACCCGAGAGTCCAGAGATCCCCAATGTACCCAAGAGTCCAGACATTCCCAATGTATCCAAAAGTCCGGAGATTCCCAATGTACCCAAGAGTCCAGAGATACCCAAAGTATCCGAGAGTCGAGAGATCCCCAATGGATCTGAGAGCCCAGAGACCACAAGGTCCCTGAGAATTCAGAAATCCCCAATGTACCCGTGAGTCCAGAGATTCCCAATGTATCTGAGAGCCCAGAGATCCCCAATGTACCCGGGAGTCCAGTGATCCCCAAAGTATCTGTGAGCCCAGAGATCCCCAATGTTCCTGAGAGTTCAGAAATCCCCAATGTACCCGTAAGGCCAGAGATCCCCAATGTACCAAAGAGTCCACATATCCCCAATGTATCCGAGAGTCCCAAGATACACAATGTATCTGACAGCCCAGAGATACAGAATGTATCCGAGAGTCAGGAGATCCCCAATGCATCTGAGAGCCCAGAGATCCCCAATGTACCTGAGAGTCCAGTAATCCGCAAAGTAACCGAAAGTCCAGAGATCCCCAATGTATCTGAGAGCCCAGAGATCCGCAAAGTTTCTGAGAGCCCAGAGATCCCCAATGTTCCTGAGAGTTTAGGGATCCCCTATGTACATGAGAGTCCAGAGATCGCCAAAGTATCTGAGAGCCCAGAGATCCCCAATGTACCCGAGAGCCCTGAGATCCCCAATGTATCTGAGTGCCCAGAGATCGACAATGTTCCTGATAGTTCAGAGGTCCCCAAAGTATCTGAGAGCCCAGAGATCCCCAATGTATCCGAGGGTCGTGAGATCCCCAATGTTGCCGAGAGCCCAAGATACCCAATGTACCCGAAGGCCGGGAGATCTCCAATATACCCGAGTGTCCAGATATACCCAATGTATCCAAGAGCCCGACGATCCCCGATGCACCCAAGAGCCCAGGGATCCCCAATGTATCTGAGAATCCAGAGATCCCCAAGGTACCCGAGAGCACAGAGATCCCCAATGTACCCGAGAGCCCCAAAATCCCCAATGCACCCAAGAGCCCAGAGAACCCCAATGTATCCGAGAGTCCCGAGATACCATTTGTATCCGAGAGCCCAGAGATCCCCAGTGTCCCTGAAAGTCCCGAGATGCCCAATGTATCCGAGAGTCCAGAGATACCCAATGAATCTGAGAGCCCAGAGATCCCCAGTGTACCCAAGAGCCCAGAAATCCCCAATGAACCTGTAAGGCAAGAGATCCCCAATGTACCAAAGAGTCCACATATCCCCAATGTATCTGAGAGTGCCGAGATACCCAATGTATCTGACAGCCCAGAGATACAAAATGTATCCGAGAGTCAGGAGATCCCCAATGCATCTGAGAGCCCAGAGATCCCCAATGTTCCTGAGAGTCCAGTAATCCGCAATGTACCCGAAAGTCCAGAGATCCCCCATGTATCTGAGAGCCCAGAGATCCCCAATGTACCCGAGAGCCCAGAGATCCCCAAAGTGTCTGAGAGCCCAGAGGTTGCCAATGTTCCTGAGAGTTTAGGGATCCCCTATGTACATGAGAGTCCAGAGATCGCCAAAGTATCTGAGAGCCCAGAGATCCCCAACGTACCCGAGAGTCCTGAGATCCCCAATGTATCTGAGTGCCCAGAGATCCACAATGTTCCTGATAGTTCAGAGGTCCCCAAATTATCTGAGAGCCCAGAGATCCCCAATGTAGCCGAGAGCCCAGATTTCCCCAATGTACTCGAGAGCCCGGAGATCCCCAATGTACCCGAGAGCCCGGAGATCTCCAATGTACCCGAGAGCCTGAAGATCCCCAATGTACCCGAGAGCCCATAGATCCGCAATGTACCCGAGAGCCCAGGGATCCACCATGTACCTGAGAGGCCGAAGATCCCAAATGTACCCTAGAGCCTGGAGATCCCCAATGTAACTGAAAGCCAAGGGTTTCCCCAAAGTACATGAGAGCCCGGAGATCCCCAATGTACCCGAGAGTCTGGAGATCCCCAATGTACCCGAGAGCACAGAGATCCCTAATGTACCTGAGAGTCCAGCGATGCCAAATGTATCCTAGAATCCAGAGATCACCAGTGTACCCGAGAGTCCGGAGATTGCCAATGTTTCCGAGCATCCGGAGATCCACAATGTACCCGAGATTCTGGAGGAACCCAATGTACCCAAGAGCCCAGAGATCCGCAATGTACCCGAGAGCCCAGAGAACCTCAATGTACCTGAGAGCCCGGAGATCCCCCAATATACCCGAGAGCCCAGGGATCCTCAATTTAGCGAAGTGCCCAGAGATCCCCAATGTACCTGAGATTCCTGAGAACCCAATGCACCTGAGAGTCCAGAGATCCCCAGTGTATCCTAGAATCCAGAGATCCCCAGTGTACCCGAGAGCCCTGAGTTCCCCAAGGTAACTGAGAGCCCAGAGATCCCCAACATTCGAGAGTTCAGAGATTCTCAATGTACACGAGAGTCCAGAGATCGCCAAAGTATCTGAGAGCCCAGAGATCCCCAATGTTCCTGAGAGTTCAGAGTTCCCCAAAGTATCTGAGATCCCAGAGATCACCAATGTACCCGAGAGCCCAACATCCCCAAAGTATCTGAGAGACCAGAGAGTCCCAATGTTCCTGAGCGTTCAGAGATCCCCAACTTATCTGAGAGCCCAGAGATCCCCAAGGTTCCTGAGAGTTCAGCGATACCCAAAGTAACCGAGGGTCCAGAGATCCCCAATGTATCTGAGGGTCGTGAGATCCCCAATGTTGCCGAGAGCCCAAGATACCCAATGTACCCGAAGGCCGGGAGATCTCCAATATACCCTAGAGTCCGGAGATACCCAATGTATCCAAGAGCCCGACGATCCCCGATGCACCCAAGAGCCCAGGGATCCCCAATTTATCTGAGAATCCAGAGATCCCCAAGGTACCCGAGAGCACAGAGATCCCCAATGTACCCGAGAGCCCCAAAATCCCCAATGCACCCAAGAGCCCAGAGAACCCCAATGTATCCGAGAGTCCCGAGATACCATTTGTATCCGAGAGCCCAGAGATCCCCAGTGTCCCTGAAAGTCCCGAGATGCCCAATGTATCCGAGAGTCCAGAGATACCCAATGAATCTGAGAGCCCAGAGATCCCCAGTGTACCCAAGAGCCCAGAAATCCCCATTGTACCCGAGAGCCCTGAAATACTCCAAAGAACCCGAGAGTCCAGAGATCCCCAATGTACCCAAGAGTCCAGACATTCCCAATGTATCCAAAAGTCCGGAGATCCCCAATGTACCCAAGAGTCCAGAGATACCCAAAGTATCCGAGAGTCGAGAGATCCCCAATGGATCTGAGAGCCCAGAGACCACAAGGTCCCTGAGAATTCAGAAATCCCCAATGTACCCGTGAGTCCAGAGATTCCCAATGTATCTGAGAGCCCAGAGATCCCCAATGTACCCGGGAGTCCAGTGATCCCCAAAGTATCTGTGAGCCCAGAGATCCCCAATGTTCCTGAGAGTTCAGAAATCCCCAATGTACCCGTAAGGCCAGAGATCCCCAATGTACCAAAGAGTCCACATATCCCCAATGTATCCGAGAGTCCCAAGATACACAATGTATCTGACAGCCCAGAGATACAGAATGTATCCGAGAGTCAGGAAATCGACAATGCATAAGAGAGCCCAGAGATCCCCAATGTACCTGAGAGTCCAGTAATCCGCAATGTAACCGAAAGTCCAGAGATCCCCAATGTATCTGAGAGCCCAGAGATCCGCAAAGTTTCTGAGAGCCCAGAGATCCCCAATGTTCCTGAGAGTTTAGGGATCCCCTATGTACATGAGAGTCCAGAGATCGCCAAAGTATCTGAGAGCCCAGAGATCCCCAATGTACCCGAGAGCCCTGAGATCCCCAATGTATCTGAGTGCCCAGAGATCGACAATGTTCCTGATAGTTCAGAGGTCCCCAAAGTATCTGAGAGCCCAGAGATCCCCAATGTATCCGAGGGTCGTGAGATCCCCAATGTTGCCGAGAGCCCAAGATACCCAATGTACCCGAAGGCCGGGAGATCTCCAATATACCCGAGTGTCCGGATATACCCAATGTATCCAAGAGCCCGACGATCCCCGATGCACCCAAGAGCCCAAGGATCCCCAATGTATCTGAGAATCCAGAGATCCCCAAGGTACCCGAGAGCACAGAGATCCCCAATGTACCCGAGAGCCCCAAAATCCCCAATGCACCCAAGAGCCCAGAGAACCCCAATGTATCCGAGAGTCCCGAGATACCATTTGTATCCGAGAGCCCAGAGATCCCCAGTGTCCCTGAAAGTCCCGAGATGCCCAATGTATCCGAGAGTCCAGAGATACCCAATGAATCTGAGAGCCCAGAGATCCCCAGTGTACCCAAGAGCCCAGAAATCCCCAATGTACCCGAGAGCCCAGAAATCCCCAATGTACCCGTAAGGCAAGAGATCCCCAATGTACCAAAGAGTCCACATATCCCCAATGTATCCGAGAGTCCCGAGATACCCAATGTATCTGACAGCCCAGAGATACAAAATGTATCCGAGTGTCAGGAGATCCCCAATGCATCTGAGAGCCCAGAGATCCCCAATGTTCCTGAGAGTCCAGTAATCCGCAATGTACCCCAAGGTCCAGAGATCCCCAATGTATCTGAGAGACCAGAGATCCCCAATGTACCCGAGAGTCCGGAGATTGCCAATGTATCCGAGCATCCGGAGATCCACAATGTACCCGAGATTCTGGAGGAACCCAATGTACCCGAGAGCCCAGAGATCCCCCAATATACCCGAGAGCCGAGGGATCCTCAATTTAGCCAAGTGCCCGGAGATCCCCAATGTACCTGAGATTCCTGAGAACCCAATGCACCTGAGAGTCCTGAGATCCCCAGTGTGTCCTAGGATCCAGAGATCCCAAGTGTACCCAAGTGCCCGGAGTTCCCCAAGGTATCTGAGAGCCCAGAGATCCCCAACGTTCGAGAGTTCAGAGATTCTCAATGTACGCCAGAGTCCAGAGATCGCTAAAGTATCTGAGAGCCCAGAGATCCCCAATGTACCCAAGAGCCCAGAGATCCCCAAAGTATCTGAGAGCCCAGAAGATCCCCAATGTTCCTGAGAGTTCAGGGTTCCCCAAAGTATCTGAGAGCCCAGAGATCACCAATGTACCCGAGAGCCCAACATCCCCAAAGTACCTGAGAGACCAGAGAGTCCCAATGTTCCTGAGAGTTCAGAGATCCCCAAAGTATCTGAGAGCCCAGAGATCCCCAAGGTTCCTGAGAGTTCAGAGATACCCAAAGTAACCGAGGGTCCAGAGATCCCCAATGTATCCAAGGGTCGTGAGATCCCCAATGTTGCCGAGAGCCCAAGATACCCAATGTACCCGAAGGCCGGGAGATCTCCAAGATACCCGAGTGTCCGGATATACCCAATGTATCCAAGAGCCCGACGATCCCCGATGCACCCAAGAGCCCAGGGATCCCCAATGTATCTGAGAATCCAGAGATCCCCAAGGTACCCGAGAGCACAGAGATCCCCAATGTACCCGAGAGCCCCAAAATCCCCAATGCACCCAAGAGCCCAGAGAACCCCAATGTATCCGAGAGTCCCGAGATACCATTTGTATCCGAGAGCCCAGAGATCCCCAGTGTCCCTGAAAGTCCCGAGATGCCCAATGTATCCGAGAGTCCAGAGATACCCAATGAATCTGAGAGCCCAGAGATCCCCAGTGTACCCAAGAGCCCAGAAATCCCCAATGTACCTGTAAGGCAAGAGATCCCCAATGTACCAAAGAGTCCACATATCCCCAATGTATCCGAGAGTGCCGAGATACCCAATGTATCTGACAGCCCAGAGATACAAAATGTATCCGAGAGTCAGGAGATCCCCAATGCATCTGAGAGCCCAGAGATCCCCAATGTTCCTGAGAGTCCAGTAATCCGCAATGTACCCGAAAGTCCAGAGATCCCCAATGTATCTGAGAGCCCAGAGATCCCCAATGTACCCGAGAGCCCAGAGATCCCCAAAGTGTCTGAGAGCCCAGAGATTGCCAATGTTCCTGAGAGTTTAGGGATCCCCTATGTACATGAGAATCCAGAGATCACCAAAGTATCTGAGAGCCCAGAGATCCCCAACGTACCCGAGAGTCCTGAGATCCCCAATGTATCTGAGTGCCCAGAGATCCACAATGTTCCTGATAGTTCAGAGGTCCCCAAATTATCTGAGAGCCCAGAGATCCCCAATGTAGCCGAGAGCCCAGATTTCCCCAATGTAATCGAGAGCCCGGAGATCCCCAATGTACCCGAGAGCCCGGAGATCTCCAATGTACCCGAGAGCCTGAAGATCCCCAATGTACCCGAGAGCCCATAGATCCGCAATATACCCGAGAGCCCAGGGATCCACCATGTACCTGAGAGGCCGAAGATCCCAAATGTACCCTAGAGCCTGGAGATCCCCAATGTAACTGAAAGCCAAGGGTTTCCCCAAAGTACCTGAGAGCCCGGAGATCCCCAATGTACCCGAGAGTCTGGAGATCCCCAATGTACCCGAGAGCACAGAGATCCCTAATGTACCTGAGAGTCCAGCGATGCCAAATGTATCCTAGAATCCAGAGATCACCAGTGTACCCGAGAGTCCGGAGATTGCCAATGTTTCCGAGCATCCAGAGATCCACAATGTACCCGAGATTCTGGAGGAACCCAATGTACCCAAGAGCCCAGAGATCCGCAATGTACCCGAGATCCCAGAGAACCTCAATGTACCTGAGAGCCCGGAGATCCCCCAATATACCCGAGAGCCCAGGGATCCTCAATTTAGCCAAGTGCCCAGAGATCCCCAATGTACCTGAGATTCCTGAGAACCCAATGCACCTGAGAGTCCAGAGATCCCCAGTGTATCCTAGAATCCAGAGATCCCCAGTGTACCCGAGAGCCCTGAGTTCCCCAAGGTAACTGAGAGCCCAGAGATCCCCAACGTTCGAGAGTTCAGAGATTCTCAATGTACACGAGAGTCCAGAGATCGCCAAAGTATCTGAGAGCCCAGAGATCCCCAATGTTCCTGAGAGTTCAGAGTTCCCCAAAGTATCTGAGAGCCCAGAGATCACCAATGTACCCGAGAGCCCAAAATCCCCAAAGTATCTGAGAGACCAGAGAGTCCCAATGTTCCTGAGCGTTCAGAGATCCCCAACGTATCTGAGAGCCCAGAGATCCCCAAGGTTCCAGAGAGTTCAGAGATACCCAAAGTAACCGAGGGTCCAGAGATCCCCAATGTATCCGAGGGTCGTGAGATCCCCAATGTTGCCGAGAGCCCAAGATACCCAATGTACCCGAAGGCCGGGAGATCTCCAATATACCCTAGAGTCCAGAGATACCCAATGTATCCAAGAGCCCGACGATCCCCGATGCACCCAAGAGCCCAGGGATCCCCAATTTATCTGAGAATCCAGAGATCCCCAAGGTACCCGAGAGCACAGAGATCCCCAATGTACCCGAGAGCCCCAAAATCCCCAATGCACCCAAGAGCCCAGAGAACCCCAATGTATCCGAGAGTCCCGAGATACCATTTGTATCCGAGAGCCCAGAGATCCCCAGTGTCCCTGAAAGTCCCGAGATGCCCAATGTATCCGAGAGTCCAGAGATACCCAATGAATCTGAGAGCCCAGAGATCCCCAGTGTACCCAAGAGCCCAGAAATCCCCATTGTACCCGAGAGCCCTGAAATACTCCAAAGAACCCGAGAGTCCAGAGATCCCCAATGTACCCAAGAGTCCAGACATTCCCAATGTATCCAAAAGTCCGGAGATCCCCAATGTACCCAAGAGTCCAGAGATACCCAAAGTATCCGAGAGTCGAGAGATCCCCAATGGATCTGAGAGCCCAGAGACCACAAGGTCCCTGAGAATTCAGAAATCCCCAATGTACCCGTGAGTCCAGAGATTCCCAATGTATCTGAGAGCCCAGAGATCCCCAATGTACCCGGGAGTCCAGTGATCCCCAAAGTATCTGTGAGCCCAGAGATCCCCAATGTTCCTGAGAGTTCAGAAATCCCCAATGTACCCGTAAGGCCAGAGATCCCCAATGTACCAAAGAGTCCACATATCCCCAATGTATCCGAGAGTCCCAAGATACACAATGTATCTGACAGCCCAGAGATACAGAATGTATCCGAGAGTCAGGAGATCCCCAATGCATCTGAGAGCCCAGAGATCCCCAATGTACCTGAGAGTCCAGTAATCCGCAAAGTAACCGAAAGTCCAGAGATCCCCAATGTATCTGAGAGCCCAGAGATCCGCAAAGTTTCTGAGAGCCCAGAGATCCCCAATGTTCCTGAGAGTTTAGGGATCCCCTATGTACATGAGAGTCCAGAGATCGCCAAAGTATCTGAGAGCCCAGAGATCCCCAATGTACCCGAGAGCCCTGAGATCCCCAATGTATCTGAGTGCCCAGAGATCGACAATGTTCCTGATAGTTCAGAGGTCCCCAAAGTATCTGAGAGCCCAGAGATCCCCAATGTACCCGAGAGCCCAGTGATGGCCAAAGTATTGAGAGCACAGAGATCCCTAATGTACCTGAGAGTCCAGCGATGCCAAATGTATCCTAGAATCCAGAGATCACCAGTGTACCCGAGAGTCCGGAGATTGCCAATGTATCCGAGCATCCGGAGATCCACAATGTACCCGAGATTCTGGAGGAACCCAATGTACCCGAGAGCCCAGAGATCCCCAATGTACCCGAGAGCCCAGAGATCCTCAATGTACCCGAGAGCCCGAAGATCCCCCAATATACCCGAGAGCCCAGGGATCCTCAATTTATCCAAGTGCCCGGAGATCCCCAAAGTACCTGAGATTCCTGCGAACCCAATGCACCTGAGAGTCCAGAGATCCCCAGTGTATCCTAGAATCCAGAGATCCCCAGTGTACCCGAGAGCCCGGAGTTCCCCAAGGTATCTGAGAGCCCAGAGATCCCCAACGTTCGAGAGTTCAGAGATTCTCAATGTACCCGTGAGTCCAGAGATCGCCAAAGTATCTGAGAGCCCAGTGATCCCCAATGTACCCGAGAGCCCAGAGATCCCCAAAGTATCTGAGAGCCCAGAGATCCCCAATGTTCCTGAGAGTTCAGAGTTCCCCAAAGTATCTGAGAGCCCAGAGATCACCAATGTACCCGAGAGCCCAACATCCCCAAAGTATCTGAGAGACCAGAGAGTCCCAATGTTCCTGAGAGTTCAGAGATCCCCAAAGTATCTGAGAGCCCATAGATCCCCAAGGTTCCTGAGATTTCAGAGATACCCAAAGTAACCGCGGGTCCAGAGATCCCCAATGTATCCGAGGGTCGTGAGATCAACAATGTTGCCGAGAGCCCAAGATACCCAATGTACCCGAAGGCCGGGAGATCTCCAATATACCAGAGTGTCCGGAGATACCCAATGTATCCAAGAGCCCGACGATCCCCGATGCACCCAAGAGCCCAGGGATCCCCAATGTATCTGAGAATCCAGAGATCCCCAAGGTACCCGAGAGCACAGAGATCCCCAATGTACCCGAGAGCCCCAAAATCCCCAATGCACCCAAGAGCCCAGAGAACCCCAATTTATCCGAGAGTCCCGAGATACCATTTGTATCCGAGAGCCCAGAGATCCCCAGTGTCCCTGAAAGTCCCGAGATCCCCAATGTATCCGAGAGTCCTGAGATACCCAATGAATCTGAGAGCCCAGAGATCCCCAGTGTAACCGAGAGCCCAGAAATCCCCAATGTACCCGTAAGGCCAGAGATCTCCAATGTACCAAAGAGTCCACATATCCCCAATGTATCCGAGAGTCCCGAGATACCCAATGTATCTGACAGCCCAGAGATACAGAATGTAAGCGAGAGTCAGGAGATCCCCAATGCATCTGAGAGCCCAGAGATCCCCAATGTTCCTGAGAGTCCAGTAATCCGCAATGTACCCGAAAGTCCAGAGATCCCCAATATATCTGAGAGCCCAGATATCCCCAATGTACCCGAGACCCCAGAGATCCCCAAAGTTTCTGAGAGCCCAGAGATTGCCAATGTTCCTGAGAGTTTAGGGATCCCCTATGTACATGAGAGTCCAGAGATCGCCAAAGTATCTGAGAGCCCAGAGATCCCCAATGTACCCGAGAGCCCTGAGATCCCCAATGTATCTGAGTGCCCAGAGATCCACAATGTTCCTGATAGTTCAGAGATCCCCAAAGTATCTGAGAGCCCAGAGATCCCCAATGTACCCGAGAGCCCAGTGATGGCCAAAGTATCTGAGAGCCCAGAGATCCCCAATGTAGCCGAGAGCCCAGATTTCCCCAATGTACTCGAGAGCCCGGAGATCCCCAATGTACCCGAGAGCCCGGAGATCTCCAATGTACCCGAGAGCCTGAAGATCCCCAATGTACCCGAGAGCCCATAGATCCGCAATGTACCCGAGAGCCCAGGGATCCACAATGTACCTGAGTGCCCGAAGATCCCAAATGTACCCTAGAGCCTGGAGATCCCCAATGTAACTGAAAGCCAAGGGTTTCCCCAATGTACCTGAGAGCCCGGAGATCCCCAATGTACCCGAGAGTCTGGAGATCCCCAATGTACCCAAGAGCACAGAGATCCCTAATGTACCTGAGAGTCCAGCGATGCCAAATGTATCCTAGAATCCAGAGATCACCAGTGTAGCCGAGAGTCCGGAGATTGCCAATGTATCCGAGCATCCGGAGATCCACAATGTACCCGAGATTCTGGAGGAACCCAATGTACCCAAGAGCCCAGAGATCCCCAATGTACCCGAGAGCCCGGAGAACCTCAATGTACCTGAGAGCCCGGAGATCCCACAATATACCCGAGAGCCCATGGATCCTCAATTTACCCAAGTGCCCGGAGATCCCCAATGTACCTGAGATTCCTGAGAAACCAATGCACCTGAGAGTCCAGAGATCCCCAGTGTATCCTAGAATCCAGAGATCCCCAGTGTACCCGAGAGCCCGGAGTTCCCCAAGGTATCTTAGAGCCCAGAGATCCCCAATGTTCCTGAGAGTTCAGAGATCCCCAAATTACCTCAGAGTCCAGAGTTCGCCAAAGTATCTGAGAGCCCAGAGATCCCCAATATACCCGAGAACCCAGAGATCCCCAATGTATCTGAGAGCCCAGAGATGCCCAATGTTCCTGAGAGTTCAGAGGTCCCCAAAGTATCTGAGAGCCCAGAGATCCCCAATGTACCCGAGAGCCCAGAGATCCCCAAAGTATCTGAGAAGCCAGAGATCGCCAATATTCCTGATAGTTCAGTGATCTCCAAAGTATCTGAGAGCCCAGAGATCCCCAATGTTCCAGAGAGTTCAGAGATCCCCAATGTACCCAAGGGTCCAGAGATCTCTAGTGTAGCTGAGAGCCCAGAGATCCCCAATGTACCCGAGAGCCCCCAGATCCGCAATGTACCCGAGAGCCCAGGGATCCACAATGTACCTCAGAGCCCGAAGATCCCCAATATACCAAAGAGCCCGGAGATCCCCAATGTAACTGAAAGCCCAGGGTTTCCCCAATGTACCTGAGAGCCCGGAGATCCCCAATGTACCCGAGAGTCCGAAGATCCCCAATGTATCCGAGAGCACAGAGATCGCCAATGCACCTGAGAGTCCAGCGATCCCCAAAGTATCCTAGAATCCAGTGTTCAACACTGTACCCGAGAGTCCGGAGATCGCCAATATACCCGAGACTCTGGAGAAACCCAATGTACCCGAGAGCCCGAAGATCCCCATTGAACGCGAGAGCCCATGGATCCACAATGTTCCCGAGAGGCCAGAGATCCCCAATGTACCCGAGAGCCCGGAGATCCCCAATGTACCCGAGAGCCTGAAGATCACCAATGCACCCGAGAGCCCAGGGATCCCCAATGTCCCCGAGAGCCCGAAGATCCCCAATGTACCCAAGTGCCCAGAGATCCCCAATGTACCCAAGAGTCCTGAGATCCCCAATGTACCTGAGAGTCCATAGATCTCCAATGTATCCTAGAATCCAGAGATCCCCAGTGTACCTGAGAGCCTGGAGATAACCAATGTAGCGACAGTCCGGAAATGTCCAATGTATCTTAGAATCCAGAGATCGCCAGTGTACCCGCGACTCCGGCAATCCCCAATGTATCTGAGAATCCAGAGATCCCCAGAATACCCGTGAGTCCGGAGATCCCAAATATACCCAAGAATCCAGAGATCCCCAATGTACCCGAGAGCACAGAGATACCCAATGTACAAGAGAGCCCAAAAATCCAGAATGTGCCCAAGAGTCCAGAGATCCCCAATGTATCCGAGAGTGCCGAGATACTCAATGTATCTGAGAGCCCAGAGATCCCCAGTGTACCCGAGAGCCCAGAGATCCCCAATGTAACTGAGAGCCCAGAGATCCCCATTGTAACTAGGATCCCATAGTTCACAATTGTTCCTGAGAGTCCGGAGATCCCCAATGTGCTCGAGAGTCCGGAGATCCCCAATGTACCCAATTGTCCCGGGATCCACAATGTACCCGAGAGTCCAGAGATCCCCAAATATCTGAGAGTCCAGAGGTCCCCAATGTACCCGAGAAACCAGAGGTCCCCAAAGTATCTGAGAGCCCAGAGATCCCCAATGTTCCTGAGAGTTCTGAGATGCCCAAAGTACCCGAGGGTCCAGTGACCCCCAAAGTACCTGAGAGTCCGGAGATCCCCAATGTACCTGAGTGTCCAGATATCCCCAAAGTATCCTAGAATCCAAAGATCCCCAGTCTACCCGAGAGCCGGAGATCCCCAATGTATCCGAGAATCCAGAGATTCCCCAGTGTAACTGAGAGTCCAGAGATCCCCAATGTACCCGAGAGCCCAGTGATCCCCAATGTATCTGAGAGCCCAGAGATCCCCAAAGTATCTGAGAGCCCAGAGATCCCCAATGTTCCTGAGAGTCCTGAGATGCCCAAGGTACCCGAGCGTCCAGAGACCCCCAATGTACCTGAGAGACCGGAGCTCCCCAATGTACCTGAGTGTCCAGATATCCCCAAAGTATCCTAGAATCCAAAGATCCCCAGTCTACCCGAGAGCCGGAGATCCCCAATGTATCCGAGAATGCAGAGATTCCCCAGTGTAACTGAGAGTCCAGAGATCTCCAATGTATCTGAGAGTCCAGAGATCCCCAATGTACCCGAGAGCCCAGAGATCCCCAATGTATCTGAGAGCCCAGAGATCCCCAATCTAGCTGAGAGCCCAGAGATCACCAATGTTCCAGAGAGTCCGGAAATCCCCAATATACTCGAGAGCCCAAAGATCCTCAATGTACCTGAGAGTCCAGAGATACCCATAGTATCCTAGAATCCAGAGATCACCAGTGTACCTGAGAGTCCGGAGATCGCCAAATAACCCGAGAACCCGGAGATCCCCAATGTACCCGAGATTCCTGAGCTACCCAATGTACTCGATAGCCCGAAGATCCCAAATGTACCCGAGAGCCCAGGGATCCCCAATGTACCCGAGAGCCCAGAGATCCCAAATGTACCCGAGAGCCTGGAGATCCCTAATGTACCTGAGAGTCCAGCGATGCCAAATGTATCCTAGAATCCAGAGATCACCAGTGTACCCGAGAGTCCGGAGATTGCCAATGTACCCGAGAGCCCAGAGATCCTCAATGTACCCGAGAGCCCGAAGATCCCCCAATATACCCGAGAGCCCAGGGATCCTCAATTTCCCCAAGTGCCCGGAGATCCCCAATGTACCTGAGATTCCTGAGATACCCAATGCACCTGAGAGTCCAGAGATCCCCAGTGTATCCTAGGATCCAGAGATCCCCAGTGTACCCGAGAGCCGGGAGTTCCCCAAGGTATCTGAGAGCCCAGAGATCCCCAACGTTCGAGAGTTCAGAGATCCCCAATGTACCCGAGAGCCCAGAGATCCCCAAAGTATCTGAGAGCCCAGAGATCCCCAATGTTCCTGAGAGTTCAGAGTTCCCCAATTTATCTGAGAGCCCAGAGATCACCAATGTACCCGAGAGCCCAACATCCCCAAAGTATCTGAGAGACCAGAGAGCCCCAATGTTCCTGAGAGTTCAGAGATCCCCAAAGTATCTGAGAGCCCATAGATCCCCAAGGTTCCTGAGAGTTCAGAGATACCCAAAGTAACTGAGGGTCCAGAGATCCCCAATGTATCCGAGGGTCATGAGATCCCCAATGTTGCCGAGAGCCCAAGATACCCAATGTACCCGAAGGCCGGGAGATCTCCAATATACCCGAGAGCCCGGAGATACCCAATGTATCCAAGAGCCCGACGATCCCCGATGTACCCAAGAGCCCAGGGATCCCCAATGTATCTGAGAATCCAGAGATCCCCAAGGTACCCGAGAGCACAGAGATCCCCAATGTACCCAGGAGCCCAAAAATCCCCAATGCACCCAAGAGACCAGAGATCCCCAATGTTTCTGAGAGTCCCGAGATATCCAAAGTATCTGAGAGCCCAGACATCCCCAGTGTCCCTGAAAGTCCCGAGATCCCCTATGTATCCAAGAGTCCAGAGATACCCAATGAATCTGAGAGCCCAGAGATCCCCAGTGTACCCAAGAGCCCAGAAAACCCGATTGTACCCGAGAGCCCTGAAATACCCCAAAGAACCCGAGACTTCTGAGATCCCCAATGTACCCAAGAGTCCAGACATTCCCAATGTATCCGAAAGTCCGGAGATCCCCAATGTACCCAAGAGTCCAGAGATCCCCAATGATTCTGATAGTCCCGAGATATCCAAAGTATCTGAGAGCCCAGACATCCCCAGTGTCCCTGAAAGTCCCGAGATCCCCAATGTATCCGAGAGTCCAGAGATACCCAATGAATCTGAGAGCCCAGAGATCCCCAGTGTACCCAAGAGCCCAGAAATCCCCATTGTACCCGAGAGCCCTGAAATACCCCAAAGAACCCGAGACTTCTGAGATCCCCAATGTTCCCAAGAGTCCAGACATTCCCAATGTATCCGAAAGTCTGGAAATCCCCAATGTACCGAAGAGTCCAGAGATACCCAAAGTATCCGAGAGTCGAGAGATCCCCAATGGATCTGAGAGCCCAGAGACCACAATGTCCCTGAGAGTTCAGAAATCCCCAATGTACCCGAGAGTCCAGAGATTCCCAATGTATCTGTGAGCCAAGAGATCCCCAATGTTCCTGAGAGTTCAGAAATCCCCAATGTACCCGAGAGCCCAGAGATCCCCAATGTACTCGAGAGCCCAGAGATCCTCAAAGTATCTGAGAGCCCAGAGATCCCCAATGTTCCTGAGAGTTCAGAGATCCCCAAATTACCTGAGAGTCCCGAGTTCGCCAAAGTATCTGAGAGCCCAGAGATCCCCAATATACCCGAGAACCCAGAGATCCCCAATGTATCTAAGAGCCCAGAGATGCCCAATGTTCCTGAGAGTTCAGAGGTCCCCAAAGTATCTGAGAGCCCAGAGATCCCCAATGTACCCGAGAGCCCAGAGATCCCCAAAGTATCTGAGAAGCCAGAGATCGCCAATATACCTGATAGTTCAGTGATCTCCAAAGTATCTGAGAGCCCAGAGATCCCCAATGTTCCAGAGAGTTCAGAGATCCCCAATGTACCCAAGGGTCCAGAGATCTCTAGTGTAGCTGAGAGCCCAGAGATCCCCAATGTACCCGAGAGCCCCCAGATCCGCAATGTACCCGAGAGCCCAGGGATCCACAATGTACCTCAAAGCCCGAAGATCCCCAATATACCAAAGAGCTCGGAGATCCCCAATGTAACTGAAAGCCCAGGGTTTCCCCAATGTACCTGAGGGCCCGGAGATCCCCAATGTACCCGAGAGTCCGAAGATCCCCAATGTATCCGAGAGCACAGAGATTGCCAATGCACCTGAGAGTCCAGCGACCCCCAAAGTATCCTAGAATCCAGTGTTCAACACTGTACCCGAGAGTCCGGAGATCGCCAATATACCCGAGACTCTGGAGAAACCCAATGTACCCGAGAGCCCGAAGATCCCCATTGAACCCGAGAGCCCATGGATCCACAATGTTCCCGAGAGGCCAGAGATCCCCAATGTACCCGAGAGCCCGGAGATCCCCAATGTACCCGAGAGCCCGAAGATCACCAATGCACCCGAGAGCCCAGGGATCCCCAATGTCCCCGAGAGCCCGAAGATCCCCAATGTACCCAAGTGCCCGGAGATCCCCAATGTACCCAAGAGTCCTGAGATCCCCAATGTACCTGAGAGTCCATAGATCTCCAATGTATCCTAGAATCCAGAGATCCCCAGTGTACCTGAGAGCCTGGAGATAGCCAATGTACCCGACAGTCCGGAAATGTCCAATGTATCTTAGAATCCAGAGATCGCCAGTGTACCCGCGACTCCGGCAATCCCCAATGTATCTGAGAATCCAGAGATCCCCAGAATACCCGTGATTCCGGAGATCCCCAATATACCCAAGAACCAAGAGATCCCCAATGTATCCGAGAGCACAGAGATACCCAATGTACAAGAGAGCCCAAAAATCCCGAATGCGCCCAAGAGTCCAGAGATCCCCAATGTATCCGAGAGTGCCGAGATACTCAATGTATCTGAGAGCCCAGAGATCCCCAGTGTACCCGAGAGCCCAGAGATCCCTAATGTAACTGAGAGCCCAGAGATCCCCAATGTAACTAGGATCCCATAGTTCACCATTGTTCCTGAGAGTCCGGAGATTCCCAATGTGCTCGAGAGTCCGGAGATCCCCAATGTACCCAATTGTCCCGGGATCCACAATATACCCGAGAGTCCAGAGATCCTCAAAGTATCTGAGAGCCCAGAGATCCCCAATGTTCCTGAGAGTTCTGAGATGCCCAAAGTACCCGAGGGTCCAGAGACCCCCAAAGTACCTGAGAATCTGGAGATCCCCAATGTACCTGACTGTCCAGATATCCCCAAAGTATCCTAGAGTCCAAAGATCCCCAGTCTACCCGAGAGCCGGAGATCCCCAATGTATCCGAGAATGCAGAGATTCCCCAGTGTAACTGAGAGTCCAGAGATCCCCAATGTACCCGGGAGCCCAGTGATCCCCAATGTATCTGAGAGCCCAGAGATCCCCAAAGTATCTGAGAGCCCAGAGATCCCCAATGTGCCTGAGAGTCCTGAGATGCCCAAAGTACCCGAGCGTTCAGAGACCCCCAATGTACCTGAGAGTCCGGAGATCCCCAATGTTCCTGAGTGTCCAGATATCCCCAAAGTATCCTAGAATCCAAAGATCCCCAGTCTACCCGAGAGCCAGAGATCCCCAATGTATCCGAGAATGCAGAGATTCCCCAGTGTAACTGAGAGTCCAGAGATCTCCAATGTATCTGAGAGTCCAGAGATCCCCAATGTACCCGAGAGCCCAGAGATCCCCAATGTATCTGAGAGCCCAGAGATCCCCAATCTAGCTGAGAGCCCAGAGATCACCAATGTTCCAGAGAGTCCGGAAATCCCCAATATACTCGAGAGCCCAGAGATCCCCAATGTACCTGAGAGTCCAGAGATACCCATAGTATCCTAGAATCCAGAGATCACCAGTGTACCTGAGATTCCGGAGATCGCCAAATAACCCGAGAACCCGGAGATCCCCAATGTACCCGAGATTCCTGAGCTACCCAATGTACTCGATAGCCCGAAGATCCCCAATGTACCCGAGAGCCCAGGGATCCCCAATGTACCCGAGAGCCCAGAGATCCCAAATGTACCCGAGAGGCTGGAGATCCCTAATGTACCTGAGAGTCCGGCAATGCCAAATGTATCCTAGAATCCAGAGATCACCAGTGTACCCGAGAGTCCGGAGATTGCCAATGTATCCGAGCATCCGGAGATCCACAATGTACCCGAGATTCTGGAGGAACCCAATGTACCCGAGAGCCCAGAGATCCCCAATGTACCCGAGAGCCCGAAGGTCCCCCAATATACCCGAGAGCCCAGGGATCCTCAATTTCCCCAAGTGCCCGGAGATCCCCAATGTACCTGAGATTCCTGAGATACCCAATGCACCTGAGAGTCCAGAGATCCCCAGTGTATCCTAGGATCCAGAGATCCCCAGTGTACCCAAGAGCCCGGAGTTCCCCAAGGTATCTGAGAGCCCAGGGATCCCCAACGTTCGAGAGTTCAGAGATCCCCAATGTACCCGAGAGCCCAGAAATCCCCAAAGTATCTGAGAGCCCAGAGATCACCAATGTACCCGAGAGCCCAACATCCCCAAAGTATCTGAGAGACCAGAGAGCCCCAATGTTCCTGAGCGTTCAGAGATCCCCAAAGTATCTGAGAGCCCAGAGATCCCCAAGGTTCCTGAGAGTTCAGAGATACCCAAAGTAACTGAGGGTCCAGAGATCCCCAATGTATCCGAGGGTCGTGAGATCCCCAATGTTGCCGAGAGCCCAAGATACCCAATGTACCCGAAGGCCGGGAGATCTCCAAAATACCCGATAGCCCGGAGATACCCAATGTATCCAAGAGCCCCACGATCCCCGATGTACCCAAGAGCACAGGTATCCCCAATGTATCTGAGAATCCAGAGATCCTCAAGGTACCCAGGAGCCCAAAAATCCCCAATGCACCCAAGAGACCAGAGATCCCCAATGTATCTGAGAGTCCCGAGATATCCAAAGTATCTGAGAGCCCAGACATCCCCAGTGTACCTGAGAGTCCCGAGATCCCCAGTGTATCCGAGAGTCCCGAGATACCCAATGTATTTGAGTTCCCAGAGATCCCCAGTCTACCCAAGAGCCCAGAGATCCACAATGTAACTGAGAGCCCAGAGATCCACAATGTATCCAGGAGCCCAGAGATCACCAATGTTCCTGAGAGTCCAGAGATCCCCAATGTACCCGAGTGTCCAGAGATCCACCATATTCCAGAGAGTTCAGAGATCCCCAATGTATCCAAGGGTCCAGAGATCTCTAGTGTAGCTGAGAGCCCAGAGATCCCCAATGTACCCGAGAGCCCCCAGATCCGCAATGTACCCGAGAGCCCAGGGATCCACAATGTACCTCAGAGCCCGAAGATCCCCAATATACCAAAGAGCCCGGAGATCCCCAATGTAACTGAAAACCCAGGGTTTCCCCAATGTACCTGAGAGCCCGGAGATCCCCAATGTACCCGAGAGTCCGAAGATGCCCAATGTATCCGAGAGCACAGAGATCGCCAATGCACCTGAGAGTCCAGCGATCCCCAAAGTATCCTAGAATCCAGTGATCAACACTGTACCCGAGAGTCCGGAGATCGCCAATATACCCGAGACTCTGGAGAAACCCAATGTACCCGAGAGCCCGAAGATCCCCATTGAACCCGAGAGCCCATGGATCCACAATGTTCCCGAGAGGCCAGAGATCCCCAATGTACCCGAGAGCCCGGAGATCCCCAATGTACCCGAGAGCCCGAAGATCACCAATGCACCCGAGAGCCCAGGGATCCCCAATGTCCCCGAGAGCCCGAAGATTCCCAATGTACCCAAGTGCCCGGAGATCCCCAATGTACCCAAGAGTCCTGAGATCCCCAATGTACCTGAGAGTCCATAGATCTCCAATGTATCCTAGAATCCAGAGGTCCCCAGTGTACCTGAGAGCCTGGAGATAACCAATGTACCCGACAGTCCGGAAATGTCCAATGTACCTTAGAATCCAGAGATCGCCAGTGTACCCGCGACTCCGGCAATCCCCAATGTATCTGAGAATCAAGAGATCCCCAGAATACCCGTGAGTCTGGAGATCTGCAATATACCCAAGAACCAAGAGATCCCCAATGTATCCAAGAATCCAGAGATCCCCAATGTACCCGAGAGCACAGAGATACCCAATGTACAAGAGAGCCCAAAAATCCCGAATGTGCCCAAGAGTCCAGAGATCCCCAATGTATCCGAGAGTCCCGAGAAACTCAATGTATCTGAGAGCCCAGAGATCCCCAGTGTACCCGAGAGCCCAGGGATCCCCAATGTAACTGAGAGCCCAGAGATCCCCAATGTAACTAGGATCCCATAGTTCACCATTGTTCCTGAGAGTCCGGAGATCCCCAATGTGCTCGAGAGTCCAGAGATCCCCAATGTACCCAATTGTCCCGGGATCCACAATGTACCCGAGAGTCCAGAGATCCCCAAATATCTGAGAGCCCAGAGATCCCCAATGTACCCGAGGGTCCAGAGACCCCCAATATACCTGAGAGTCCAGAGATCCCCAATGTACCTGAGTTTCCAGATATCCCCAAAGTATCCTAGAATCCAAAGATCCCCAGTCTACCCGAGAGCCCGAGATCCACATTGTATCTGAGAATGCAGAGATTCCCCAGTGTAACTGAGAGTCCAGAGATCTCCAATGTATCTGAGAGTCCAGAGATCCCCAATGTACCCGAGAGCCCAGAGATCCCCAATGTATCTGAGAGCCCAGAGATCCCCAATCTAGCTGAGAGCCCAGAGATCACCAATGTTCCAGAGAGTCCGGAAATCCCCAATGTACCCGAGAGTCCGAAGATCCCCAATGTATCCGAGAGCACAGAGATCACCAATGCACCTGAGAGTCCAGCGATCCCCAAAGTATCCTAGAATCCAGTGATCAACACTGTACCCGAGAGTCCGGAGATCGCCAATATACCCGAGATCCCCAGTGTAGCTGAAAGCCCAGGGATCCCCAATGTACCTGAGAGCCCGGAGATCCCCAATGTACCTGAGAGTCCAGAAATCCCCAACGAATCTTAGAATCCAGAGATCCCCAATGTACCTGAGAGACCAGAGATCCCCAATGTATCCAAGAATCCAGAGATCCCCAATATACCCGAAGCCCAGAATTCCCCAATGTACCTGAGAGCCCAGAAATCCCCAATGTAACAAAGAGCCCATAGATTCCCAATGTATCCTAGAATCCTGAGCTCCCCAGTGTACCCGAGAGTCCGGAGATCCTCAATGTCCCCGAGAGTCTGGAAATCCCCAAAATATCTTAGAATCCAGAGATCCCCAGTGTCCCCGAGAGTCCGGAGATCCCCAGTGTATCCGAGAATCCTAAGATACCCAGTGTACCCGAGA
This sequence comes from Carcharodon carcharias, assembly GCF_017639515.1. NCBI lineage: Eukaryota > Metazoa > Chordata > Chondrichthyes > Lamniformes > Lamnidae > Carcharodon > Carcharodon carcharias. Next base: position 56,901,559 of record NC_054475.1, on the reverse strand, counting down.
GTCCAGAGATCCGCCATGATCCTGAGAGTTCAGAGATCCCAAATGTACACGAGTGTCCAGAGATCCCCAATGTATCTGAGAGTCCGGAGATCACCAATGTACCTGAGATCCTGGAGATCCCCAATGTAACCGAGAGCCCAAGGATCCCCAATGTACTCGAGAGCCCGGAGATCACCAATGAACCTGAGAGCCCGGAGATCACCAATGTACCCGCGTGCCCAAGGATCCCCAATGTACCCAAGAGCCCGGAGATCCCAATGTCCCGAGAGTCCGAAGATCCCCAGTGTAGCTGAAAGCCAGGGACCCCCAATGTACCTGAGAGCCCGGAGATCCCCAATGATCCTGAGAGACCAGAGATCCCCATTGTACCCGAGTGCTCAGAGATCCCCAATGTACATTAGAGTCCAGAGATACCCATACTATCCTAGATTCTAGAAATTGCAAGTGTACCCGACAGTCCGGATATCGCCAATGTACCCGGAAACCCGGAGATCCCCAATGTACCCGTGATTCAGGAGCTACCCAATGTACCCGAGAGCCCGAAGATCCCCAACGTATCTGAGAGCCCAGGGATACTCAATGTACCCGAGAGCCAGGAGACCCCCAATGTACCCGAGAGCCTGAAGATCCCCAATGTATCCGAGAGCCCATGGATCTCCAAGGTACCTGAGAGGCCGAAGATCCCCCATGTACACAAGTGCCCAGATATCCCCAATGTACCTGAGAGTCCTGAGATCCCCAATGTACCCAAGAGTCCGGAGATCGCCATTGTTTCTGAGAGCCCAGAAATCCCCAATGTACCAAAGAGCCCAGAAATCCCCAATGTACCCGAGAGTCCAGAGATCCCCAATGCCAATGCACCCGAGAGCCCAGAGATCCCCAATGTACCCAAGAGTCCATAGGTCCCCAAAGTGTCTGAGAGCCCAGAGATCGCCAATGATCCTGAGAGTTCAGAGATCCCCAATGTACCTGAGGGACCAGAGACACCAAATGCACCCGAAGGTCCAGAGATCTCCAAAGTAGCTGAGAGCCCAGAGATCCCCAATGTACCTGAGAGCCCGGAGATCCAAAATGTACCCAAGAGCCCAAGGATCCTCAATGTACCTGACAGCCCGAAGATCCCCAATGTATCCGAAAAGCCAGAGATCCCTAGAATACCTGAGGGCCCATAGACCCCCAATATACCCGAGAGTCCAGAGATCCCCAGTGTACCTGAGAGTCTGGAGATCCCCAATGTATCTGAGAATCCAGAGATCCCGAGTGTAACTTAGAGTCCAGAGATCCCCCATGTATCTGAGAGACCAGAGTTCCCCAGGGTACCTGAGAGCCCAGAGATCCGTAATGTATCTGAGAGCCCAGAGATCCACAATCTATCTTAGAGCCAGAGATCAACAATGCTCCTGAGAATCCAGAGATCCTCAATGTGCCCGAGAGTCCGGAGATCCTTGATGTACCCGAATGTCCAGAGATACCCCATGTACCCGAGAGTCCAGAGATTCGCAACGTACCTGTGTGTCCAGAGATCCCCAGTGTACCCGAGAGTCCAGAGATCGAAAATGATCCTGAGAGTTCAGAGATCCCAAATGTACACGAGTGTCCAGAGATCCCCAATGTAGCCAAGAGTCCAGAGATCCCCAATGTACTCGAGAGCCCAAGGATCCCCAATGTACTCGAGAGCCTGGAGATCACCAATGAACCTGAGAGCCCGGAGATCCCCAATGTACCTGAGAGCCCAAGGATCCCCAATGTAGCCGAGAGCCCGTTGAGCCCCAATGTCCCGAGAGTCCGAAGATTCCCAGTGTAGCTGACATCCCAGGGATCCCCAATGTACCTGAGAGCCCGGAGATCCCCAATGTTCCGGAGAGACCAGAGATCCCCAATGTACCCGAGTGCACAGAGATCCCCTATGTACCTGAGCGTCCAGAGCTACACATACTATCCTAGTTTCTAGAGATCACAAGTGTACCTGAGAGTCCGGATATCGCCAATGTACCCGGGAACCCGGAGATCCCCAATGTACCCGAGATTCAGGAGCAACCCAATGTACTCAAGAGCCCGAAGATCCCCAACGTACCTGAGAGCCCAGGGATACTCAATGTACCCGAGAGACAGGAGATCCCCAATGTACCCGAGAGCCTGAAGATCCCCAATGTATCCGAGAGCCCAGGTATCTCCAAGGTACCTGAGATCCTGAACATCCCCCATGTACACAAGTGCCCGGATATCCCCAATGTACCTGAGAGTCCTGAGATCCCCAATGTACCCGAGTGTCCACAGATCCCCAATGTACCCTAGAGTCCAGAGATCCTCAAAGAATCTGAGAGTCCAGAGATCCCCAATGTACCTGAGAGCCCAAAGATCCCCAATGTACCTGAGAGTCAAGAGATCCCCAATGTATCCAAGAATCCAGAGATCCCCAGTGTACCCGAGAGTCCAGAGATCCCCAAAGTATCAGAGAGCCCAGTGGTCCCTAGTGTAGCCGAGAACCCAGAGATGCCCAAAATATATTAGAGCCCAGAGATCCCCAATGTTCCTGAGAATTCAGAGGTCCCCAATGTACCCGAGGGTTCAGAGATCCCCCATATACACGAGGATCCAGAGATCCCCAATGTAGCCGAGAGCCCAGAGATCCCCAATGTAACTGAGAGCCCAGAGATATCCAATGTACCCGAGAGCCCAGAGATCCAAAATGAACTGGAGAGCCCGAAGTACCCCAATGTACCCGAGAGCCCGGAGATCCCCAATGTATCCAAGAATCCAGAGATCCCCACTTTACCCGAGAGCCCAGAATTCACCAATGTACCCGAGAGCCCAGAAATCCGCAATGTAACTAAGAGCCCAGAGATCACAATGTATCCTAGAATCCAGAGCTCCCCAGTGTACCCCAGAGTCCAGAGATCCCCAATGTACCCGAGAGTCCAGAGATCCCCAATCAACCCGAGTGTCCAGAGATCCCCAGAGTATCTGAGAGCCCAGAGATCCCCAATGTACCCGAGAGTCCAGAGATCCCCAATGTATCCAAGAATCCAGAGATCCCCAGTGTACCCGAGAGTCCAAAGATCCCCAAAGTATCTGAGAGCCCAGAGATCCCCAATGTTCCTGAGAGTTCAACGATCCCCAATGTACCCGAGAGTCCAGAGATCCACAAAGTATCTGAGAGCCCAGTGATCCCCAATGTAAACGAGAATCCAGAGATGCCCAAAGTATATGAGAGCCCAGAGATCCCCAATGTTCCTGAGAGTTCAGAGATCCCCAATGTACCTGAGGGTCCAGGGATCCCCCATGTACCCGAGGATCCAGAGATCCCCAAAGTAGCCGAGAGCCCAGAGATCCCCAATGTACCCGAGAGCCCAGAGATGTCAAATGAACCGGAGAGCCCGAAGATCCCCAATGTTCCCGAGAGCCCAGAGATCCCCAATATATCCAAGAATCCAGAGATCCCCAATGTAACCGAGAGTCCAGAGATCCTCAATGTATCCGAGAATCCTGAGATCCCCAGTGTACTCGAGAGTCCAGATATCACCATTGTTTCTGAGAGCCAGAAATCCCCAATTTTCCAAAGAGCCCAGAAATCCCCAATGTACCCGAGAGTCCAGAGATCCCCAATGTACCCGAGAGTCCTGAGATCCCCAATGTACCTGAGAGTCCAGAGATCCCCAAAGTGTCTCAGAGCCCAGAGATCCCCAAGGTACCAGAGAGCCCAGAGATCCCCAATGTACCTGAGAGCCCAAAGATCCCCAATGTACCCAAGAAACCAGAGATCCCCAATGTATCCCAGAATCCAGAGATCCCCAAAGTACCCGAGATCCCAGAAATCCCCAATGCACCCGAGAGCCCAGACATCCTCAATGTAACCGAGATTCCAGAGATTCCCAATGTATCCAAGTGTCCGGAGATCCCCAATGAACCCGAGAGCCCGAATATGCCCAATGTAACCGAGAGCCCAGAGATCCCCAATGTATCCAAGAATCCAGAGATCCCCAATGTACCCGAGAGCCCAGAATTCACCAATGTACCAGAGAGCCCAGAAATCCCCAATGTAACCAAGAGCCTGGAGATCCCAATGTATCCTAGAATCCAGAGCTCCCCAGTGTACCCCAGAGTCCTGAGATGCCCAATGTAACCGAGAGTCCAGAGATCCCCAATCTACCCGAGAGTCCAGAGATCCCCAGAGTACCTGAGAGCCCAGAGATCCCCAATGTACCCGAGAGCCCAAAGTTCCCCAATGTACCCGAGAGTGCAGAGATCCCCAATGTATCCAAGAATCCATAGATCCCCAGTGTACCCGAGAGCACAGAGATCCCCAATGTACCTGAGAGACCAGAGATCCCCAAAGTATCTGAAAGCCCAGAGATCCCCAATGTTCCTGAGAGTTCAGCGATCCCCAATGTACCCGAGAGTCCAGAGATCCCCAAAGGATCTGAGAGCCCAGTGATCCTCAATGTACACGAGAATCCAGTGATGCCCATAGTATATGAGAGCCCAGAGATCCCCAATGTTCCTGAGAGTTCAGAGATCCCCAATGTACCCGAGGGTCCTGAGATCCATCAAGTACCCGAAGATCCAAAGATCCCCAATGTAGCCGAGAGCCCAGGTATCCCCAATGTACCCGAGAGCAAGGAGATCCCCAATGTACTCGAGAGCCCAGAGATCCCCAAAGAACCGGGGAGCCCGAAGATCCCCAATGTACCCGAGAGCCCTGAGGTCCCCAATGTATCCAAGAATCCAGAGATCCCCAATGTAACCGAGAGCCCAGAATTCCCCAATGTACCCGAGAGCCCAGAAATCTCCAATGTAACCAAGAGCCCAGAGATCCCAATGTATCCAAGAATCCAGAGCTCCCCAGTGACCCCCAGAGTCCGGAGATCCTCAATGTACCCGAGAGTCTAGAAATCCCCAACCTATGTTAGAATCTAGAGATCCCCAGTGTCCCCGGGACTGCGGAGATCCCCAATGTATCCGAGAATCCTAAGATCGCCAGTGTACCCAAGAGTCCCGAGATCGCCATTGTTTCTGAGATCCCAGAAATCCCCAATTTTCCAAAGAGCCCAGAAATCCACAAAGTACCCGAGAGTCCAGAGATCCCCAATGTACACGAGAGTCCAAAGATCCCCAATGTACCTGAGAGTCCAGAGATCCCCAAAGTGTCTGAGAGCCCAGAGATCCCCAAGGTGCCAGAGAGCCCAGAGATCCCCAATGTACCTGAGTGCCCAAAGATGCCCAATGTACCCAAGAGACCAGAGATCCCCAATGTATCCGAGAATCCAGAGATCCCCAATGTACCAGAGATCCCAGAAATCCCCAATGAACCCGAGAGCCCAGACATCCACAATGTACCCGAGAGTCCAGAGATTCCCAATGTATCCAAGAGTCCAGAGATCCCCAATGAACCCGAGAGCCCGAAGATCCCCAATGTACCCGAGAGCCCAGAGATCCCCAATGTATCCAAGAATCCAGAGATCCCCAATGTACCCGAGAGCCCAGAATTCACCAATGTACCCGAGAGCCCAAAAATCCCCAATGTAACCAAGAGCCCGGACATACCAATGTATCCTAGAATCCAGAGCTCCCCAGTGTATCCCAGAGTCCTGAGATCCCCAAAGTACCTCAGAGTCCAGAGATCCCCAGAATATCTGAGAGCCCTGAGATCCCCAATGTACCTGAGAGCCCAAAGATCCCCAATGTACCCAAGAGTCCAGAGATCCCCAATGTATCCAAGAATCCAGAGATCCCCACTTTACCCGAGAGTCCAGGGATACCCAAAGTATCCGAGAGCCCAGAGATCTCCAATGTACCTGAGAGTCCAGAGATCCCCAATGTATCTGAGAGCCCAGAGATCCCCAATGTTCCTGAGAGTTCAGCGATCCCCAATGTACCCGAGAGTTCAGAGATCCCCAAAGTATCTGAGAGCCCAGTGATCCCCAATGTACACGAGAATCCAAAGATCCCCAAAGTATCTGAGAGCCCAGAGATCCCCAATGTTCCTGAGAGTTCAACGATCCCCAATGTACCCGAGAGTCCAGAGATCCACAAAGTATCTGAGAGCCCAGTGATCCCCAATGTAAACGAGAATCCAGAGATGCCCAAAGTATATGAGAGCCCAGAGATCCCCAATGTTCCTGAGAGTTCAGAGATCCCCAATGTACCTGAGGGTCCAGGGATCCCCCATGTACCCGAGGATCCAGAGATCCCCAAAGTAGCCGAGAGCCCAGAGATCCCCAATGTACCCGAGAGCCCAGAGATGCCAAATGAACCGGAGAGCCCGAAGATCCCCAATGTTCCCGAGAGCCCAGAGATCCCCAATATATCCAAGAATCCAGAGATCCCCAATGTAACCGAGAGTCCAGAGATCCTCAATGTATCCGAGAATCCTGAGATCCCCAGTGTACTCGAGAGTCCAGATATCACCATTGTTTCTGAGAGCCAGAAATCCCCAATTTTCCAAAGAGCCCAGAAATCCCCAATGTACCCGAGAGTCCAGAGATCCCCAATGTACCCGAGAGTCCTGAGATCCCCAATGTACCTGAGAGTCCAGAGATCCCCAAAGTGTCTCAGAGCCCAGAGATCCCCAAGGTACCAGAGAGCCCAGAGATCCCCAATGTACCTGAGAGCCCAAAGATCCCCAATGTACCCAAGAAACCAGAGATCCCCAATGTATCCCAGAATCCAGAGATCCCCAAAGTACCCGAGATCCCAGAAATCCCCAATGCACCCGAGAGCCCAGACATCCTCAATGTAACCGAGATTCCAGAGATTCCCAATGTATCCAAGTGTCCGGAGATCCCCAATGAACCCGAGAGCCCGAATATGCCCAATGTAACCGAGAGCCCAGAGATCCCCAATGTATCCAAGAATCCAGAGATCCCCAATGTACCCGAGAGCCCAGAATTCACCAATGTACCAGAGAGCCCAGAAATCCCCAATGTAACCAAGAGCCTGGAGATCCCAATGTATCCTAGAATCCAGAGCTCCCCAGTGTACCCCAGAGTTCTGAGATGCCCAATGTAACCGAGAGTCCAGAGATCCCCAATCTACCCGAGAGTCCAGAGATCCCCAGAGTACCTGAGAGCCCAGAGATCCCCAATGTACCCGAGAGCCCAAAGTTCCCCAATGTACCCGAGAGTGCAGAGATCCCCAATGTATCCAAGAATCCATAGATCCCCAGTGTACCCGAGAGCACAGAGATCCCCAATGTACCTGAGAGACCAGAGATCCCCAAAGTATCTGAAAGCCCAGAGATCCCCAATGTTCCTGAGAGTTCAGCGATCCCCAATGTACCCGAGAGTCCAGAGATCCCCAAAGGATCTGAGAGCCCAGTGATCCTCAATGTACACGAGAATCCAGTGATGCCCATAGTATATGAGAGCCCAGAGATCCCCAATGTTCCTGAGAGTTCAGAGATCCCCAATGTACCCGAGGGTCCTGAGATCCATCAAGTACCCGAAGATCCAAAGATCCCCAATGTAGCCGAGAGCCCAGGTATCCCCAATGTACCCGAGAGCAAGGAGATCCCCAATGTACTCGAGAGCCCAGAGATCCCCAAAGAACCGGGGAGCCCGAAGATCCCCAATGTACCCGAGAGCCCTGAGGTCCCCAATGTATCCAAGAATCCAGAGATCCCCAATGTAACCGAGAGCCCAGAATTCCCCAATGTACCCGAGAGCCCAGAAATCTCCAATGTAACCAAGAGCCCAGAGATCCCAATGTATCCAAGAATCCAGAGCTCCCCAGTGACCCCCAGAGTCCGGAGATCCTCAATGTACCCGAGAGTCTAGAAATCCCCAACCTATGTTAGAATCTAGAGATCCCCAGTGTCCCCGGGACTGCGGAGATCCCCAATGTATCCGAGAATCCTAAGATCGCCAGTGTACCCAAGAGTCCCGAGATCGCCATTGTTTCTGAGATCCCAGAAATCCCCAATTTTCCAAAGAGCCCAGAAATCCACAAAGTACCCGAGAGTCCAGAGATCCCCAATGTACACGAGAGTCCAAAGATCCCCAATGTACCTGAGAGTCCAGAGATCCCCAAAGTGTCTGAGAGCCCAGAGATCCCCAAGGTGCCAGAGAGCCCAGAGATCCCCAATGTACCTGAGTGCCCAAAGATGCCCAATGTACCCAAGAGACCAGAGATCCCCAATGTATCCGAGAATCCAGAGATCCCCAATGTACCTGAGATCCCAGAAATCCCCAATGAACCCGAGAGCCCAGACATCCTCAATGTACCCGAGAGTCCAGAGATTCCCAATGTATCCAAGAGTCCAGAGATCCCCAATGAACCCGAGAGCCCGAAGATCCCCAATGTACCCGAGAGCCCAGAGATCCCCAATGTATCCAAGAATCCAGAGATCCCCAATGTACCCGAGAGCCCAGAATTCACCAATGTACCCGAGAGCCCAAAAATCCCCAATGTAACCAAGAGCCCGGACATACCAATGTATCCTAGAATCCAGAGCTCCCCAGTGTATCCCAGAGTCCTGAGATCCCCAAAGTACCTCAGAGTCCAGAGATCCCCAGAATATCTGAGAGCCCTGAGATCCCCAATGTACCTGAGAGCCCAAAGATCCCCAATGTACCCAAGAGTCCAGAGATCCCCAATGTATCCAAGAATCCAGAGATCCCCAGTGTACCCGAGAGTCCAGGGATACCCAAAGTATCCGAGAGCCCAGAGATCTCCAATGTACCTGAGAGTCCAGAGATCCCCAATGTATCTGAGAGCCCAGAGATCCCCAATGTTCCTGAGAGTTCAGCGATCCCCAATGTACCCGAGAGTTCAGAGATCCCCAAAGTATCTGAGAGCCCAGTGATCCCCAATGTACACGAGAATCCAGAGATTCCCAAAGTATATGAGAGCCCAGAGATCCCCAATTTTCCTGAGAGTTCAGAGATCCCCAATGTACCCAAGGGTCCAGAGATCCCCCATGTACCCGAAGATCAAGAGATCCCCAATGTAGCCAAGAGCCCATAGATCCCCAATGTACCCGAGAGCCCAGAGATCCCCAATGTACTCGAGTGCCCAGAGATCCCCAATGAACCGGAGAGCCCAAAGATCCCCAATGTACCTGAGAGCCCGGAGATCCCCAATGTATCCAAGAAACCAGAGATCCCCAATGTACCCGAGAGCCCAGAGTTCCCCAATGTACCCGAGAGCCCAGAAATCTCCAACATATGTTAGAATCTAGTGATCCCCAGTGTCCCAGAGTGCAGAGATACCCAATGTATCCGAGAATCCTGAGATCCCCAATGTACCCGAGGGTCCAGATATCCCCCATGTACCCGAGGATCCAGAGATCCCTAATGTAGCCGAGAGCCCAGTGATCCCCAATGTACCAGAGAGCCCAGAGATCCCCAATGAACCGGAGAGCGCGAAGATCCCCAATGCACCCAAGAGCCTGGAGATCCCCAATATATCCAAGAATCCAATGATCCCCAATGTACCCGAGAGTCCAGAGATCCTCAATGTATCCGAGAATCCTGAGTTCCCCAGTGTACCCGAGAGTCCGGAGATCGCCATTGTTTCTGAGAGCCCAGAAATCGCCAATTTTCCAAAGAGCCCAGAAATCCCCAATGTACCCGAGAGTCCAGTGATCCCCAATGTACCCGAGAGTCCAGAGATCCCCAAAGTGTCTGAGAGCCCAGAGATCCCCAAGGTACCAGAGAGCCCAGAGATCCCCAATGTACCTGAGAGCCCAAAGATCCCCAATGTACCCAAGAGACCAGAGATCCCCAATGTACACGAGAGTCCAGAGATCCCCAATGTACCTGAGAGTCCAGAGATCCCCAAAGTGTCTGAGAGCCCAGAGATCCCCAAGGTGCCAGAGAGCCCAGAGATCCCCAATGTACCTGAGTGCCCAAAGATGCCCAAAGTACCCAAGAGACCAGAGATCCCCAATGTATCCGAGAATCCAGAGATCCCCAATGTACTCGAGATCCCAAAAAAACAACAATGTACCCGAGAGCCCAGACATCCCCAATGTACCCGAGAGTCCTGAGATCTCCAATGTACCTGAGAGTCCAGAGATCCCCAAAGTGTCTGAGAGCCCAGAGATCCCCAAGGTACCAGAGAGCCCCGAGATCCCCAATGTACCTGAGAGCCCAAAGATCCCCAATGTACCCAAGAGACCGGAGATCCCCAATGTATCCGAGAATCCAGAGATCCCCAATGTACCTGAGATCCCAGAAATCCCCAATGAACCCGAGAGCCCAGACATCCTCAATGGACCCGAGAGTCCAGAGATTCCCAATGTATCCAAGAGTCCAGAGATCCCCAATGAACCCGAGAGCCCGAAGATCCCCAATGTACCCGAGAGCCTGGAGATCCCCAATGTATCCAGGAATCCAGAGATCCCCAGTGTACCCGAGAGTCCAGGGATACCCAAAGTATCCGAGAGCCCAGAGATCTCCAATGTACCTGAGAGTCCAGAGATCCCCAATGTATCTGAGAGCCCAGAGATCCCCAATGTTCCTGAGAGTTCAGCAATCCCCAATGTACCCGAGAGTTCAGAGATCCCCAAAGTATCTGAGAGCCCAGTGATCCCCAATGTACACGAGAATCCAGAGATGCCCAAAGTATATGAGAGCCCAGAGATCCCCAATTTTCCTGAGAGTTCAGAGATCCCCAATGTACCCAAGGGTCCAGAGATCCCCCATGTACCCGAAGATCAAGAGATACCCAATGTAGCCGAGAGCCCAGAGATCCCCAATGTACTCGAGCGCCCAGAGATCCCCAATGAACCGGAGAGCCCAAAGATCCCCAATGTACCTGAGAGCCCGGAGATCCCCAATGTATCCAAGAATCCAGAGATCCCCAATGTACCCGAGAGCCCAGAGTTCCCCAATGTACCCGAGAGCCCAGAAATCTCCAACATATGTTAGAATCTAGAGATCCCCAGTGTCCCAGAGTGCAGAGATACCCAATGTATCCGAGAATCCTGAGATCCCCAATGTACCCGAGGGTCCAGAGATCCCCCATGTACCCGAGGATCCAGAGATCCCTAATGTAGCCGAGAGCCCAGAGATCCCCAATGTACCCGAGAGCCCAGAGATCCCCAATGAACCGGAGAGCGCGAAGATCCCCAATGCACCCAAGAGCCTGGAGATCCCCAATATATCCAAGAATCCAGAGATCCCCAATGTACCCGAGAGTCCAGAGATCCTCAATGTATCCGAGAATCCTGAGTTCCCCAGTGTACCCGAGAGTCCGGAGATCGCCATTGTTTCTGAGAGCCCAGAAATCGCCAATTTTCCAAAGAGCCCAGAAATCCCCAATGTACCCGAGAGTCCAGTGATCCCCAATGTACCCGAGAGTCCAGAGATCCCCAAAGTGTCTGGGAGCCCAGAGATCCCCAAGGTACCAGAGAGCCCAGAGATCCCCAATGTACCTGAGAGCCCAAAGATCCCCAATGTACCCAAGAGACCAGAGATCCCCAATGTATCCGAGAATCCAGAGATCCCCAATGTACTCGAGATCCCAGAAATCCCCAATGTACCCGAGAGCACAGACATCCCCAATGTACCCGAGATTCCAGAGATCCCTAATGTATCCGAGAGTCCGGAGATCCCCAAATTACCCGAAAGTCCAGAGATCCCACATGTACCCGAGCGTGCACAGATTACCAATGTACCTGAGAGTACGGAGATCGCCAATGTACCCGAGAGTCCAGAGATCCCCCATGTTCCTGAGAGTTCAGAGATTCCCAATGAACCCGAGAGCCCAGAGATCCCCAATGTACCCGAGAGCCCAGGGTTCCTCAATTATTCTGAGAGCCTCATATACCCAATATACCCAATATACACGAAGGCACTGAAATCCGCAATGTACCCGTGAGCCCGGAGATCCCCAATGTACCTGAGAGGCCCAAGATCCCCACTGTACCCGAAGCCCAGGGATCCCCGATGTAACCGATAGCACGAACATCCCCAATGTATCTGAGAGCCCGGAGATCCCCAATGTATCCGAGAATCCAGAGATCCCCAGTGTAGCCGAGAGTCCAGAGATCCCCAAAGCATTTTAGAGCCCAGACATCCCCAATGTACTCGAGAGTCTAGAGATCCCCAAAGTATCTGAGAGCCCAGAGATCCCCAATGTTCCTGAGAGTTCAGAGATCCCAAATGTATCTGAGGGTCCAGAAATCCCCAATGTACCCGAGGGTCCAGAGATCCCCAATGTACCCGAGATCCCAGAGATCCCCAATGTACCCGACAGACCAGCGATCCCCAATATACCCGAGATCCCGAAGATCCCCAAGGAACCCAAGAGTCCGGAGAGCCCCAATGTATCCGAGAACCCAAGGATCCCCAGAGTACCAGAGAGCCCGGAGATCCCCAATGTTCCTGAGAATCTGGAGAACACCAGTGCACCTGAGAAGCTGGAGATCCCCAGTGTATCCTAGAATCCAACGATCCCCAGTTTACCCGAGAGTCCGAAGATCCCCAATGTATCCGAGAATCCAGAGATCCCCAATGTACCCAAGAGCCCAGAAATCCCCAATGTACCTGAGAGCACAGAAATCCCAAATGTACCTGAGAGTCCAGAGATCCCCAATGTACCCGAGAGCCCAGATATCACCAATGTACCCGAGTGTGCAGATATGCCCAATGTACCCACGAGTCCAGAGATCCCCAATGTACCCGAGAGCCCAGAAATCCCCAATGTACCCTAGAGACCAGGTATCACAAAAGTGTCTGAGAGCACAGAGTTCCGAATTTTCCTGAGAGTTCAGAGATCCCCAAAGTACCCGAGAATCCAGAGATCCCCAATGTACCCGAGAGTTCAGAGATCCCCTATGTACCCGAGAGTCCAGAAATCCACAATGTACCCGAGAGCCCAGACATCCACAATGTACCCAAGAGTCCAGAAATCCCCAATGTATCCGAGAGTCCAGAGATCCCCAAAGTACCCGAAAGTCCAGAGATCCCACATGCACCCGAGTGTCCACAGATTACCAATGTACCTGAGAGTACGGAGATCACCAATGTACCCGAAAGTACAGAGATCCCCCATGTTCCTGAGAGTTCAGAGATCCCCAATGTACCCGAGAGCCCAGGGATCCTCAATTGTACCGAGAGCCCCGGGATCCCCAATGTACCCGAGAGCTTAGAGATCCCCAAAGTTCCTGAGAGTTCAGAGATCACCAATGTACCCAAGAGTCCGGAGATCCCCAATGTATCCGAGAACCCAGAGATCCCCAGAATACCCGAGAGCCCGGAGATCCCCAATGTTCCCCAGATTAGGGAGAACCCCAATGCACCTGAGAGTCCAGAGATCCCCAATGTATCCTAGAATCCAGAGATCCCCAGTGTACCCGAGAGTCCGGCGATCCCCAATGTATCTTAGAATCCAGAGATCCCCAGTGTACCCGAGAGCCCGAAGATCCCCAATGTATCTGAGAATCCAGAGATCCCCAATGTACCCGAGAGCCCAGAAATCCCCAATGTACCCGAGAGCCCAGAAATTCCCAATGCACCCGAGGGTCCAGAGATTCCCAATGTACCCAAGAGCCCAGAAATCCCCAATGTACCCGAGAGCGCAGATATCCCAAAAGTATCTGAGAGCGCAGAGATCCCAATTTTCCTGAGAGTCCAGAGATCCCCAATGTACCCGGGAATCCAGAGATCCCCAAAGTACCCGAGAGTCCAGAGATCCCCAAAGTATCTGAGAGCCCAGTGATCCCCAATGTACCCGAGAGCCCAGAGATCCACAATGATCCTGAGAGTTCAGAGGTCCCCAATGTTCCTGAGAGCCCAGATATCCCCAATGTTCCTGAGAGTTCAGAGATCCCTAATGTAGCCGAGAGTCCAGAGATCCCCAATGTACCTGAGAGTCCAGAGATCCCCAATGAATCTGAAAGCTCAGAGATCCCCAATGTACCTGAGAGGCTGAAGATTACCAATGTACCCGAGAGTCCAGAGATCCCCAATGTTACCGAGAGCCCGAAGATCCCCATTGTACCCGAGAGCCCAGGGATCCCCAATGTACCCGAGAGTATGGAGATCCCCAATGTACCCGAGAGTCGAGCGATCCCCCATGGTCCTGAGAGTTCAGAGATCCCCTATGTACCCGAGAGTCCAGAGATCCCCAATGTAGCCGAGAGCCCGAAGATCCCCATTGTACCCGAGAGCCCAGGGATCCCCAATGTACCTGGGAGCCCGAACATCCCCAGTGTAGCTGAGAGCCCAGAGATCCCCAATATATGCGAGAATCCAGAGATCCCCAGTGTACCCAAGAGTCCAGAGATCCCCAACGTATCCCTAGAGCACAGAGATCCCCAATGTACCCGAGAGTCCAGAGATCCCCAACGTATCTGAGAGCCCAGAGATCCCCAATGTTCCTGAGAGTTCAGAGATCGCCAATGTAACCAAGACTCCAGAGATCCCCAAAGTATTTGAGGGCCCAGAGATCCCCAATGTACCGGAGAGTCTAGAGATCCCCAAAGATTCTGAAAGCCAAGAGATCCCCAATGTACCCGAGAGTCCAGAGATCCCAAATGTACCCGAGAGCCCAGAGATCCACAATACACCTGAGACCCCGGAGATCCCCATTGTACCCGAGAGCCAAGGGATCCCCAATGTACCCGAGAGCCCGAAGATATCAAATGTACCCAAGAGCCCAGAGATCCCCAATGCATCCGAGAATCCAGAGATCCCCAGTGTACCCAAGAGTCCGGAGATCCCCAATGTATCCGAGAATCCAGAGATCCCCAATTTACCCGAGAGCCCAGAAATCCCCAATGTACCAGAGAGCCCAGAAATCCCAAATGTACCCGAGAGTCCAGAGATCCCCAATGTACCCGAGAGCCCAGGAATCCCCAATGTACCCAAGAGCCCAGATATCCCCAAAGTATCCGAGAATCCAGAGATCCCCAATGTACCCGAGAGCCCAGAGAGCCCCAATGGACCCGAGAGGCCAGAGATCCCCAATGTAGCCGAGAGCCCAGAGATCCCCAATGTAACTGAGAGCCCAGAGATATCCAATGTACCCGAGAGCCCAGAGATCCAAAATGAACTGGAGAGCCCGAAGTACCCCAATGTACCCGAGAGCCCGGAGATCCCCAATGTATCCAAGAATCCAGAGATCCCCACTTTACCCGAGAGCCCAGAATTCACCAATGTACCCGAGAGCCCAGAAATCCGCAATGTAACTAAGAGCCCAGAGATCAAAATGTATCCTAGAATCCAGAGCTCCCCAGTGTACCCCAGAGTCCAGAGATCCCCAATGTACCCGAGAGTCCAGAGATCCCCAATCAACCCGAGTGTCCAGAGATCCCCAGAGTATCTGAGAGCCCAGAGATCCCCAATGTACCCGAGAGTCCAGAGATCCCCAATGTATCCAAGAATCCAGAGATCCCCAGTGTACCCGAGAGTCCAAAGATCCCCAAAGTATCTGAGAGCCCAGAGATCCCCAATGTTCCTGAGAGTTCAACGATCCCCAATGTACCCGAGAGTCCAGAGATCCACAAAGTATCTGAGAGCCCAGTGATCCCCAATGTAAACGAGAATCCAGAGATGCCCAAAGTATATGAGAGCCCAGAGATCCCCAATGTTCCTGAGAGTTCAGAGATCCCCAATGTACCTGAGGGTCCAGGGATCCCCCATGTACCCGAGGATCCAGAGATCCCCAAAGTAGCCAAGAGCCCAGAGATCCCCAATGTACCCGAGAGCCCAGAGATGCCAAATGAACCGGAGAGCCCGAAGATCCCCAATGTTCCCGAGAGCCCAGAGATCCCCAATATATCCAAGAATCCAGAGATCCCCAATGTAACCGAGAGTCCAGAGATCCTCAATGTATCGAGAATCCTGAGATCCCCAGTGTACTCGAGAGTCCAGATATCACCATTGTTTCTGAGAGCCAGAAATCCCCAATTTTCCAAAGAGCCCAGAAATCCCCAATGTACCCGAGAGTCCAGAGATCCCCAATGTACCCGAGAGTCCTGAGATCCCCAATGTACCTGAGAGTCCAGAGATCCCCAAAGTGTCTCAGAGCCCAGAGATCCCCAAGGTACCAGAGAGCCCAGAGATCCCCAATGTACCTGAGAGCCCAAAGATCCCCAATGTACCCAAGAAACCAGAGATCCCCAATGTATCCCAGAATCCAGAGATCCCCAAAGTACCCGAGATCCCAGAAATCCCCAATGCACCCGAGAGCCCAGACATCCTCAATGTAACCGAGATTCCAGAGATTCCCAATGTATCCAAGTGTCCGGAGATCCCCAATGAACCCGAGAGCCCGAATATGCCCAATGTAACCGAGAGCCCAGAGATCCCCAATGTATCCAAGAATCCAGAGATCCCCAATGTACCCGAGAGCCCAGAATTCACCAATGTACCAGAGAGCCCAGAAATCCCCAATGTAACCAAGAGCCTGGAGATCCCAATGTATCCTAGAATCCAGAGCTCCCCAGTGTACCCCAGAGTTCTGAGATGCCCAATGTAACCGAGAGTCCAGAGATCCCCAATCTACCCGAGAGTCCAGAGATCCCCAGAGTACCTGAGAGCCCAGAGATCCCCAATGTACCCGAGAGCCCAAAGTTCCCCAATGTACCCGAGAGTGCAGAGATCCCCAATGTATCCAAGAATCCATAGATCCCCAGTGTACCCGAGAGCACAGAGATCCCCAATGTACCTGAGAGACCAGAGATCCCCAAAGTATCTGAAAGCCCAGAGATCCCCAATGTTCCTGAGAGTTCAGCGATCCCCAATGTACCCGAGAGTCCAGAGATCCCCAAAGGATCTGAGAGCCCAGTGATCCTCAATGTACACGAGAATCCAGTGATGCCCATAGTATATGAGAGCCCAGAGATCCCCAATGTTCCTGAGAGTTCAGAGATCCCCAATGTACCCGAGGGTCCTGAGATCCATCAAGTACCCGAAGATCCAAAGATCCCCAATGTAGCCGAGAGCCCAGGTATCCCCAATGTACCCGAGAGCAAGGAGATCCCCAATGTACTCGAGAGCCCAGAGATCCCCAAAGAACCGGGGAGCCCGAAGATCCCCAATGTACCCGAGAGCCCTGAGGTCCCCAATGTATCCAAGAATCCAGAGATCCCCAATGTAACCGAGAGCCCAGAATTCCCCAATGTACCCGAGAGCCCAGAAATCTCCAATGTAACCAAGAGCCCAGAGATCCCAATGTATCCAAGAATCCAGAGCTCCCCAGTGACCCCCAGAGTCCGGAGATCCTCAATGTACCCGAGAGTCTAGAAATCCCCAACCTATGTTAGAATCTAGAGATCCCCAGTGTCCCCGGGACTGCGGAGATCCCCAATGTATCCGAGAATCCTAAGATCGCCAGTGTACCCAAGAGTCCCGAGATCGCCATTGTTTCTGAGATCCCAGAAATCCCCAATTTTCCAAAGAGCCCAGAAATCCACAAAGTACCCGAGAGTCCAGAGATCCCCAATGTACACGAGAGTCCAAAGATCCCCAATGTACCTGAGAGTCCAGAGATCCCCAAAGTGTCTGAGAGCCCAGAGATCCCCAAGGTGCCAGAGAGCCCAGAGATCCCCAATGTACCTGAGTGCCCAAAGATGCCCAATGTACCCAAGAGACCAGAGATCCCCAATGTATCCGAGAATCCAGAGATCCCCAATGTACCTGAGATCCCAGAAATCCCCAATGAACCCGAGAGCCCAGACATCCTCAATGTACCCGAGAGTCCAGAGATTCCCAATGTATCCAAGAGTCCAGAGATCCCCAATGAACCCGAGAGCCCGAAGATCCCCAATGTACCCGAGAGCCCAGAGATCCCCAATGTATCCAAGAATCCAGAGATCCCCAATGTACCCGAGAGCCCAGAATTCACCAATGTACCCGAGAGCCCAAAAATCCCCAATGTAACCAAGAGCCCGGACATACCAATGTATCCTAGAATCCAGAGCTCCCCAGTGTATCCCAGAGTCCTGAGATCCCCAAAGTACCTCAGAGTCCAGAGATCCCCAGAATATCTGAGAGCCCTGAGATCCCCAATGTACCTGAGAGCCCAAAGATCCCCAATGTACCCAAGAGTCCAGAGATCCCCAATGTATCCAAGAATCCAGAGATCCCCAGTGTACCCGAGAGTCCAGGGATACCCAAAGTATCCGAGAGCCCAGAGATCTCCAATGTACCTGAGAGTCCAGAGATCCCCAATGTATCTGAGAGCCCAGAGATCCCCAATGTTCCTGAGAGTTCAGCGATCCCCAATGTACCCGAGAGTTCAGAGATCCCCAAAGTATCTGAGAGCCCAGTGATCCCCAATGTACACGAGAATCCAGAGATTCCCAAAGTATATGAGAGCCCAGAGATCCCCAATTTTCCTGAGAGTTCAGAGATCCCCAATGTACCCAAGGGTCCAGAGATCCCCCATGTACCCGAAGATCAAGAGATCCCCAATGTAGCCAAGAGCCCATAGATCCCCAATGTACCCGAGAGCCCAGAGATCCCCAATGTACTCGAGTGCCCAGAGATCCCCAATGAACCGGAGAGCCCAAAGATCCCCAATGTACCTGAGAGCCCGGAGATCCCCAATGTATCCAAGAAACCAGAGATCCCCAATGTACCCGAGAGCCCAGAGTTCCCCAATGTACCCGAGAGCCCAGAAATCTCCAACATATGTTAGAATCTAGTGATCCCCAGTGTCCCAGAGTGCAGAGATACCCAATGTATCCGAGAATCCTGAGATCCCCAATGTACCCGAGGGTCCAGATATCCCCCATGTACCCGAGGATCCAGAGATCCCTAATGTAGCCGAGAGCCCAGTGATCCCCAATGTACCCGAGAGCCCAGAGATCCCCAATGAACCGGAGAGCGCGAAGATCCCCAATGCACCCAAGAGCCTGGAGATCCCCAATATATCCAAGAATCCAATGATCCCCAATGTACCCGAGAGTCCAGAGATCCTCAATGTATCCGAGAATCCTGAGTTCCCCAGTGTACCCGAGAGTCCGGAGATCGCCATTGTTTCTGAGAGCCCAGAAATCGCCAATTTTCCAAAGAGCCCAGAAATCCCCAATGTACCCGAGAGTCCAGTGATCCCCAATGTACCCGAGAGTCCAGAGATCCCCAAAGTGTCTGAGAGCCCAGAGATCCCCAAGGTACCAGAGAGCCCAGAGATCCCCAATGTACCTGAGAGCCCAAAGATCCCCAATGTACCCAAGAGACCAGAGATCCCCAATGTACACGAGAGTCCAGAGATCCCCAATGTACCTGAGAGTCCAGAGATCCCCAAAGTGTCTGAGAGCCCAGAGATCCCCAAGGTGCCAGAGAGCCCAGAGATCCCCAATGTACCTGAGTGCCCAAAGATGCCCAAAGTACCCAAGAGACCAGAGATCCCCAATGTATCCGAGAATCCAGAGATCCCCAATGTACTCGAGATCCCAAAAAAACAACAATGTACCCGAGAGCCCAGACATCCCCAATGTACCCGAGAGTCCTGAGATCTCCAATGTACCTGAGAGTCCAGAGATCCCCAAAGTGTCTGAGAGCCCAGAGATCCCCAAGGTACCAGAGAGCCCCGAGATCCCCAATGTACCTGAGAGCCCAAAGATCCCCAATGTACCCAAGAGACCGGAGATCCCCAATGTATCCGAGAATCCAGAGATCCCCAATGTACCTGAGATCCCAGAAATCCCCAATGAACCCGAGAGCCCAGACATCCTCAATGGACCCGAGAGTCCAGAGATTCCCAATGTATCCAAGAGTCCAGAGATCCCCAATGAACCCGAGAGCCCGAAGATCCCCAATGTACCCGAGAGCCTGGAGATCCCCAATGTATCCAGGAATCCAGAGATCCCCAGTGTACCCGAGAGTCCAGGGATACCCAAAGTATCCGAGAGCCCAGAGATCTCCAATGTACCTGAGAGTCCAGAGATCCCCAATGTATCTGAGAGCCCAGAGATCCCCAATGTTCCTGAGAGTTCAGCAATCCCCAATGTACCCGAGAGTTCAGAGATCCCCAAAGTATCTGAGAGCCCAGTGATCCCCAATGTACACGAGAATCCAGAGATGCCCAAAGTATATGAGAGCCCAGAGATCCCCAATTTTCCTGAGAGTTCAGAGATCCCCAATGTACCCAAGGGTCCAGAGATCCCCCATGTACCCGAAGATCAAGAGATACCCAATGTAGCCGAGAGCCCAGAGATCCCCAATGTACTCGAGCGCCCAGAGATCCCCAATGAACCGGAGAGCCCAAAGATCCCCAATGTACCTGAGAGCCCGGAGATCCCCAATGTATCCAAGAATCCAGAGATCCCCAATGTACCCGAGAGCCCAGAGTTCCCCAATGTACCCGAGAGCCCAGAAATCTCCAACATATGTTAGAATCTAGAGATCCCCAGTGTCCCAGAGTGCAGAGATACCCAATGTATCCGAGAATCCTGAGATCCCCAATGTACCCGAGGGTACAGAGATCCCCCATGTACCCGAGGATCCAGAGATCCCTAATGTAGCCGAGAGCCCAGAGATCCCCAATGTACCCGAGAGCCCAGAATTCACCAATGTACCAGAGAGCCCAGAAATCCCCAATGTAACCAAGAGCCTGGAGATCCCAATGTATCCTAGAATCCAGAGCTCCCCAGTGTACCCCAGAGTCCTGAGATGCCCAATGTAACCGAGAGTCCAGAGATCCCCAATCTACCCGAGAGTCCAGAGATCCCCAGAGTACCTGAGAGCCCAGAGATCCCCAATGTACCCGAGAGCCCAAAGTTCCCCAATGTACCCGAGAGTCCAGAGATCCCCAATGTATCCAAGAATCCATAGATCCCCAGTGTACCCGAGAGCACAGAGATCCCCAATGTACCTGAGAGACCAGAGATCCCCAAAGTATCTGAAAGCCCAGAGATCCCCAATGTTCCTGAGAGTTCAGCGATCCCCAATGTACCCGAGAGTCCAGAGATCCCCAAAGGATCTGAGAGCCCAGTGATCCTCAATGTACACGAGAATCCAGTGATGCCCATAGTATATGAGAGCCCAGAGATCCCCAATGTTCCTGAGAGTTCAGAGATCCCCAATGTACCCGAGGGTCCTGAGATCCATCAAGTACCCGAAGATCCAAAGATCCCCAATGTAGCCGAGAGCCCAGGTATCCCCAATGTACCCGAGAGCAAGGAGATCCCCAATGTACTCGAGAGCCCAGAGATCCCCAAAGAACCGGGGAGCCCGAAGATCCCCAATGTACCCGAGAGCCCTGAGGTCCCCAATGTATCCAAGAATCCAGAGATCCCCAATGTAACCGAGAGCCCAGAATTCCCCAATGTACCCGAGAGCCCAGAAATCTCCAATGTAACCAAGAGCCCAGAGATCCCAATGTATCCAAGAATCCAGAGCTCCCCAGTGACCCCCAGAGTCCGGAGATCCTCAATGTACCCGAGAGTCTAGAAATCCCCAACCTATGTTAGAATCTAGAGATCCCCAGTGTCCCCGGGACTGCGGAGATCCCCAATGTATCCGAGAATCCTAAGATCGCCAGTGTACCCAAGAGTCCCGAGATCGCCATTGTTTCTGAGATCCCAGAAATCCCCAATTTTCCAAAGAGCCCAGAAATCCACAAAGTACCCGAGAGTCCAGAGATCCCCAATGTACACGAGAG
The DNA here is from genome assembly GCF_017639515.1 of Carcharodon carcharias. Lineage (NCBI taxonomy): Eukaryota > Metazoa > Chordata > Chondrichthyes > Lamniformes > Lamnidae > Carcharodon > Carcharodon carcharias. The sequence continues at coordinate 56,880,001 of NC_054475.1, read as the reverse complement.
TCCAAAGATCCCCAATGTACCTGAGAGTCCAGAGATCCCCAAAGTGTCTGAGAGCCCAGAGATCCCCAAGGTGCCAGAGAGCCCAGAGATCCCCAATGTACCTGAGTGCCCAAAGATGCCCAATGTACCCAAGAGACCAGAGATCCCCAATGTATCCGAGAATCCAGAGATCCCCAATGTACCTGAGATCCCAGAAATCCCCAATGAACCCGAGAGCCCAGACATCCTCAATGTACCCGAGAGTCCAGAGATTCCCAATGTATCCAAGAGTCCAGAGATCCCCAATGAACCCGAGAGCCCGAAGATCCCCAATGTACCCGAGAGCCCAGAGATCCCCAATGTATCCAAGAATCCAGAGATCCCCAATGTACCCGAGAGCCCAGAATTCACCAATGTACCCGAGAGCCCAAAAATCCCCAATGTAACCAAGAGCCCGGACATACCAATGTATCCTAGAATCCAGAGCTCCCCAGTGTATCCCAGAGTCCTGAGATCCCCAAAGTACCTCAGAGTCCAGAGATCCCCAGAATATCTGAGAGCCCTGAGATCCCCAATGTACCTGAGAGCCCAAAGATCCCCAATGTACCCAAGAGTCCAGAGATCCCCAATGTATCCAAGAATCCAGAGATCCCCAGTGTACCCGAGAGTCCAGGGATACCCAAAGTATCCGAGAGCCCAGAGATCTCCAATGTACCTGAGAGTCCAGAGATCCCCAATGTATCTGAGAGCCCAGAGATCCCCAATGTTCCTGAGAGTTCAGCGATCCCCAATGTACCCGAGAGTTCAGAGATCCCCAAAGTATCTGAGAGCCCAGTGATCCCCAATGTACACGAGAATCCAGAGATTCCCAAAGTATATGAGAGCCCAGAGATCCCCAATTTTCCTGAGAGTTCAGAGATCCCCAATGTACCCAAGGGTCCAGAGATCCCCCATGTACCCGAAGATCAAGAGATCCCCAATGTAGCCAAGAGCCCATAGATCCCCAATGTACCCGAGAGCCCAGAGATCCCCAATGTACTCGAGTGCCCAGAGATCCCCAATGAACCGGAGAGCCCAAAGATCCCCAATGTACCTGAGAGCCCGGAGATCCCCAATGTATCCAAGAAACCAGAGATCCCCAATATACCCGAGAGCCCAGAGTTCCCCAATGTACCCGAGAGCCCAGAAATCTCCAACATATGTTAGAATCTAGTGATCCCCAGTGTCCCAGAGTGCAGAGATACCCAATGTATCCGAGAATCCTGAGATCCCCAATGTACCCGAGGGTCCAGATATCCCCCATGTACCCGAGGATCCAGAGATCCCTAATGTAGCCGAGAGCCCAGTGATCCCCAATGTACCCGAGAGCCCAGAGATCCCCAATGAACCGGAGAGCGCGAAGATCCCCAATGCACCCAAGAGCCTGGAGATCCCCAATATATCCAAGAATCCAATGATCCCCAATGTACCCGAGAGTCCAGAGATCCTCAATGTATCCGAGAATCCTGAGTTCCCCAGTGTACCCGAGAGTCCGGAGATCGCCATTGTTTCTGAGAGCCCAGAAATCGCCAATTTTCCAAAGAGCCCAGAAATCCCCAATGTACCCGAGAGTCCAGTGATCCCCAATGTACCCGAGAGTCCAGAGATCCCCAAAGTGTCTGAGAGCCCAGAGATCCCCAAGGTACCAGAGAGCCCAGAGATCCCCAATGTACCTGAGAGCCCAAAGATCCCCAATGTACCCAAGAGACCAGAGATCCCCAATGTACACGAGAGTCCAGAGATCCCCAATGTACCTGAGAGTCCAGAGATCCCCAAAGTGTCTGAGAGCCCAGAGATCCCCAAGGTGCCAGAGAGCCCAGAGATCCCCAATGTACCTGAGTGCCCAAAGATGCCCAAAGTACCCAAGAGACCAGAGATCCCCAATGTATCCGAGAATCCAGAGATCCCCAATGTACTCGAGATCCCAAAAAAACAACAATGTACCCGAGAGCCCAGACATCCCCAATGTACCCGAGAGTCCTGAGATCTCCAATGTACCTGAGAGTCCAGAGATCCCCAAAGTGTCTGAGAGCCCAGAGATCCCCAAGGTACCAGAGAGCCCCGAGATCCCCAATGTACCTGAGAGCCCAAAGATCCCCAATGTACCCAAGAGACCGGAGATCCCCAATGTATCCGAGAATCCAGAGATCCCCAATGTACCTGAGATCCCAGAAATCCCCAATGAACCCGAGAGCCCAGACATCCTCAATGGACCCGAGAGTCCAGAGATTCCCAATGTATCCAAGAGTCCAGAGATCCCCAATGAACCCGAGAGCCCGAAGATCCCCAATGTACCCGAGAGCCTGGAGATCCCCAATGTATCCAGGAATCCAGAGATCCCCAGTGTACCCGAGAGTCCAGGGATACCCAAAGTATCCGAGAGCCCAGAGATCTCCAATGTACCTGAGAGTCCAGAGATCCCCAATGTATCTGAGAGCCCAGAGATCCCCAATGTTCCTGAGAGTTCAGCAATCCCCAATGTACCCGAGAGTTCAGAGATCCCCAAAGTATCTGAGAGCCCAGTGATCCCCAATGTACACGAGAATCCAGAGATGCCCAAAGTATATGAGAGCCCAGAGATCCCCAATTTTCCTGAGAGTTCAGAGATCCCCAATGTACCCAAGGGTCCAGAGATCCCCCATGTACCCGAAGATCAAGAGATACCCAATGTAGCCGAGAGCCCAGAGATCCCCAATGTACTCGAGCGCCCAGAGATCCCCAATGAACCGGAGAGCCCAAAGATCCCCAATGTACCTGAGAGCCCGGAGATCCCCAATGTATCCAAGAATCCAGAGATCCCCAATGTACCCGAGAGCCCAGAGTTCCCCAATGTACCCGAGAGCCCAGAAATCTCCAACATATGTTAGAATCTAGAGATCCCCAGTGTCCCAGAGTGCAGAGATACCCAATGTATCCGAGAATCCTGAGATCCCCAATGTACCCGAGGGTCCAGAGATCCCCCATGTACCCGAGGATCCAGAGATCCCTAATGTAGCCGAGAGCCCAGAGATCCCCAATGTACCTGAGAGCCCAGAGATCCCCAATGAACCGGAGAGCGCGAAGATCCCCAATGCACCCAAGAGCCTGGAGATCCCCAATATATCCAAGAATCCAGAGATCCCCAATGTACCCGAGAGTCCAGAGATCCTCAATGTATCCGAGAATCCTGAGTTCCCCAGTGTACCCGAGAGTCCGGAGATCGCCATTGTTTCTGAGAGCCCAGAAATCGCCAATTTTCCAAAGAGCCCAGAAATCCCCAATGTACCCGAGAGTCCAGTGATCCCCAATGTACCCGAGAGTCCAGAGATCCCCAAAGTGTCTGGGAGCCCAGAGATCCCCAAGGTACCAGAGAGCCCAGAGATCCCCAATGTACCTGAGAGCCCAAAGATCCCCAATGTACCCAAGAGACCAGAGATCCCCAATGTATCCGAGAATCCAGAGATCCCCAATGTACTCGAGATCCCAGAAATCCCCAATGTACCCGAGAGCACAGACATCCCCAATGTACCCGAGATTCCAGAGATCCCTAATGTATCCGAGAGTCCGGAGATCCCCAAATTACCCGAAAGTCCAGAGATCCCACATGTACCCGAGCGTCCACAGATTACCAATGTACCTGAGAGTACGGAGATCGCCAATGTACCCGAGAGTCCAGAGATCCCCCATGTTCCTGAGAGTTCAGAGATTCCCAATGAACCCGAGAGCCCAGAGATCCCCAATGTACCCGAGAGCCCAGGGTTCCTCAATTATTCTGAGAGCCTCATATACCCAATATACCCAATATACACGAAGGCACTGAAATCCGCAATGTACCCGTGAGCCCGGAGATCCCCAATGTACCTGAGAGGCCCAAGATCCCCACTGTACCCGAAGCCCAGGGATCCCCGATGTAACCGATAGCACGAACATCCCCAATGTATCTGAGAGCCCGGAGATCCCCAATGTATCCGAGAATCCAGAGATCCCCAGTGTAGCCGAGAGTCCAGAGATCCCCAAAGCATTTTAGAGCCCAGACATCCCCAATGTACTCGAGAGTCTAGAGATCCCCAAAGTATCTGAGAGCCCAGAGATCCCCAATGTTCCTGAGAGTTCAGAGATCCCAAATGTATCTGAGGGTCCAGAAATCCCCAATGTACCCGAGGGTCCAGAGATCCCCAATGTACCCGAGATCCCAGAGATCCCCAATGTACCCGACAGACCAGCGATCCCCAATATACCCGAGATCCCGAAGATCCCCAAGGAACCCAAGAGTCCGGAGAGCCCCAATGTATCCGAGAACCCAAGGATCCCCAGAGTACCAGAGAGCCCGGAGATCCCCAATGTTCCTGAGAATCTGGAGAACACCAGTGCACCTGAGAAGCTGGAGATCCCCAGTGTATCCTAGAATCCAACGATCCCCAGTTTACCCGAGAGTCCGAAGATCCCCAATGTATCCGAGAATCCAGAGATCCCCAATGTACCCAAGAGCACAGAAATCCCAAATGTACCTGAGAGTCCAGAGATCCCCAATGTACCCGAGAGCCCAGATATCACCAATGTACCCGAGTGTGCAGATATGCCCAATGTACCCACGAGTCCAGAGATCCCCAATGTACCCGAGAGCCCAGAAATCCCCAATGTACCCTAGAGACCAGGTATCACAAAAGTGTCTGAGAGCACAGAGTTCCGAATTTTCCTGAGAGTTCAGAGATCCCCAAAGTACCCGAGAATCCAGAGATCCCCAATGTACCCGAGAGTTCAGAGATCCCCTATGTACCCGAGAGTCCAGAAATCCACAATGTACCCGAGAGCCCAGACATCCACAATGTACCCAAGAGTCCAGAAATCCCCAATGTATCCGAGAGTCCAGAGATCCCCAAAGTACCCGAAAGTCCAGAGATCCCACATGCACCCGAGTGTCCACAGATTACCAATGTACCTGAGAGTACGGAGATCACCAATGTACCCGAAAGTACAGAGATCCCCCATGTTCCTGAGAGTTCAGAGATCCCCAATGTACCCGAGAGCCCAGGGATCCTCAATTGTACCGAGAGCCCCGGGATCCCCAATGTACCCGAGAGCTTAGAGATCCCCAAAGTTCCTGAGAGTTCAGAGATCACCAATGTACCCAAGAGTCCGGAGATCCCCAATGTATCCGAGAACCCAGAGATCCCCAGAATACCCGAGAGCCCGGAGATCCCCAATGTTCCCCAGATTAGGGAGAACCCCAATGCACCTGAGAGTCCAGAGATCCCCAATGTATCCTAGAATCCAGAGATCCCCAGTGTACCCGAGAGTCCGGCGATCCCCAATGTATCTTAGAATCCAGAGATCCCCAGTGTACCCGAGAGCCCGAAGATCCCCAATGTATCTGAGAATCCAGAGATCCCCAATGTACCCGAGAGCCCAGAAATCCCCAATGTACCCGAGAGCCCAGAAATTCCCAATGCACCCGAGGGTCCAGAGATTCCCAATGTACCCAAGAGCCCAGAAATCCCCAATGTACCCGAGAGCGCAGATATCCCAAAAGTATCTGAGAGCGCAGAGATCCCAATTTTCCTGAGAGTCCAGAGATCCCCAATGTACCCGGGAATCCAGAGATCCCCAAAGTACCCGAGAGTCCAGAGATCCCCAAAGTATCTGAGAGCCCAGTGATCCCCAATGTACCCGAGAGCCCAGAGATCCACAATGATCCTGAGAGTTCAGAGGTCCCCAATGTTCCTGAGAGCCCAGATATCCCCAATGTTCCTGAGAGTTCAGAGATCCCTAATGTAGCCGAGAGTCCAGAGATCCCCAATGTACCTGAGAGTCCAGAGATCCCCAATGAATCTGAAAGCTCAGAGATCCCCAATGTACCTGAGAGGCTGAAGATTACCAATGTACCCGAGAGTCCAGAGATCCCCAATGTTACCGAGAGCCCGAAGATCCCCATTGTACCCGAGAGCCCAGGGATCCCCAATGTACCTGAGAGTATGGAGATCCCCAATGTACCCGAGAGTCGAGCGATCCCCCATGGTCCTGAGAGTTCAGAGATCCCCTATGTACCCGAGAGTCCAGAGATCCCCAATGTAGCCGAGAGCCCGAAGATCCCCATTGTACCCGAGAGCCCAGGGATCCCCAATGTACCTGGGAGCCCGAACATCCCCAGTGTAGCTGAGAGCCCAGAGATCCCCAATATATGCGAGAATCCAGAGATCCCCAGTGTACCCAAGAGTCCAGAGATCCCCAACGTATCCCTAGAGCACAGAGATCCCCAATGTACCCGAGAGTCCAGAGATCCCCAACGTATCTGAGAGCCCAGAGATCCCCAATGTTCCTGAGAGTTCAGAGATCGCCAATGTAACCAAGACTCCAGAGATCCCCAAAGTATTTGAGGGCCCAGAGATCCCCAATGTACCAGAGAGTCTAGAGATCCCCAAAGTTTCTGAAAGCCAAGAGATCCCCAATGTACCCGAGAGTCCAGAGATCCCAAATGTACCCGAGAGCCCAGAGATCCACAATATACCTGAGACCCCGGAGATCCCCATTGTACCCGAGAGCCAAGGGATCCCCAATGTACCCGAGAGCCCGAAGATATCAAATGTACCCAAGAGCCCAGAGATCCCCAATGCATCCGAGAATCCAGAGATCCCCAGTGTACCCAAGAGTCCGGAGATCCCCAATGTATCCGAGAATCCAGAGATCCCCAATTTACCCGAGAGCCCAGAAATCCCCAATGTACCAGAGAGCCCAGAAATCCCAAATGTACCCGAGAGTCCAGAGATCCCCAATGTACCCGAGAGCCCAGGAATCCCCAATGTACCCAAGAGCCCAGATATCCCCAAAGTATCCGAGAATCCAGAGATCCCCAATGTACCCGAGAGCCCAGAGAGCCCCAATGGACCCGAGAGGCCAGAGATCCCCAATGTACCCGAGAATCCAGAGATGCGCAAAGTATATGAGAGCCCAGAGATCCCCAATGTTCCTGAGAGTTCAGAGATCCCCAATGTACCTGAGGGTCCAGTGATCCCCCATGTACCCGAGGATCCAGAGATCCCCAATGTAGCTGAGAGCCCAGAGATCCCCAATGTACCTGAGAGTCCAGAGATCCCCACGTATCTGAGAGCCCAGAGATCCCCAAAGTACCCGAGAATCCAGAGATCCCCAATATACCCAAGAGACCGGAGCTCCCCAATATATCTGAGAATCCAGTGATCCACAAAGTAACCGAGTATCCAGAGATCCCCAATGAACACAAAAGCCCAGAAATCCCCAAAGTACCCAAGAGCCCAGACCTCACCAATGTACACGAGATTCCAGACATCCCCAATGAATCCGAGAGTCCGGAGATCCCCAATGTACCCGAGAGTCCAGATATCCCCAAAGTATCTGAGAGCACAGAGATCCCCAATGTACCCGAGAGCCCAGATATCCCCAATGTACCCTCGAGTCCAGAGATCCCCAATGTACCTGAGATCCCAGAAATCTCCAATCTACCTGAGAGCCCAGACATCCCCAATGCACCCGAGATTCCACACATCCCCAAAGAATCCGAGAGTCCAGAGATCTCCAATGTACCCGAGAGTCCAGTGATCCCCAAAGTATCAGAGAGCACAGAGATCCCCAATGTACCCGAGAGTACAGAGATCCCCAAAGTATCTGACAGCCCAGAGATCCCCAAAATACCCGAGAGTCCAGAGATACCCAATGTACCCGAAAGTCGAGAGATCCCACAAGTACCCGAGTGTCCAGAGATTCCCAATGTACCTGAGAGTATGGAGATCCCCAATGTACCCATGAGTCCAGCGATCCCCGATGTTCCAGAGGGTTCAGAGATCCCCAATGTACCCGAGAGGCCAGAAATCCCCAATGTAGCCAAGAGCCCGAAGCTCCCCATTGTACCCGAGACCCAGGGATCCCCAATGTACCTGAGAGCCCGAACATACCCAGTGTAGCTGCGAGCCCGGAGATCCACAATATATCCGAGAATCCAGAGATCCCCAGTGTACCCGAGAGTCCAGAGATCCCCAACGTATCTGAGAGCCCAGAGTTCCCAAATGTACCCTAGAGTCCAGAGACCCCCAAAGTATCTGAGAGCCCAGAGATCCCCAATGTTCCTGAGGGTTCAGCGATCGCCAATGTACCCGAGAGTCCTGAGATCCCCAAAGTATTTGCGAGCCCAGAGATCCCCAATGTACGGGAGAGTCTAGAGATCCCCAAAGTTTCTGAAAGCCCTGAGATCCCCAATGTACCTGAGATTTCAGAGATCCCCAATGTACCCGAGAGTCAAGAGATCCCCAAAGTACCCGGGCATCCAGAGATCCCCAATGTACCCGAGAGCCCAGAGATCCACAATATACCCGAGAGCCCGGAAATCCCCATTGTACCCGAGAGACAAGGGATCCCAAATGTACTCGAAAGCCCGAAGATCCCCAATGTACCTGTGAGCCCAAAGATCCCCAATGTACCCGAGAGTCCAGAGATGCCCAATGTATCCAAGAATCCAGAGTTCCCCAGGGTACCCGAGAGTCCAGAGATCCCCAAAGTTTCTGAGAGCCCCGAGATCCCCAATGTACCCGAGAGTCCAGAGATCCCCAAAGTATCTGAGAGCCCAGAGATCCCCAATGTTCCTGAGAGTTCAGCAATCCCCAATGTACCCGAGAGTCCAGAGATCCCAAATGTATCTGAGAGCCCAGTGATCCCCAATGTAAACGAGAATCCAGAGATGCCCAAAGTATATGAGAGCCCAGAGATCCCCAATGTTCCTGAGAGTTCAGAGATCCCCAATGTACCTGAGGGTCCAGTGATCCCCTATGTACCCGAGGATCCAGAGATCCCCAATGTAGCTGAGAGCCCAGAGATCCCCAATGTACCTGAGAGTCCAGAGATCCCCACGTATCTGAGAGCCCAGAGATCCCCAATGTACCCGAGAATCCAGAGATCCCCAATATACCCAAGAGACCGGAGCTCCCCAATATATCTGAGAATCCAGTGATCCACAAAGTAACCGAGTATCCAGAGATCCCCAATGAACACAAAAGCCCAGAAATCCCCAAAGTACCCAAGAGCCCAGACCTCACCAATGTACACGAGATTCCAGACATCCCCAATGAATCCGAGAGTCCGGAGATCCCCAATGTACCCGAGAGTCCAGATATCCCCAAAGTATCTGAGAGCACAGAGATCCCCAATGTGCCCTCGAGTCCAGAGATCCCCAATGTACCTGAGATCCCAGAAATCTCCAATCTACCTGAGAGCCCAGACATCCCCAATGCACCCGAGATTCCACACATCCCCAAAGAATCCGAGAGTCCAGAGATCTCCAATGTACCTGAGAGTCCAGTGATCCCCAAAGTATCAGAGAGCACAGAGATCCCCAATGTACCCGAGAGTACAGAGATCCCCAAAGTATCTGACAGCCCAGAGATCCCCAAAATACCCGAGAGTCCAGAGATACCCAATGTACCCGAAAGTCGAGAGATCCCACAAGTACCCGAGTGTCCAGAGATTCCCAATGTACCTGAGAGTATGGAGATCCCCAATGTACCCATGTGTCCAGCGATCCCCGATGTTCCAGAGGGTTCAGAGATCCCCAATGTACCCGAGAGGCCAGAGAACCCCAATGTAGCCAAGAGCCCGAAGCTCCCCATTGTACCCGTGACCCAGGGATCCCCAATGTACCTGAGAGCCCGAACATACCCAGTGTAGCTGCAAGCCCGGAGATCCACAATATATCCGAGAATCCAGAGATCCCCAATGTACCCGAGAGTCCAGAGATCCCCAACGTATCTGAGAGCCCAGAGTTCCCAAATGTACCCTAGAGTCCAGAGATCCCCAAAGTAGCTGAGAGCCCAGAGATCCCCAATGTTCCTGAGGGTTCAGCGATCACCAATGTACCCGAGAGTCCTGAGATCCCCAAAGTATTTGCGAGCCCAGAGATCCCCAATGTACCGGAGAGTCTAGAGATCCCCAAAGTTTCTGAAAGCCCTGAGATCCCCAATGTACCTGAGATTTCAGAGATCCCCAATGTACCCGAGAGTCAAGAGATCCCCAAAGTACCCGGGCGTCCAGAGATCCCCAATGTACCCGAGAGCCCAGAGATCCACAATATACCCGAGAGCCCGGAGATCCCCATTGTACCCGAGAGACAAGGGATCCCCAATGTACTCGAAAGCCCGAAGATCCCCAATGTACCTGTGAGCCCAAAGATCCCCAATGTACCCGAGAGTCCAGAGATGCCCAATGTATCCAAGAATCCAGAGTTCCCCAGGGTACCCGAGAGTCCAGAGATCCCCAAAGTGTCTGAGAGCCCCGAGATCCCCAATGTACCCGAGAGTCCAGAGATCCCCAAAGTATCCGAGAGCCCAGAGATCCCCAATGTTCCTGAGAGTTCAGCAATCCCCAATGTACCCGAGAGTCCAGAGATCCCAAAAGTATCTGAGAGCCCAGTGATCCCCAATGTAAACGAGAATCCAGAGATGCCCAAAGTATATGAGAGCCCAGAGATCCCCAATGTTCCTGAGAGTTCAGAGATCCCCAATGTACCTGAGGGTCCAGTGATCCCCCATGTACCCGAGGATCCAGAGATCCCCAATGTAGCTGAGAGCCCAGAGATCCCCAATGTACCTGAGAGTCCAGAGATCCCCACGTATCTGAGAGCCCAGAGATCCCCAATGTACCCGAGAATCCAGAGATCCCCAAAGTATCTGAGAGCCCAGAGATCCCCAATGTTCCTGAGAGTTCAGCAATCCCCAATGAACCCGAGAGTCCAGAGATCCAAAAAGTATCTGAGAGCCCAGTGATCGCCAATGTAAACGAGAATCCAGAGATGCCCAAAATATATGAGAGCCCAGAGATCCCCAATGTTCCTGAGAGTTCAGAGATCCCCAATGTACCTGAGGGTCCAGTGATCCCCCATGTCTCATAGAATCCAGAGATCCCCAATGCACCCGAGAGCCCAGAAGTCCCCATGTACCCGAGAGCCCAGAAATCCCCCATGTAACCAAGAGCCCAGAGAGCCCAATGTATCCTAGAATCCAGAGCTCCGCAGTGTACCAAGGAGTCCGGAGATCCTCAATGTACCCGTGAGTCCGGAAATCCCCAATGTATGTTAGAATCTAGAGATACCCAGAGTGCCCGAGAGTCAGGATATCCCCAATGTATCCGAAAATCCTGAGATCCCCAATGTACCCGAGAGTCCAGAGATCCCCAAAGTGTCTGAGAGCCCAGAGATCCCCAAGGTACCAGAGAGCCCAGAGATCTCCAATGTACCTGAGAGCCCAAAGATCCCCAATGTACCCAAGAGACCGGAGATCCCCAATGTATCCGAGAATCCAGAGATCCCCAATGTACCCGAGATCCCAGAAATCCCCTATGTACCCGAGAGCCCAGACATCCTCAATGTACCTGAGAGTCCAGAGATCCCCAAAATATCCAAGAGTCCGGAGATCCCCAATGAACCCGAGATCCCAGAGATCCCCAATGAATCCTAGAATCCAGAGCTCCCCAGTGTACCCCAGAGTCCTGAGATCCCCAATGTACCCGAGAGTCCAGAGATCCCCAATGTACCCGAGAGTCCAGAGATTACCAATGTACCCGAGAGCCCAGACATCCTCAATGTACCTGAGAGTCCAGAGATCCCCAAAATATCCAAGAGTCCGGAGATCCCCAATGAACCCGAGAGCCCGGAGATCCCCAATGAATCCTAGAATCCAGAGCTCCCCTGTGTAACCCAGAGTCCTGAGATCCCCAATGTACCCGAGAGTCCAGAGATCCCCATTGTAGCAGAGAGTCCAGAGATACCCAATGTACCCCAGAGTCCAGAGATCCCCAATCTACCCGAGAGTCCAGAGATCCCCAGAGTATCTGAGAGCCCAGACATCCCCAATGTACCTGAGAGCCCAAAGATCCCCTATGTACCCGAGAGTCCAGAGATCCCCAATGTATCCAAGATTCCAGAGTTCCCAGTGTACCCGAGAGTCCAGAGATCCCCAAAGTATCTGAGAGCCCAGAGATCCCCAATGGACCCGAGAGTCCAGAGATCCCCAAAATATCTGAGAGGTAAGAGATACCCAATGTTTCTGAGAGTTCAGCGATCCCCAATGTACCCGAGAGTCCAGAGATCCCCAAAGTATCTGAGAGCCCAGTGATCCCCAATGTACATGAGAATCCAGAGATGCCCAAAGTATATGAGAGCCCAGAGATCCCCAATTTTCCTGAGAGTTCAGAGATCCCCAATGTACCCGAGGGTCCAGAGATACCCCATGTACCCGAGGATCCAGGGATCCCCAATGTAGCCGAGAGCCCAGAGATCCATAATGTACCCGAGAGTCCAGAGATCCACAATCTACCTGAGAGTCAAGAGATCCCCAGAGTATCTGAGAGCCCAGACATCCCCAATGTACCCGAGAGTCCAGAGATCCCCAATGTATCCAAGATTCCAGAGATCCCCAGGGTACCAGAGAGTCCAGAGATCCCCAAAGTATCTGAGAGCCCAGAGATCCCCAATGTACCCGAGAGTCCAGAGATCGCCAAAATATCTGAGAGGTAAGAGATCCCCAATGTTCCTGAGAGTTCAGCGATCCCCAATGTACCCGAGAGTCCAGAGATCCCAAAAGTATCTGAGAGCCCAGTGATCCCCAATGTACACGAGAATCCAGAGATGCACAAAGTATATGAGAGCCCAGAGATCCCCAATTTTACTGAGAGTTCAGAGATCCCCAAAGTACCCGAAAGTCCAGAGATCCCACATGTACCCGAGTGTCCACAGATTACCAATGTACCTGAGAGTACGGAGATCCCCAATGAACCCTTGAGTCCAGAGATCCACAATGTACCCGAGAGCCCAGGGATCCTCAATTGTTCCGAGAGCGCCGGGATCCCCAATGTACCCGAAGGCACAGAAATCCCCGATGTACCCGAGAGCTCGGAGATCCCCAATATACCCGAGAGCCCGAAGCTCCCCATTGTACCCGAAGCCAAGGGATCCCCTATGTAACCGAGAGCCCGAACATCCCCAATGTACCTGAGAGCCCAGAGTCCCCAATGTATCCGATAATCCAGAGATCCCCAGTGTAGCCGAGAGTCCAGAGATCCCCAAAGTATCTTAGAGCCCAGAGATCCACAATGTACCCAAGAGTCTAGAGATCCCCAAAGTATCTGAGAGCCCAGAGATCCACAATGTTACTGAGAGTTCAAAGATCCCCAATGTACCTGAGGGTCCAGAGATCCCCAATGTACCCGAGGGTCCAGAGATCCCCAATGTAGCCGAGAGCCCAGAGAACTGCAATGTACCCGAGATCCTGGAGATCCCCAATGTACCCGACAGTCCAGGGATCCCCAATATACCCGAGACCCCGAAGATCCCCAATGTACCCGAGTCCGGAGATACCCAATGTATCCGAGAAACCAGAGATCCCCAGAGTACCCGAGAGCCCGGAGATCCCCAATATTCCCGAGAGTCTGGAGAACCCCAATGCACCTGAGATTGCGGAGATCCCCAATGTATCCTAGAATCCAGAGATCCCCAGTGTACCCGAGATTCCGGCGACCCCCAACGTATCCGAGAATCCAGAGAGCCCCAGTGTACCCGAGAGTTCTGAGATCCCCAATGTATCTGAGAATCCAGAGATCCCCAATGTAACCGAGAGCACAGAAATCCCCAATGTACCAGAGAGCCCAGAAATCCCCAATTTACCCGAGAGTCCAGAGATCACCAATGTACCCGAGAGCCCAGAAATCCGCCATGTACCCGAGAGTGCAGACATCACCAATGTACCCAAGAGTCCAGAGAACCCCAATGTATCCGAGAGGCCAGAGATCCTCAATCCACCCGAGAGTCCAGAGATCCCCAAAGTATCTGAGAGCAAAGAGAACCCCAATGTACCCGAGAGTCCAGAGATCCCCAAAGTATCTGAGAGCACAGAGATCCCCAATGTACCCGAGTCTCCAGAGATCCCCAATGTACCTGAAAGTCCTCAGATCCCACATGTACCCGAGTGTCCAGAGATTCCAAATGTACCTGAGAGTATGGAGATCCCCAAAGTACCTGACAGTCCAGAGATCCCCAAAGTATCTGAGAGCCCAGAACTCCCCAATGTACCCGAGAGTGCAGAGATCCCCAAAGTATCTGAGAGCCCAGAGATCCCCAAAGTATCTGAGAGCCCAGAGATCCCCAATGTACCCGAGATTCTAGAGATCCCCAACGTATCTGAGAGCCCAGAGATCCCCAATGTTCCTGAGAGTTCAGAGATCCCCAATGTAAACGAGGATCCAGAGATCCCCAATGTACCCGAGGGTCCTGAGATCTCAAGTGTAGACGAGAGCCCAGAATTCCCCATTGTACCCGAGAGCCCGGAGATCCCCAATGTACCCAAGAGGCCGGAGATCCCCAATGTATCCAAGAATCCAGAGATCCTCAGATTACCCGAGAGCCCGGAGACCCCCAATGTTCCCGAGAGTCTGGAGAACCCCAATGCACCTGAGTGTCCAGATATCCCCAATGTATCCTAGAATCCAGAGATCCTCATGGTACCTGAGAGTCCGGAGATCCCCAATGTATCTGAGAATCCAGAGATCCCCAGTGTACCCAAGAGCCCGTAGATCCCCAATGTATCTGAGAATCCAGAGATCCCCAATGTACCCGAGAGTCCAGAGATCCCCAATTCACCTGAGATTCCAGAGATCCCCCATGTATCCTAGAATCCAGAGAACCCCAGTGTACCCGAGAATCCGGAGATCCTCAATGTTCCAGTGAGACCAGAAATCCCCAATGTACCTGAGAGCCCAGAGAACCCCAAAGTACCCGAGAGCCCGAAGATTCCCAATATACCCAAGAGACCAGAGATCCCCAATGTATCCGAGAATCCAGAGAGCCCTAATGTACCCGAGAGCCCAGAAATCCCAAATGTACCAGAGAGCCCAGACATCCCCAATGTTCCCGAGAGTCCAGGGATCCCCAAAGTATCTGAGAGAACAGAGATCCCCAATGTACCTGAAAGTCCTGTGATCCCACATGTACCCGAGTGTCCAGAGATTCCAAATGTACCTGAGAGTATGGAGATCCCCAATGTACCCGAGAGTCCAGCGATCCCCCATGTTCCTGAGAGTCTAGAGATCCCCAAAGTATCTGAGAGCCCAGAGATCCCCAATGTACCCGAGAGTCTAGAGATCCTCAAAGAATCTGAGAGACCAGAGATCCCCATTGTTCCTGAGATTTCAGAGATCACCAATGTACCCGAGGGTCCAGAGATCCCCAATATACCCGAGGGTCCAGAGATCACCAATGTAGCTGAGAGCCCAGTAATCCACAATATACCCAAGTGCCCAGAAATCTCCATTATACCCGAGAGCCCAGGGATCCCCAATGTATCCGAGCATCTACAGATTCCCAAGGTACCCCAGAGTCCGGAGATCCCCAATGTATCCGAGGATACAGAGATCCCCAATGTACCCGAGAGCCCAGAGAACCCCAAAGTACCCGATAGCCCGAAGATTCCCAATGTACCCAAGAGACCGGAGATCCCCAATGTACCTGAGAGCCCAGACATCCCCAATGTACCCGAGAGTCCAGAGATCCCCAATGTATCCGAGAGTCCGGAGATCGCCAATCCACCTGAGAGTCCAGAGATCCCAAAAGTATCTGAGAGCACAGAGATCCCCAATGTACCCAAGAGTCCAGAGATCCCAAAGTATCTGAGAGGCCAGGGATCCCCAATGAACCCGAGTGTCCAGAGATCCCCAATGTACCCGAAAGTCCTGAGATCCAACATGTACCCGAGTGTTCAGAGATTCCCAATGTACCTGAGAGTATGGAGATCCCCAATGTACCCAAGAGTACCACGATCCCACATGTTCCTGAGAATTCAGAGATCCCCAAGGTACCCGAGACTCCAGAGATCCCCAATTTAGCCGAGAGCCCAGAGATCCCCAATGTACCCGAGAGCCCAAAGAACCCCATTGTACCCGAGAGCCCAGGGATCCCCAATGTACCCGAGAGCCCGAACATCCCCAATGTAGCTGAGAGCCCGGAGCCCAATGTATCAGAGAATCTAGAAATCCCCAGTGTACCCGAGAGTCCAGAGATCCCAACATATCTTAGAGACCAGAGCTCCCCAATGTACCCGAGAGTCCAGAGATCCCCAAAGTATCTGAGAGCCCAGAGATCCCAAATGAACCCGAGTGTCCAGAGATCCCCAATGTACCCCAAGGTCCTAAGATCCCACATGTACCCGAGAGCCCAGAAATCCCCCATGTACCAGAGAGCCCAGACATCCCCAATGTTCCCGAGAGTCCGAATATCCCCAAGGTACCCGAGAGTCCAGAGATCCCCAATGTAGCCGAGAGTCCAGAGATCCCCAAAGTATCTGAGAGGCCAGAGATTCCCAATGAACCCGAGTGTCCAGAGATCCCCAATGTACCCAAAAGTCCTGAGATCCCACATGTACCCGAGTGTTCAGAGACACCCAATGTACCTGAGAGTATTGAGATCCCCAATGTACCAGAGAGTCCAGAGATCCCACATGTTCCTGAGAGTTCAGAGATCCCCAAGGTACCCGAGAGTCCAGAGATCACCAATGTAGCCGAGAGCCTAGAGATCCCCAATGTACCAGAGAGCCCAGACATCCCCAATGAACCCGAGAGCCCAGAGATCCCCAATGTATCCGAGAGGCCAGAGATCTTCAATTCACCCGAGAGTCGAGAGATCCCCAAAGTATCTGAGAGAACAGAGAACCCCAATGTACCCGAGAGTCCAGAGATCCCCAAAGTATCTGAGAGCCCAGAGATCCCTAATGTACCCGAGTGTCCAGAGATCCCCAATGTACTTGGAAGTCCTGAGATCCCACATGTACCCGATTGTCCAGAGATTCCAAATGTACCTAAGAGTATGGAGATCCCCAATGTAGCCGAGAGTCCAGCGATCCCCCATGTTCCTGAGAGACTAGAGATCCCCAAAGTATCTGAAAGCCCAGAGATCCCCAATGTACCCGAGAGTCTAGAGATCCTCAAAGTATCTGAGAGCCCAGAGATCCCCATTGTTCCTGAGATTTCAGAGATCGCCAATGTACCCGCGGGTCCAGAGATCACCAATGTAGCCGAGAGCCCAGAAATCCACAATATACCCGAGTGCCCGGAGATCCCCATTGTCCCCGAGAGCCCAGGGATCCCCAATGTACCCGAGAACCCGAAGATCCCCAGAGTACACGAGAGCCCGGATATCCCCAATGTTCCTGAGGTTCCAGAGAACCCAAATGCACCTTAGAGTCCAGACCTCCCCAATGTATCCTAGAATCCAAAGATCCCCAGTGTACCTAAGAGTCCGGAGATCCCCAATGTATCCGAGAATCCACAGATTTCCTAAGTACCCCAGAGTCCGGAGATCCCCAAAGTACCCGAGAGCCGAAGATGCCCAATGTACCCAAGAGACCGGAGATCCCCAATGTATTCAAGAATCCTGAGATCCCCAATGTACCCGAGAACCCAGAAATCCCCAATGTACCAGAGAGCCCAGACAACCCCAATGTACCCGAGAGTCCAGAGATCCCCAATGTATCCGAGAGTACGAAGATTGACAATCCACCGAGAGTCCAGAGATCCCCAATGTATCCGAGAGTCCGGAGATTGACAATCCACCTGAGAGTCCAGAGATCCCCAAAGTATTTGAGAGCAGAGAGATCCCCAATGTACCCGAGAGATCAGAGATCCCCAAAGTATCTGAGAGGCCAGATATCCTCAATAAACCCGAGTGTCCAGAGATCCCCAATGTACCCGAAGGTCCGGAGATCCCACATGTTCCCGAGTGTTCAGAGATTCCCAATGTACCTGAGAGTATGGAGATCCCCAAGGTACCCGAGAGTCCAGCGATCCCCAATGTAGCTGAGAGCCCTAAGATCCCCAATATACCCGAGAGCCCAAAGACCCCCACTGTACCCGAGAGCCCACGGATCCCCAATGTACCTGAGAGCCCGAACATCCCCAATGTAGCTGAGAGCCCGGAGAACCCCAATGTATCCGAGAATCCAGAAATCCTCAGTGTAACCGAGTGTCCAGAGATCCCCCACATCTCTGAGAGCCCAGAGCTCCCCAATGTACCCAAGAGTCCAGAGTTCCCCAATATATCTGAGGGCCCAGTGATCCCCAATGTTACTGAGAGTTCAGAGATCCCCAACGTACCAGAGGGTCCAGAAATCCCCAATGTAGCCAAGAGCCCAGAGATCCACAATATACCCGAGAGCCCGGAGATCCCCATTGTACCCGAGAGCCCAGCACTCCCCAATGTACCCGAGAGCCCGGAAAACCCCAATGCACCTGAGAGTCCAGAGATCCCCAATGTATCCTAGAATCCAGAGATCGCCAGTGTACCATAGTGTCCGGAAATCCCCAATGTATCAGAGAAACTACTCATTCCCAACGTACCCGAGAGTCCGGATATCCGCAATGTATCCGAAAATCCAGAGAACACCAATGTACCCGAGAGCCCAGAAATCCCTAATGTCGCCGAGAGTCCAGAGATCCCCAAAGTACCTGAGAGCCTGAAGATTCCCAATGTACCCAAGAGACCGGAGATCCCCAATGAATCCTAGAATCCAAAGATCCCCAATGTACCCGAGAGCCCAGAAATCCCCAATGTACCAGAGAGCCCAGACATCCCCCATGTACCCGAGAGTCCAGAAATCCCCAATGTATCCGAGAGTCCGGAGATCAACAATCCACCCGAGAGTCCAGAGATCCCCACAGATTCTGAGAGCACAGAGATCCCCAAAGTATCTGAGAGCACAGAGATCCCCAATGTACCCAAGAGTACAGAGATCCCCGAAGTATCTGCGAGCCCAAAGATCCCCAATGTACCCGAAAGTCCTGAGATCGCACATGTACCCGAGTGTCCAAAGATTCCCCATGTACCTGAGAGTATGGAGATCCCCAATGCACCCGAGAGTCCAGCATTCCCCAATGTACCCGAGGGTCCAGAGATCCCCAATGTAGCCGAGAGCCCAGAGATCCACAATACACCCGAGAGCACGGAGATCCACACTGCACCTGAGAGCCCAGGGATCCCCAATGTACCCGAGAGCCCGAAGGTCCCCAGAGAACCAGAGAGCCCGGAGATCACCAGTGTTCCCGAGAGACTGGAGAACACCAATGCACCTGAGTGTCCAGAGATCCCCAATGTAATCTGGAATGCAGAGATCCCCAGTGTACCCGAGAGTCCGGTGATCCCCAAGTTATCCGAGAATCCAGAGGTCCCCAATGTTCCCGAGAGCCCAGAAATCCCCAAGGTACCTGAGAGCTCAGAGATCCCCAAAGTACCCGAGAGCCCGAAGATTCCCAATGTGCCAAAGAGAGTGGAGATCCCCAATGTATCCGAGAGTCCAGAGATCCCCAATGAACCTGAGAGCCCAGAAATCCCCAATGTACAAGAGAGCCCAGACATCCCCAATGTGCCTGAGATTCCAGAAATCCCCAATGTATTCGAGAGTCCGGAGATCGCCAATCCACCGAGAGTCCAGAGATCCCCAAAGTATCTGAGAGGCCAAAGGTCCCCAATGAAGCCGAGTGTCCAGAGATCCCCAACGTACACGAAAGTCCTGAGATCCAACATGTACCCGAGGGTCCAGAGATTCCCAATGTACCTGAGAGTATGGAGTTCCCCAATGTACCCGAGAGTCCAGTGATCCCCCATGTTCCTGAGATTTCAGAGATCCCCAAGGTACCCAAGAGCCCAGAGATATCCAAAGTATACAAGAGTCCAGAGATCACGAATTTACCTGAGAGCCCGGAGATCCCCAATGTACCCAAGTGCCCGAAGAACCCCATTGCACCCGAGAGACCAGGGATCCCCAATGTACCCGAGAGCCCAGAAATCCCCAATATTCCTGAGATCTCAGAGATCCCCAATGTACCTGAGTGTCCAGAGATCCCCTAAGTATCTGTGAGCCCAGAGATCCCCAAAGAACCCAAGATTCCAGAGATCCCCAAAGTACCCGAGATTCCAGAGATCCCTAAAGTATCTGAGAGCCCAGAGATCCCCAAAGTATCTGAGAGCCCAGAGATCCCCAATGGACCCGAGAGTCCAGTAATCCCCAAAGTATCTGAGAGCCCAGAGATCCCCAATGCACCTGAGTATGGAGATCCACAATGTTCCTGAGAGTCCAGCGATCCACCATTTTCCTGAGAGTTCAGAGATCCCCAATGTACCCGAGATTTCAGAGATCCCCAATGTAGCCGAGAACCCAGATATCCCCAATGTATCCAAGAGCCCAGAGATCGTCAATGTACCTGAGAGTCCAGAGATCCCCAAATTATCTGAGAGTCCGGCGATCCCACATGTTCCTGAGAGTCTAGAGATCCCCAAAGTATCTGAGAGCCCAGAGATCCCCAATGATCCTGAGATTTCGGAGAACCCCAATGTACCCCAGGGTCCAAAGATCCCCAATGTTCCCGAGGGTCCAGAGAAAACCAATGTAACCGAGAGCCCAGAGATCCACAATATACCCGAGAGCCCAGAGATCCCCATTGTACCCGAGGACCCAGGGAACCCCAATGTACCCGATAGCCTGACGATCCCCAGAGTACCCGAGAGCCCAGAGATCCCCAATTTTCCTGAGAGTCCGGAGAACCCCAATGCACCTGAGAGTCCAGAGATCCCCAATGTATCCTAGAATCCAGAGACCCCAGTGTACCCGAGAGTCCGGAGATCCCCAACGTATCCGAGAATCCAGAGATCCCCAATGTACCCGAGAGCCAAGAAATCCCCAATGTCTCTGAGAGCCCAGAGATCCCCAAAGTACCCGAGAGCCCGGAAATTCCCAATGTACCAGAGAGCCCAGACATCCCCAATGAACACGAGTGTCCAGAAATCCCCATTGTATCCGAGAGTCCGGAGATCGCCAATCCAACCGAGAGTCCAGAGATCCCCAAAGTATCTGAGAGCACAGAGATCCCCAATGTACCCGAGAGTCCAGAGATCCCCAAAGTATCTGAGAGCCCAGAGGTCCCCAATGAACCCGAGTGTCCAGATATCCCCAATGTACCGGAGAGTATGGAGATCCGCAATGTACCCGAGAGTCCAGCGATCCCCAATGTACCCGAGGGCCCAGAGATCCACAAAGTAGCCGAGAGCCCAGAGATCCACAATATACCCGAGATCCCAGAGATCCCCATTGAACCCGAGATCCCAGGGATCCCCAATGTACCCAAGAGCCCAGTGATCCCCAAAGAACCCGAAAGCCCGACGATTCCCAATGCACCCACGAGACCGGAGATACCCAATGTACCCGAGGGTCCAGAGATCCCCAATGTAGCCGAGAGCCCAGAAATCCCAATTGTACCTGAGTGCCCAGAGACCCCAGGGTACCCGAGTTCCGGAGATCCCTAATGTTCCCGAGAGTCCTGAGAACCCCAATGCACCTGAGAGTCCAGAGATCCCCAATGTATCCTAGAATCCAGAGATCCCCAGTATACCCGAGAGGCCGGATATCCCCAATGTATCTTAGAATCCATAGATCTCCAGTGTACCCAAGATCCTGTAGATCCCCAATGTATGCGAGAATCCAGAGATCCCCAATGTACCCGTAAGTACAGAAATCCCACATGTACCCGAAAGCCCTGAGATCCCCAATGTACCCGAGAGCCCAGAGATCCCCAATGTTCCCTAGAGTCCAGAGATCCCCAATGTATCCTAGAATGCAGAGATCCCCAGTGCACCCAAGATTCCAGAAATCCCCAATGTATCTTAGAATCCACAGATCCCCAGAGTCCACTAGAGCCCATAGATCCCCAATGTATCCGAGAATCCAGAGATCCTCAGTGTACCCGAGAGTCCAGAGATCCCCAATGTACCCGAAAGCACAGAAATCCCACATGTACCTGAAAGCCCAGAGATCCCCAATGTACCCGAGAGCCCGGAGATCCCCAATGTGCCCAAGAGCCCGAAGATCCCCAATGTACCCGAGAGCCTAGGGATCCCCAATGTACCCGAGAGCCCGAACAACCCCAATGTACCCGAGAGCCAAGACACCCCAATGTTCCTGAGAGTTCATAAACCCCCAGTGTACCTGAGAGTCCAGAGATCCACAAAGTATCTGAGAGTCCCGAGATACCGAATGTACCCGAGAGTCCAGAGCTCCCCAAAGGATCTGAGAGCCTAGAGATCCCCAAGGTACCCGAGATTCCAGAGATCCCTAAAGTATCTGAGAGCCCAGAGAACCCCAAAGTATCTGAGAGCCCAGAGATCCCCAATGGACCTGAGAGTCCAGTAATCCCCAAAGTATCTGAGAGCCCAGAGATCCCCAATGCACCTGAGAGTATGGAGATCCCCAATATTCCCGAGATTCCAGCGATCCACCATGTTCCTGAGAGTGCAGAGATCCCCAATGTACCCGAGATTCCAGAGATCCCCAATGTAGCCGAGAACCCAGATATCCCCAATGTATCCAAGAGCCCAGAGATCGTCAATGTACCTGAGAGTCCAGAGATCCCCAAATTATCTGAGAGTCCGGCGATCCCACATGTTCCTGAGAGTCTAGAGATCCCCAAAGTATCTGAGAGCCCAAAGATCGCCAATGTACCCGAGAGTCTAGAGATTCCCAAAGTATCTGAGAGCCCAGAGATCCCCAATGCACCTGAGAGTATGGAGATCCCCAATATTCCCGAGATTCCAGCGATCCACCATGTTCCTGAGAGTGCAGAGATCCCCAATGTACCCGAGATTACAGAGATCCCCAATGTAGCCGAGAACCCAGATATCCCCAATGTATCCAAGAGCCCAAAGATCGCCAATGTACCCGAGAGTCTAGAGATTCCCAAAGTATCTGAGAGCCCAGAGATCCCCAATGATCCTGAGATTTCAGAGATCCCCAATGTACCCCAGGGTCCAGAGATCACCAATGTACCCGAGGGTCCAGAGAACACCAATGTAGCCAAGAGCCCAGAGCTCCACAATATACCCGAGAGCCCGGAGATCCCCATTGTACCCGAGGGCCCAGGGAACCGAAATGTACCCGATAGCCCGACGATCCCCAGAGTTCCCGAGAGCCCAGAGATCCCCAATTTTCCTGAGAGTCCGGAGAACATCAATGCACCTGAGATTCCAGAGATCCCCAATGTATCCGAGAATCCAGAGATCCCCAATGTACCCGAGAGCCCAGAAATCCCCAAAGTACCCGAGAGCCCAGAGATTCCCAAGGTAACCAAGAGACCGGAGATCCCCAATGTGTCCGAGGATCCAGAGATCCCCAATGAACCCGAGAGCACAGAAATCCCCAATGTACCAGAGAGCCCAGACATCCCCAATGTACACCAGAGTCCAGAAATCACCAATGTATCCGAGAGTCCGGAGATCGCCAATCCACCCGAGAGTCCAGAGATCCCCAAAGTATCTGAGAGCACAGAGATCCCCAATGTACCCGAGAGTCCAGAGATCCCCAAAGTATCTGAGAGCCCAGAGATCCCCAATGAACCCGAGTGTCCAGATATCCCCAATGTACCCGAAAGTCCTGAGATCCCACATGTACCCGAGTGTCCAGACATTCCCAATGTACCGAAGAGAATGGAGATCCGCAATGTACCCGAGATTGCAGCGATCCCCAATGTACCCGAGGGTCCAGAGATCCACAAAGTAGCGGAGAGCCCAGAGATCCACAATATACCAGAGAGCCCAGACATCCCCAATGTACCCGAGAGTCCAGAAATCCCCAATGTATCCGAGAGTCTGGAGATCGCCAATCCACCCGAGAGTCCAGAGATCCCCAAATTATCTGAGTGCACCGAGATCCCCAATGTACCCAAGAGTCCAGAGATCCCCAAAGTATCTGAGAGCCCAGAGATCCCCAATGAACCCAAATGTCCAGAGATCGCCAATGTATCCGATTATCCACAGATTCCCAATGTACCTGAGAGTCCGGAGATCGCCAATGTACCCTAGAGCCCAGAGATCCCCAATGTACCCGAGGGTCCAGAGATCCCCAAAGTAGCCGAGAGCCCAGAGATCCACAATATACCCGAGTGCCCAGAGATCCCCATTGTACCTGAGAGCCCAGAGATCCCCAATGTACCTGAGAGCACAAAGGACCTCAGATTATCCAAGAGCGCGGAGATCCCCAATGTTCCCGAGAGTCCAGAGAACCCCAATTTTCCTGAGAGTCCGGAGAACCCCAATGCACCTGAGAGTCCAGAGATCCCCAATGTATCCCAGAATCCAGAGACCCGAGTGTACCCGAGAGTCCGGAGATCCCCAACGTATCCGAGAATCCAGAGATCCCCAATGTACCCGAGAGCCAAGAAATCCCCAATGTCTCTGAGAGCCCAGAGATCCCCAAAGTACCCGAGAGCCCGGAAATTCCCAATGTACCAGAGAGCCCAGACATCCCCAATGAACACGAGTGTCCAGAAATCCCCAATGTATCCGAGAGTCCAGAGATCACCAATCCAACCGAGAGTCCAGAGATCCCCAAAGTATCTGAGAGCACAGAGATCCCCAATGTACCCGAGAGTCCAGAGATCCCCAAAGTATCTGAGAGCCCAGAGGTCCCCAATGAACCCGAGTGTCCAGATATCCCCAATGTACCGGAGAGTATGGAGATCCGCAATGTACCCGAGAGTCCAGCGATCCCCAATGTACCCGAGGGTCCAGAGATCCACAAAGTAGCCGAGAGCCCAGAGATCCACAATATACCCGAGATCCCAGAGATCCCCATTGAACCTGAGAGCCCAGGGATCCCCAATGTACCCAAGAGCCCAGTGATCCCCAAAGAACCCGAAAGCCCGACGATTCCCAATGCACCCACGAGACCGGAGATCCCCAATGTACCCGAGGGTCCAGAGATCCCCAATGTAGCCGAGAGCCCAGAAATCCCAATTGTACCTGAGTGCCCGGAGACCCCAGGGTACCCGAGTTCCGGAGATCCCTAATGTTCCCGAGAGTCCTGAGAACCCCAATGCACCTGAGAGTCCAGAGATCCCCAATGTATCCTAGAATCCAGAGATCCCCAGTATACCCGAGAGGCCGGAGATCCCCAATGTATCTTAGAATCCATAGATCTCCAGTGTACCCAAGATCCTGTAGATCCCCAATGTATGCGAGAATCCAGAGATCCCCAATGTACCCGTAAGTACAGAAATCCCACATGTACCCGAAAGCCCTGAGATCCCCAATGTACCCGAGAGCCCAGAGATCCCCAATGTTCCCTAGAGTCCAGAGATCCCCAATGTATCCTAGAATGCAGAGATCCCCAGTGCACCCAAGATTCCAGAAATCCCCAATGTATCTTAGAATCCACAGATCCCCAGAGTCCACTAGAGCCCATAGATCCCCAATGTATCCGAGAATCCAGAGATCCTCAGTGTACCCGAGAGTCCAGAGATCCCCAATGTACCCGAAAGCACAGAAATCCCACATGTACCTGAAAGCCCAGAGATCCCCAATGTACCCGAGAGCCCGGAGATCCCCAATGTACCCAAGAGCCCGAAGATCCCCAATGTACCGGAGAGCCTAGGGATCCCCAATGTACCCGAGAGCCCGAACAACCCCAATGTACCCGAGAGCCAAGACACCCCAATGTTCCTGAGAGTTCATAAACCCCCAGTGTACCTGAGAGTCCAGAGATCCACAAAGTATCTGAGAGTCCCGAGATACCGAATGTACCCGAGAGTCCAGAGCTCCCCAAAGGATCTGAGAGCCTAGAGATCCCTAAAGTTCCTGAGATTTCAGAGATCCCCAATGTACCCGAGTGTCCAGAGATCTCCAAAGTATCTGAGAGCCCAGAGATCCCCAAGGTACCCGAGATTCCAGAGATCCCTAAAGTATCTGAGAGCCCAGAGAACCCCAAAGTATCTGAGAGCCCAGAGATCCCCAATGGACCTGAGAGTCCAGTAATCCCCAAAGTATCTGAGAGCCCAGAGATCCCCAATGAACCCGAGTGTCCAGATATCCCCAATGTACCCGAAAGTCCTGAGATCCCACATGTACCCGAGTGTCCAGACATTCCCAATGTACCGAAGAGAATGGAGATCCGCAATGTACCCGAGATTGCAGCGATCCACAATGTACCCGAGGGCCCAGAGATCCACAAATTAGCGGAGAGCCCAGAGATCCACAATATACCAGAGAGCCCAGACATCCCCAATGTACCCGAGAGTCCAGAAATCCCCAATGTACCCGAGAGTCCAGCGATCCCCAATGTACCCGAGGGCCCAGAGATCCACAAAGTAGCCGAGAGCCCAGAGATCCACAATATACCCGAGATCCCAGAGATCCCCATTGAACCCGAGAGCCCAGGGATCCCCAATGTACCCAAGAGCCCAGTGATCCCCAAAGAACCCGAAAGCCCGACGATTCCCAATGCACCCACGAGACCGGAGATACCCAATGTACCCGAGGGTCCAGAGATCCCCAATGTAGCCGAGAGCCCAGAAATCCCAATTGTACCTGAGTGCCCGGAGACCCCAGGGTACCCGAGTTCCGGAGATCCCTAATGTTCCCGAGAGTCCTGAGAACCCCAATGCACCTGAGAGTCCAGAGATCCCCAATGTATCCTAGAATCCAGAGATCCCCAGTATACCCGAGAGGCCGGAGATCCCCAATGTATCTTAGAATCCATAGATCTCCAGTGTACCCAAGATCCTGTAGATCCCCAATGTATGCGAGAATCCAGAGATCCCCAATGTACCCGTAAGTACAGAAATCCCACATGTACCCGAAAGCCCTGAGATCCCCAATGTACCCGAGAGCCCAGAGATCCCCAATGTTCCCTAGAGTCCAGAGATCCCCAATGTATCCTAGAATGCAGAGATCCCCAGTGCACCCAAGATTCCAGAAATCCCCAATGTATCTTAGAATCCACAGATCCCCAGAGTCCACTAGAGCCCATAGATCCCCAATGTATCCGAGAATCCAGAGATCCTCAGTGTACCCGAGAGTCCAGAGATCCCCAATGTACCCGAAAGCACAGAAATCCCACATGTACCTGAAAGCCCAGAGATCCCCAATGTACCCGAGAGCCCGGAGATCCCCAATGTACCCAAGAGCCCGAAGATCCCCAATGTACCGGAGAGCCTAGGGATCCCCAATGTACCCGAGAGCCCGAACAACCCCAATATACCCGAGAGCCAAGACACCCCAATGTTCCTGAGAGTTCATAAACCCCCAGTGTACCTGAGAGTCCAGAGATCCACAAAGTATCTGAGAGTCCCGAGATACCGAATGTACCCGAGAGTCCAGAGCTCCCCAAAGGATCTGAGAGCCTAGAGATCCCTAAGGTTCCTGAGATTTCAGAGATCCCCAATGTACCCTAGTGTCCAGAGATCTCCAAAGTATCTGAGAGCCCAGAGATCCCCAAGGTACCCGAGATTCCAGAGATCCCTAAAGTATCTGAGAGCCCAGAGAACCCCAAAGTATCTGAGAGCCCAGAGATCCCCAATGGACCTGAGAGTCCAGTAATCCCCAAAGTATCTGAGAGCCCAGAGATCCCCAATGAACCCGAGTGTCCAGATATCCCCAATGTACCCGAAAGTCCTGAGATCCCACATGTACCCGAGTGTCCAGACATTCCCAATGTACCGAAGAGAATGGAGATCCGCAATGTACCCGAGATTGCAGCGATCCACAATGTACCCGAGGGCCCAGAGATCCACAAAGTAGCGGAGAGCCCAGAGATCCACAATATACCAGAGAGCCCAGACATCCCCAATGTACCCGAGATTCCAGAAATCCCCAATGTATCCGAGAGTCTGGAGATCGCCAATCCACCCGAGAGTCCAGAGATCCCCAAATTATCTGAGTGCACCGAGATCCCCAATGTACCCAAGAGTCCAGAGATCCCCAAATTATCTGAGTGCACCGAGATCCCCAATGTACCCAAGAGTCCAGAGATCCCCAAAGTATCTGAGAGCCCAGAGATCCCCAATGAACCCGAATGTCCAGAGATGGCCAATGTATCCGATTATCTACAGATTCCCAATGTACCTGAGAGTCCAGAGATCCCCAATGTACCCGAGGGTCCAGAGATCCCCAATGTACCCGAGGGTCCAGAGATCCCCAAAGTAGCCGAGAGCCCAGAGATCCACAATATACCCGAGTGCCCAGAGATCCCCATTGTACCTGAGAGCCCAGAGATCCCCAATGTACCTGAGAGCACGAAGGACCTCAGATTATCCAAGAGCGCGGAGATCCCCAATGTTCCCGAGAGTCCAGAGAACCCCAAAGCACCAGAGAGTCCAGAGATCCCCAATGTATCCAAGAATCCAGAGATCCCCAGTGTACCCGAGAGTCCGGAGATCACCAATGTATCCGATTATCTACAGATTCCCAATGTACCCGAGAGTCCGAAGATCGCCAATGTATCCGAGAGCCCTGAAATCCCCAATGTAGCCAAGTGCCCAGAGATCCCCAAAGAACCCGAAAGCCCGATGATTCCCAATGCACCTGAGAGACCGGAGATCCCCAATGTATCCGAGAATCCAGAAATCCCCAATGTAACCGAGAGCCCAGAAATCCCCAATGTACCAGAGAGCCCAGACATCCCCAATGTATCCGAGAGTCCAGAAATCCCCAATGTATCTGAGAGTCCGGAGATCGCCAATCCACCCGAGAGTCCAGTGATCCCCAAATTATCTGAGTGCACAGAGATCCCCAATGTACCCAAGAGTCCAGAGATCCCCAAAGTAACTGAGAGCCCAGAGATCCCCAATGAACCCAAATGTCCAGAGATCGCCAATGTACCCGAAAGTCCTGAGATCCCACATGTGCCCGAGTGTCCAGAGATTCCCTATTTACCTGAGAGTATGGAGGTCCCCAATGTACCCGAGAGTCCAGAGATCCCCCATATTCCTGAGAGTTCAGAGATCCCCAAGGCACCTGAGAGCCCAGAGATCCCCAATGTTTCCGAGAGTCCAGAGATCACCAATGTACCTGAGGGCCCAGAGATCCCCAATGAACCCGAGAGCCCGAAGATCCCCATGGTACCCGAGAGTCCAGGGATCCACAATGTACCCGATTTCCCAAACATCCCCAATGTAGCTGAGAG
This sequence comes from Carcharodon carcharias, assembly GCF_017639515.1. NCBI lineage: Eukaryota > Metazoa > Chordata > Chondrichthyes > Lamniformes > Lamnidae > Carcharodon > Carcharodon carcharias. The sequence goes on along the minus strand of NC_054475.1, from coordinate 56,851,007 downwards.
CCCGGAGATCCCCAATGTATCCGAGAATCCAGAGAACCCCAGTGCAGCCGTGAGTCCAGAGATCCGCAAAGTATCTGAGAGCCAGAGCTCACAATGTACCCGAGAATACAGAGATCCCCAAAGTATCTGAAAACCCAGAGATCCCCAATGTTCCTGATAGTTCAGAGATCCCCAATGTACCTGACAGTCCAGAGATCTCCAACGTATCTGAGAGCCCAGAACTCCCCAATGTACCCGAGAGTGCAAAGATCCCCAATGTATCTGAGAGCCCAGAGATCCCCAAAGTATCTGAGAGCCCAGAGATCCCCAAAGTACCGGAGAGACTAGAGATCCCCAACGTATCTGAGAGCCCAGAGATCCCCAAAGTTCCTGAAAGTTCAGAGAGCCCCAATGTAACAGAGGGTCCAGAGATCCCCAATGTACCCGAGGGTCCAGAGATCCCCAATGCAGTCGAGAGCCCCGAAATTCCCATTGTACCTGAGAGCCTGGAGATCCCCAGAGTACACGAGTGCCCGGAGATCCCCAATGTTCCCGAGAGTCCGGAGAACCCCAAGGCACATGAGAGTCCAGAGATCCCCAATGTATCCTAGAATCCAGAGATTCAAAGTGTCCCCGAGAGTCCGGAGATCCACAATGTATCAAAAAATCCAGTGATCCCCAGTGTACCCAAGAGCCCGTAGATCCCCAATGTATCCGAGAATCCAGAGATCCCGAATGTACCGGAGAGTCCAGAGATCCCCAATGTGCCCGAAAGTACAGAAATCCCACATGTACCCGAAAGCCCAGAGATCCCCAATGTACCCGAGAGCCCGAGGATCCCCAATGTTCCCGAGAGTCCAGAGATCCCCAATGTATCCTAGAATGCAGAGATCCCCAGTGCACTCAAGAGTCCAGAGATCCCCAATGTATCTTAGAATCCACAGATCCCCAGTGTTCCCAAAAGCCCATAGATCCCCAATGTATACAAGAATCTAGAGATCCCAGATGTACCCGAGAGCCAAGAAATCCCCAATGTCTCTGAGAGCCCAGAGATCCCCAAAGTACCCGAGAGCCCGGAAATTCCCAATGTACCAGAGAGCCCAGACATCCCCAATGAACACGAGTGTCCAGAAATCCCCAATGTATCCGAGAGTCCAGAGATCGCCAATCCAACCGAGAGTCCAGAGATCCCCAAAGTATCTGAGAGCACAGAGATCCCCAATGTACCCGAGAGTCCAGAGATCCCCAAAGTATCTGAGAGCCCAGAGGTCCCCAATGAACCCGAGTGTCCAGATATCCCCAATGTACCGGAGAGTATGGAGATCCGCAATGTACCCGAGAGTCCAGCGATCCCCAATGTACCCGAGGGCCCAGAGATCCACAAAGTAGCCGAGAGCCCAGAGATCCACAATATACCCGAGATCCCAGAGATCCCCATTGAACCCGAGAGCCCAGGGATCCCCAATGTACCCAAGAGCCCAGTGATCCCCAAAGAACCCGAAAGCCCGACGATTCCCAATGCACCCACGAGACCGGAGATACCCAATGTACCCGAGGGTCCAGAGATCCCCAATGTAGCCGAGAGCCCAGAAATACCAATTGTACCTGAGTGCCCGGAGACCCCAGGGTACCCGAGTTCCGGAGATCCCTAATGTTCCCGAGAGTCCTGAGAACCCCAATGCACCTGAGAGTCCAGAGATCCCCAATGTATCCTAGAATCCAGAGATCCCCAGTATACCCGAGAGGCCGGAGATCCCCAATGTATCTTAGAATCCATAGATCTCCAGTGTACCCAAGATCCTGTAGATCCCCAATGTATGCGAGAATCCAGAGATCCCCAATGTACCCGTAAGTACAGAAATCCCACATGTACCCGAAAGCCCTGAGATCCCCAATGTACCCGAGAGCCCAGAGATCCCCAATGTTCCCTAGAGTCCAGAGATCCCCAATGTATCCTAGAATGCAGAGATCCCCAGTGCACCCAAGATTCCAGAAATCCCCAATGTATCTTAGAATCCACAGATCCCCAGAGTCCACTAGAGCCCATAGATCCCCAATGTATCCGAGAATCCAGAGATCCTCAGTGTACCCGAGAGTCCAGAGATCCCCAATGTACCCGAAAGCACAGAAATCCCACATGTACCTGAAAGCCCAGAGATCCCCAATGTACCCGAGAGCCCGGAGATCCCCAATGTACCCAAGAGCCCGAAGATCCCCAATGTACCCGAGAGCCTAGGGATCCCCAATGTACCCGAGAGCCCGAACAACCCCAATGTACCCGAGAGCCAAGACACCCCAATGTTCCTGAGAGTTCATAAACCCCCAGTGTACCTGAGAGTCCAGAGATCCACAAAGTATCTGAGAGTCCCGAGATACCGAATGTACCCGAGAGTCCAGAGCTCCCCAAAGGATCTGAGAGCCTAGAGATCCCTAAGGTTCCTGAGATTTCAGAGATCCCCAATGTACCCTAGTGTCCAGAGATCTCCAAAGTATCTGAGAGCCCAGAGATCCCCAAGGTACCCGAGATTCCAGAGATCCCTAAAGTATCTGAGAGCCCAGAGAACCCCAAAGTATCTGAGAGCCCAGAGATCCCCAATGGACCTGAGAGTCCAGTAATCCCCAAAGTATCTGAGAGCCCAGAGATCCCCAATGAACCCGAGTGTCCAGATATCCCCAATGTACCCGAAAGTCCTGAGATCCCACATGTACCCGAGTGTCCAGACATTCCCAATGTACCGAAGAGAATGGAGATCCGCAATGTACCCGAGATTGCAGCGATCCACAATGTACCCGAGGGCCCAGAGATCCACAAAGTAGCGGAGAGCCCAGAGATCCACAATATACCAGAGAGCCCAGACATCCCCAATGTACCCGAGATTCCAGAAATCCCCAATGTATCCGAGAGTCTGGAGATCGCCAATCCACCCGAGAGTCCAGAGATCCCCAAATTATCTGAGTGCACCGAGATCCCCAATGTACCCAAGAGTCCAGAGATCCCCAAAGTATCTGAGAGCCCAGAGATCCCCAATGAACCCGAATGTCCAGAGATGGCCAATGTATCCGATTATCTACAGATTCCCAATGTACCTGAGAGTCCAGAGATCCCCAATGTACCCGAGGGTCCAGAGATCCCCAATGTACCCGAGGGTCCAGAGATCCCCAAAGTAGCCGAGAGCCCAGAGATCCACAATATACCCGAGTGCCCAGAGATCCCCATTGTACCTGAGAGCCCAGAGATCCCCAATGTACCTGAGAGCACGAAGGACCTCAGATTATCCAAGAGCGCGGAGATCCCCAATGTTCCCGAGAGTCCAGAGAACCCCAAAGCACCAGAGAGTCCAGAGATCCCCAATGTATCCAAGAATCCAGAGATCCCCAGTGTACCCGAGAGTCCGGAGATCACCAATGTATCCGATTATCTACAGATTCCCAATGTACCCGAGAGTCCGAAGATCGCCAATGTATCCGAGAGCCCTGAAATCCCCAATGTAGCCAAGTGCCCAGAGATCCCCAAAGAACCCGAAAGCCCGATGATTCCCAATGCACCTGAGAGACCGGAGATCCCCAATGTATCCGAGAATCCAGAAATCCCCAATGTAACCGAGAGCCCAGAAATCCCCAATGTACCAGAGAGCCCAGACATCCCCAATGTATCCGAGAGTCCAGAAATCCCCAATGTATCTGAGAGTCCGGAGATCGCCAATCCACCCGAGAGTCCAGTGATCCCCAAATTATCTGAGTGCACAGAGATCCCCAATGTACCCGAGAGTCCAGAGATCCCCAAAGTAACTGAGAGCCCAGAGATCCCCAATGAACCCAAATGTCCAGAGATCGCCAATGTACCCGAAAGTCCTGAGATCCCACATGTGCCCGAGTGTCCAGAGATTCCCTATTTACCTGAGAGTATGGAGGTCCCCAATGTACCCGAGAGTCCAGAGATCCCCCATATTCCTGAGAGTTCAGAGATCCCCAAGGCACCTGAGAGCCCAGAGATCCCCAATGTTTCCGAGAGTCCAGAGATCACCAATGTACCTGAGGGCCCAGAGATCCCCAATGAACCCGAGAGCCCGAAGATCCCCATGGTACCCGAGAGTCCAGGGATCCACAATGTACCCGATTTCCCAAACATCCCCAATGTAGCTGAGAGCCCGGAGATCCCCAATGTATCCGAGAATCCAGAGAACCCCAGTGCAGCCGTGAGTCCAGAGATCCGCAAAGTATCTGAGAGCCAGAGCTCACAATGTACCCGAGAATACAGAGATCCCCAAAGTATCTGAAAACCCAGAGATCCCCAATGTTCCTGATAGTTCAGAGATCCCCAATGTACCTGACAGTCCAGAGATCCCCAACGTATCTGAGAGCCCAGAACTCCCCAATGTACCCGAGAGTGCAAAGATCCCCAATGTATCTGAGAGCCCAGAGATCCCCAAAGTATCTGAGAGCCCAGAGATCCCCAAAGTACCGGAGAGACTAGAGATCCCCAACGTATCTGAGAGCCCAGAGATCCCCAAAGTTCCTGAAAGTTCAGAGAGCCCCAATGTAACAGAGGGTCCAGAGATCCCCAATGTACCCGAGGGTCCAGAGATCCCCAATGCAGTCGAGAGCCCCGAAATTCCCATTGTACCTGAGAGCCTGGAGATCCCCAGAGTACACGAGTGCCCGGAGATCCCCAATGTTCCCGAGAGTCCGGAGAACCCCAAGGCACATGAGAGTCCAGAGATCCCCAATGTATCCTAGAATCCAGAGATTCAAAGTGTCCCCGAGAGTCCGGAGATCCACAATGTATCAAAAAATCCAGTGATCCCCAGTGTACCCAAGAGCCCGTAGATCCCCAATGTATCCGAGAATCCAGAGATCCCGAATGTACCGGAGAGTCCAGAGATCCCCAATGTGCCCGAAAGTACAGAAATCCCACATGTACCCGAAAGCCCAGAGATCCCCAATGTACCCGAGAGCCCGAGGATCCCCAATGTTCCCGAGAGTCCAGAGATCCCCAATGTATCCTAGAATGCAGAGATCCCCAGTGCACTCAAGAGTCCAGAGATCCCCAATGTATCTTAGAATCCACAGATCCCCAGTGTTCCCAAAAGCCCATAGATCCCCAATGTATACAAGAATCTAGAGATCCCAGATGTACCCGAGAGCCAAGAAATCCCCAATGTCTCTGAGAGCCCAGAGATCCCCAAAGTACCCGAGAGCCCGGAAATTCCCAATGTACCAGAGAGCCCAGACATCCCCAATGAACACGAGTGTCCAGAAATCCCCAATGTATCCGAGAGTCCAGAGATCGCCAATCCAACCGAGAGTCCAGAGATCCCCAAAGTATCTGAGAGCACAGAGATCCCCAATGTACCCGAGAGTCCAGAGATCCCCAAAGTATCTGAGAGCCCAGAGGTCCCCAATGAACCCGAGTGTCCAGATATCCCCAATGTACCGGAGAGTATGGAGATCCGCAATGTACCCGAGAGTCCAGCGATCCCCAATGTACCCGAGGGCCCAGAGATCCACAAAGTAGCCGAGAGCCCAGAGATCCACAATATACCCGAGATCCCAGAGATCCCCATTGAACCCGAGAGCCCAGGGATCCCCAATGTACCCAAGAGCCCAGTGATCCCCAAAGAACCCGAAAGCCCGACGATTCCCAATGCACCCACGAGACCGGAGATACCCAATGTACCCGAGGGTCCAGAGATCCCCAATGTAGCCGAGAGCCCAGAAATCCCAATTGTACCTGAGTGCCCGGAGACCCCAGGGTACCCGAGTTCCGGAGATCCCTAATGTTCCCGAGAGTCCTGAGAACCCCAATGCACCTGAGAGTCCAGAGATCCCCAATGTATCCTAGAATCCAGAGATCCCCAGTATACCCGAGAGGCCGGAGATCCCCAATGTATCTTAGGATCCATAGATCTCCAGTGTACCCAAGATCCTGTAGATCCCCAATGTATGCGAGAATCCAGAGATCCCCAATGTACCCGTAAGTACAGAAATCCCACATGTACCCGAAAGCCCTGAGATCCCCAATGTACCCGAGAGCCCAGAGATCCCCAATGTTCCCTAGAGTCCAGAGATCCCCAATGTATCCTAGAATGCAGAGATCCCCAGTGCACCCAAGATTCCAGAAATCCCCAATGTATCTTAGAATCCACAGATCCCCAGAGTCCACTAGAGCCCATAGATCCCCAATGTATCCGAGAATCCAGAGATCCTCAGTGTACCCGAGAGTCCAGAGATCCCCAATGTACCCGAAAGCACAGAAATCCCACATGTACCTGAAAGCCCAGAGATCCCCAATGTACCCGAGAGCCCGGAGATCCCCAATGTACCCAAGAGCCCGAAGATCCCCAATGTACCCGAGAGCCTAGGGATCCCCAATGTACCCGAGAGCCCGAACAACGCCAATGTACCCGAGAGCCAAGACACCCCAATGTTCCTGAGAGTTCATAAACCCCCAGTGTACCTGAGAGTCCAGAGATCCACAAAGTATCTGAGAGTCCCGAGATACCGAATGTACCCGAGAGTCCAGAGCTCCCCAAAGGATCTGAGAGCCTAGAGATCCCTAAGGTTCCTGAGATTTCAGAGATCCCCAATGTACCCTAGTGTCCAGAGATCTCCAAAGTATCTGAGAGCCCAGAGATCCCCAAGGTACCCGAGATTCCAGAGATCCCTAAAGTATCTGAGAGCCCAGAGAACCCCAAAGTATCTGAGAGCCCAGAGATCCCCAATGGACCTGAGAGTCCAGTAATCCCCAAAGTATCTGAGAGCCCAGAGATCCCCAATGAACCCGAGTGTCCAGATATCCCCAATGTACCCGAAAGTCCTGAGATCCCACATGTACCCGAGTGTCCAGACATTCCCAATGTACCGAAGAGAATGGAGATCCGCAATGTACCCGAGATTGCAGCGATCCACAATGTACCCGAGGGCCCAGAGATCCACAAAGTAGCGGAGAGCCCAGAGATCCACAATATACCAGAGAGCCCAGACATCCCCAATGTACCCGAGATTCCAGAAATCCCCAATGTATCCGAGAGTCTGGAGATCGCCAATCCACCCAAGAGTCCAGAGATCCCCAAATTATCTGAGTGCACCGAGATCCCCAATGTACCCAAGAGTCCAGAGATCCCCAAAGTATCTGAGAGCCCAGAGATCCCCAATGAACCCGAATGTCCAGAGATGGCCAATGTATCCGATTATCTACAGATTCCCAATGTACCTGAGAGTCCAGAGATCCCCAATGTACCCGAGGGTCCAGAGATCCCCAAAGTAGCCGAGAGCCCAGAGATCCACAATATACCCGAGTGCCCAGAGATCCCCATTGTACCTGAGAGCCCAGAGATCCCCAATGTACCTGAGAGCACGAAGGACCTCAGATTATCCAAGAGCGCGGAGATCCCCAATGTTCCCGAGAGTCCAGAGAACCCCAAAGCACCAGAGAGTCCAGAGATCCCCAATGTATCCAAGAATCCAGAGATCCCCAGTGTACCCGAGAGTCCGGAGATCACCAATGTATCCGATTATCTACAGATTCCCAATGTACCCGAGAGTCCGAAGATCTCCAATGTATCCGAGAGCCCTGAAATCCCCAATGTAGCCAAGTGCCCAGAGATCCCCAAAGAACCCGAATGCCCGATGATTCCCAATGCACCTGAGAGACCGGAGATCCCCAATGTATCCGAGAATCCAGAAATCCCCAATGTAACCGAGAGCCCAGAAATCCCCAATGTACCAGAGAGCCCAGACATCCCCAATGTATCCGAGAGTCCAGAAATCCCCAATGTATCTGAGAGTCTGGAGATCGCCAATCCACCCTAGAGTCCAGAGATCCCCAAATTATCTGAGTGCACAGAGATCCCCAATGTACCCAAGAGTCCAGAGATCCCCAAAGTAACTGAGAGCCCAGAGATCCCCAATGAACCCAAATGTCCAGAGATCGCCAATGTACCCGAAAGTCCTGAGATCCCACATGTACCCGAGTGTCCAGAGATTCCCTATTTACCTGAGAGTATGGAGGTCCCCAATGTACCCGAGAGTCCAGAGATCCCCCATATTCCTGAGAGTTCAGAGATCCCCAAGGCACCTGAGAGCCCAGAGATCCCCAATGTTTCCGAGAGTCCAGAGATCACCAATGTACCTGAGGGCCCAGAGATCCGCAATGTACCCGAGAGCCCGAAGATCCCCATGGTACCCGAGAGTCCAGGGATCCACAATGTACCCGATTTCCCAAACATCCCCAATGTAGCTGAGAGCCCGGAGATCCCCAATGTATCCGAGAATCCAGAGAACCCCAGTGTAGCTGAGAGTCCAGAGATCCGCAAAGTATCTGAGAGCCCAGAGCTCACAATGTACCCGAGAATACAGAGATCCCCAAAGTATCTGAAAACCCAGAGATCCCCAATGTTCCTGATAGTTCAGAGATCCCCAATGTACCTGACAGTCCAGAGATCCCCAACGTATCTGAGAGCCCAGAACTCCCCAATGTACCCGAGAGTGCAAAGATCACAAATTTATCTGAGAGCCCAGAGATCCCCAAAGTATCTGAGAGCCCAGAGATCCCCAAAGTACCGGAGAGACTAGAGATCCCCAACGTATCTGAGAGCCCAGAGATCCCCAAAGTTCCTGAAAGTTCAGAGAGCCCCAATGTAACAGAGGGTCCAGAGATCCCCAATGTACCCAAATGTCCAGAAATCCTACATGTACACGAAAGCCCAGAGATCCACAATGTACCCAAGAGCCTAAAGATGCCCAATGTACCAGAGAGCCTAGGGATCCCCAATGCACCCGAGAGCCCGAACAACCCAAATGTACCCGAGAGCCCGGACACCCCGATGTTCCTGAGAGTTCAGAAATCCCCAGTGTACCCGATAGTCCAGAGATCCACAAAGTATCTGAGAGTCCCGAGATACCGAATGTACCCGAGAGTCCAGAGCTCCCCAAAGGATTTGAGAGCCCAGAGATCCCTAATGTTCCTGAGAGTTCAGAGATCCCCAATGTACCCGAGTGTCCAGAGATCCCCAAAGTATCTGAGAGCCCAGAAATCCCCATGGTACCCGAGATTCCAGAGATCCCTAAAGTATCTGAGAGCCCAGATATCCCCAATGTTCCAGAGAGTTCAGAGAACCCCAAAGTACCCGAGGGTCCATCGATCCCTAATGTACCCGAGGGTCCAGAGATCCACAATATACACGAGAGCCCGGAGATCCCCAATGTACCCGAGAGTCTAGAGATCCCCAATGTATCTGAGAGCCCAGAGATCCCAATGATCCTGAGATTTCAGAGATCCCCAATGTACCCCAGGGTCCAGAGATCACCAATGTACCCGAGGGTCCAGAGAACACCAATGTAGCCGAGAGCCCAGAGATCCACAATATACCCGAAAGCCCGGAGATCCCCATTGTACCCCAGGGCACAGGGAACCCCAATCTACCCGATAGCCCGACGATCCCCAGAGTACCCGAGAGCCCAGAGATCCGCAATTTTCCTGAGAGTCCGGAGAACCCCAATGCACCTGAGAGTCCAGAGATCCCCAGTGTATCCTAGAATCCAGAGATCCCCAGTGTACCCGAGAGTCTGGAGATCCCCAATGTATCCGAGAATCCAGACATCCCCAATGCACATGAGAGTCCAGAAATCCCCAATATATCCGAGAGTCCGGAGATCGCCAATCCAACCAAGAGTCCAGAGATCCCCAAAGTATCTGAGAGCACAGAGATCCCCAATGTACCCGAGAGTCCAGAGATCCCCAATGAACCCGAGTGTCCAGTTATCCCCAATGTACCCGAATGTCCTGAGATCCCACATGTACCCGAGTGTCCAGAGATTCCCAATGTACTGGAGAGTATGGAGATCCGCAATGTACCCGAGAGTCCAGCGATCCCCAATGTACCCGAGGGTCCAGAGATCCACAAAGTAGCCGAGAGCCCAGAGATCCACAATATACCCGAGATCCCAGAGATCCCCATTGTACCCGAGAGCCCAGGGATACGAAATGTACCCAAGAGCCCAGAGATCCCCAAAGAACCCGAAAGCCCGACGATTCCCAATGCACCCAAGAGACCGGAGATCACAATGTACCTGAGGGTTCAGAGATCCCCAATGTAGCCGAGAGCCCAGAAATCCCCATTGTACCAGAGAGCCCGGAAGCCCCAGGGTACCCGAGTGCCCGGAGATCCCTAATGTTCCCGAGAGTCCTGAGAACCCCAATGCACCTGAGAGTCCAGAAATCCACAATGTATCCTAGATTCCAGAGATCCCCAGTGTACCTGAGAGGCCGGAGATCCCCAATGTATCTTAGAATCCACAGATCTCCAGTGTAACCTAGAGCCTGTAGATCTCCAATGTATGCGAGAATCCAGAGATCCCCAATGTACCCGAGAGCCCAGAGATCCCCAATGTTCCCGAGAGTCCAAAGATCCCCAGTGTATCCTAGAATGCAGAGATCCCCAGTGCACCCAAGATTCTGGAAATCCCCAATGTATCCTAGAATCCACAGATCCCCAGTGTCCGCGAGAGCCCATATATCCCCAATGTATCTGAGAGCCCGGAGATCCCCAATGTACCCAAGAGCCCGATGATCCCCAATGTACCTGAGAGCCTAGGGATCCCCAATGTACCCGAGAGCCCGAACAAACCCAATGTACCCAAGAGCCCAGACACCCCAATGTTCCTGAGAGTTCAGAAACCCCCAGTGTACCCGAGAGTCCAGAGATCCAAAATGGGTCTGAGAAACCAGAGATCCCTAATGTTCCTGAGAGTTCAGAGATCCCCAATGTACCCGAGTTTCCAGAGATCCCCAAAGAATCTGAGAGCCCAGAGATCCCCAAGGTACCCGAGAGTCCAGAGATCCCTAAAGTATCTGAGAGCCCAGAGATCCCCCAAGTATCTGAGAGCCCAGAGATCCCCAATGGACCTGAGAGTCCAGTAATCCCCAAAGTATCTGAGAGCCCAGAGATCCCCAATGCACCTGAGAGTATGGAGATCCCCAATGTTCCTGCGAGTCCAGCGATCACCATGTTCCTGAGAGTTCAGAGATCCCCAATGTGTCTGAGATTCCAGAGATCCCCAATGTAGCCAAGAACCCAGATATTCCAATGTATCCGAGAGCCCAGAGATCCTCAATGTACCTGAGAGTCCAGAGATCCCCAAATCATCTGAGAGTCCGGCGATCCCACATGTTCCTGAGAGTCTAGAGATCCCCAAAGTATCTGAGAGCCCAGAGATCCCCAATGTACCCGAGATTCTAGAGATTCCCAAAGTATCTGAGAGCCCAGAGATCCCCAATGATCCTGAGATTTCAGAGATCCCCAATGTACCCCAGGGTCCAGAGATCCCCAATGTACCCGATGGTCCAGAGAACACCAATGTAGCCGAGAGCCCAGCGATCCACAATAAACCCGAGAGCCCGGAGATCCCCATTGTACCCGAGGGCCCAGGGAACCCCAATGTACCCGATAGCCCGACGATCCCCAGAGTACCCGAGAGCCCAGAGATCCCCAATTTACCTGAGAGTCCGGAGAACCCCAATGCACCTGAGAGTCCAGAGATCCCCAATGTATCCTAGAATCCAGAGATCACCAGTGTACCCGAGAGTCCGGAGACCCCCAATGTATCCGAGAATCCAGAGATCCCCAATGTAACTGAGAGCCCAGAAATACCCAATGTACCAGAGAGCCCAGACATCCCCAATGTACACGAGAGCACAGAGATCCACAAAGTATCTGAGGGCCCAGAGATCCCCAATGAACCCGAGTGTCCAGATATCCCCAATGTACCCGAAAGTCCTGAGATCCCACATGTACCCGAGTGTCCAGAGATTCCCAATGTACCGGAGAGTATGGAGATCCGCAATGTACCCAAGAGTCCAGCGATCCCCAATGTACCCGAGGTTCCAGAAATCCACAAAGTAGCCGAGAGCCCAGAGATCCACAAAATACCCGAGATCCAAGATATCCCCATTGTACCCGAGAGCCCAGGGATCCACAATGTACGCAAGAGCCCAGAGATCCCCAAAGAACCCGAAAGCCCGAAGATTCCCAATGCACCCAAGAGACCGGAGATCCCCAATGTATCTGAGAATCCAGAAATCCCCAATGTAACCGAGAGCCCAGACATCCCCATTGTACCCGAGAGTCCAGAAATCCCCAATGTATCCGAGAGTCCAGAGATCGCCAATCCACCCAAGAGTCCAGAGATCCCCAAATTATCTGAGTGCTCAGAGATCCCCAATGTACCCAAGAGTCCAGAGATCCCCAAAGTATCTGAGAGCCCAGAGATCCCCAATGAACCCAAATGCCCAGAGATCGCCAATCCACCTGACAGTCCAGAGATCCCCAAATTATCTGAGTGCACAGAGATCCCCAATGTACCCAAGAGTCCAGACTTCCCCAAAGTATCTGAGAGCCCAGAGATCCCCAATGAACCCGAATGTCCAGAGATCATCAATGTATCCGATTATCTACAGATTCCCAATGTATCTGAGAGTCCGGAGATCGCCAATGTACCCTAGAGCCCAGAAATCCCCAATGTACCCGAGGGTCCAGAGATAACCAATGTACCCGAGAGCAGGAAGGTCCGCAGATTATCCAAGAGCGCGGATATCCCTAGTGTTCCCGAGAGTCCGGAGAACCCCAAAGCACCAGAGAGTACAGAGATTCCCAATGTATCCAAGAATCCAGAGATCCCCAGTGTACCCGAGAGTCCAGAGATCACCAATGTATCCGATTATCTACAGATTCCCAATGCACCCGAGAGTCCGGAGATCACCAATGTATCCGAGAGCCCAGAAATCCCCAATGTAGCCAAGTGCCCAGAGATCCCCAAAGAACCCGAAAGCCCGAAGATTCCCAATGCACCCAACAGACCGGAGATCCCCAATGTATCCGAGAATCCAGAAATCCCCAATGTAACCGAGAGCCCAGAAATCCCCAATGTACCAGAGAGCCCAGACATCCCCAATGTACCCAAGAGTCCAGAAATCCCCAATGTATCCGAGAGTCCGGAGATCGCCAATCCACCCGAGAGTCCAGAGATCCCCAAATTATCTGAGTGCACAGAGATCCCCAATGTACCCAAGAGTCCAGAGATCCCCAAAGTATCTTAGAGCCCAGAGATCGCCAATGAACCCAAATGCCCAGAGATCGCCAATGTACCCGAAAGTCCTGACATCCCACATGTACCCAAGTGTCCAGAGATTCCCTATTTACCTGAGAGCATGGAGATCCCCAATGTACACGAGAGTCCAGAGATCCCCCATATTCCTGAGAGTTCAGAGATCCCCAAGGCACCTGAGAGTCCAGAGATACCCAAATTATCTGAGTGCACAGAGATCCCCAATGTACCCAAGAGTCCAGAGATCCCCAAAGTATCTGAGAGCCCAGAGATCCCCAAAGAACCCGAATGTCCAGAGATTGCCAATGTATCCGATTATCTACAGATTCCTAATGTACCTGAGAGTCCGCAGATCGCCAATGAACTCTAGAGCCCACAGATCCCCAATGTACCCGAGGATCCAGAGATCCCCATTGTACCCAAGAGCCCAGAGATCCCCAATGTACCCGAGAGCACGAAGGTCCCCAGATTATCCAAGAGCGCGGAGATCCCCAATGTTCCCGAGATTCCGGAGAACCCCAAAGCACCAGAGAGTCCACAGATCCCCAATGCATCCAAGAATCCAGAGATCCCCAGTGTACCCGAGAGTCCGGAGATCACCAATGTATCCGATTGCCTACAGATTCCCAATGTACCCGAGAGTCCGGAGATCGCCAATGTATCCGAGAGCCCAGAAATCCCCAATGTAGCCGAGTGCCCAGAGATCCCCAAAAAACCCGAAAGCCCGATGATTCCCAATGCACCCAAGAGACCGGAGATCCCCAATGTGTACGAGAATCCAGAAATCCCCAATGTAACCGAGAGCCCAGAAATCCCCAATGTACCAGAGAGCCCAGACATCCCCAATGTACCCGAGAGTCCAGAAATCCCCAATGTATCCGAGAGTCCGGAGATCGCCAATCCACCCGAGAGACCAGAGATCCCCAAAATTATCTGAGTGCACAGAGATCCCCAATGTACCCAAGAGTCCAGAGATCCCCAAAGTATCTGAGAGCCCAGAGATCCCCAATGAACCCAAATGTCCAGAGATCGCCAATGTACCCGAAAGTCCTGAGATCCCACATATACCCGAGTGTCCAGAGATTCCCAATGTACCGGAGAGTATGGAGATCCGCAATGTACCCGAGAGTCCAGCAATCCCCAATGTACCCGAGGTTCCAGAAATCCACAAAGTAGCCGAGAGCCCAGAGATCCACAATATACCCGAGATCCCAGAGATCCCCATTGTACCCGAGAGCCCAGGGATCCACAATGTACCCAAGAGCCCAGAGATCCCCAAAGAACCCGAAAGCCTGAAGATTCCCAATGCACCCAAGAGACCGGAGATCCCCAATGTATCTGAGAAGCCAGAAATCCCCAATGTAACCGAGAGCCCAGACATCCCCATTGTACCCGAGAGTCCAGAAATCCCCAATGTATCCGAGAGTCCAGAGATCGCCAATCCACCCGAGAGTCCAGAGATCCCCAAATTATCTGAGTGCTCAGAGATCCCCAATGTACCCAAGAGTCCAGAGATCCCGAAAGTATCTGAGAGCCCAGAGATCCCCAATGAACCCAAATGCCCAGAGATCGCCAATCCACCTGAGAGTCCAGAGATCCCCAAATTATCTGAGTGCACAGAGATCCCCAATGTACCCAAGAGTCCAGACTTCCCCAAAGTATCTGAGAGCCCAGAGATCCCCAATGAACCCGAATGTCCAGAGATCATCAATGTATCCGATTATCTACAGATTCCCAATGTATCTGAGAGTCCGGAGATCGCCAATGTACCCTAGAGACCAGAAATCCCCAATGTACCCGAGGGTCCAGAGATCCCCAAAGTAGCCGATGGCCCAGAGATCCACAATATACCCGAGAGACCAGAGATCCCCATTGTACCCGAGAGCCCAGAGATACCCAATGTACCCGAGAGCAGGAAGGTCCGCAGATTATCCAAGAGCGCGGATATCCCCAATGTTCCCGAGAGTCCGGAGAACCCCAAAGCACCAGAGAGTCCAGAGATTCCCAATGTATCCAAGAATCCAGAGATCCCCAGTGTACCCGAGAGTCCAGAGATCACCAATGTATCCGATTATCTACAGATTCCCAATGCACCCGAGAGTCCGGAGATCGCCAATCTATCCGAGAGCCCAGAAATCCCCAATGTAGCCAAGTGCCCAGAGATCCCCAAAGAACCCGAAAGCCCGAAGATTCCCAATACACCCAACAGACCGGAGATCCCCAATGTATCCGAGAATCCAGAAATCCCCAATGTAACCGAGAGCCCAGAAATCCCCAATGTACCAGAGAGCCCAGACATCCCCAATGTACCCAAGAGTCCAGAAATCCCCAATGTATCCGAGAGTCCGGAGATCGCCAATCCACCCGAGAGTCCAGAGATCCCCAATTTATCTGAGTGCACAGAGATCCCCAATGTACCCAAGAGTCCAGAGATCCCCAAAGTATCTTAGAGCCCAGAGATCGCCAATGAACCCAAATGCCCAGAGATCGCCAATGTACCCGAAAGTCCTGACATCCCACATGTACCCAAGTGTCCAGAGATTCCCTATTTACCTGAGAGCATGGAGATCCCCAATGTACCCGAGAGTCCAGAGATCCCCCATATTCCTGAGAGTTCAGAGATCCCCAAGGCACCTGAGAGTCCAGAGATACCCAAATTATCTGAGTGCACAGAGATCCCCAATGTACCCAAGAGTCCAGAGATCCCCAAAGTATCTGAGAGCCCAGAGATCCCCAAAGAACCCGAATGTCCAGAGATTGCCAATGTATCCGATTATCTACAGATTCCTAATGTACCTGAGAGTCCGCAGATCGCCAATGAACCCTAGAGCCCACAGATCCCCAATGTACCCGAGGATCCAGAGATCCCCAAAGTAGCCGAGAGTCCAGAGATCCACAATATACCTTAGAGACCAGAGATCCCCATTGTACCCAAGAGCCCAGAGATCCCCAATGTACCCGAGAGCACGAAGGTCCCCAGATTATCCAAGAGCGCGGAGATCCCCAATGTTCCCGAGATTCCGGAGAACCCCAAAGCACCAGAGAGTCCAGAGATCCCCAATGTATCCAAGAATCCAGAGATCCCCAGTGTACCCGAGAGTCCGGAGATCACCAATGTATCCGATTACCTACAGATTCCCAATGTACCCGAGAGTCCGGAGATCGCCAATGTATCCGAGAGCCCAGAAATCCCCAATGTAGCCAAGTGCCCAGAGATCCCCAAAAAACCCGAAAGCCCGATGATTCCCAATGCACCCAAGAGACCGGAGATCCCCAATGTGTACGAGAATCCAGAAATCCCCAATGTAACCGAGAGCCCAGAAATCCCCAATGTACCAGAGAGCCCAGACATCCCCAATGTACCCGAGAGTCCAGAAATCCCCAATGTATCCGAGAGTCCGGAGATCGCCAATCCACCCGAGAGTCCAGAGATCCCCAAATTATTTGAGTGCACAGAGATCCCCAATGTACCCAAGAGTCCAGAGATCCCCAAAGTATCTGAGAGCCCAGAGATCCCCAATGAACCCAAATGTCCAGAGATCGCCAATGTACTCGAAAGTCGTGAGATCCCACATATACCCGAGTGTCCAGAGATTCCCAATGTACCGGAGAGTATGGAGATCCGCAATGTACCCGAGAGTCCAGCGATCCCCAATGTACCCGAGGTTCCAGAAATCCACAAAGTAGCCGAGAGCCCAGAGATCCACAATATACCTGAGATCCAAGAGATCCCCATTGTACCCGAGAGCCCAGGGATCCACAATGTACCCAAGAGTCCAGAGATCCCCAAAGAACCCGAAAGCCCGAAGATTCCCAATGCACCCAAGAGACCGGAGATCCCCAATGTATCTGAGAAGCCAGAAATCCCCAATGTAACCGAGAGCCCAGACATCCCCATGGTACCCGAGAGTCCAGAAATCCCCAATGTATCCGAGAGTCCAGAGATCGCCAATCCACCCGAGAGTCCAGAGATCCCCAAATTATCTGAGTGCTCAGAGATCCCCAATGTACCCGAGTCCAGAGATCCCCAAAGTATCTGAGAGCCCAGAGATCCCCATGAACCCAAATGCCCAGAGATCGCCAATCCACCTGAGAGTCCAGAGATCCCCAAATTATCTGAGTGCACAGAGATCCCCAATGTACCCAAGAGTCCAGACTTCTCCAAAGTATCTGAGAGCCCAGAGATCCCCAATGAACCCGAATGTCCAGAGATCATCAATGTATCCGATTATCTACAGATTCCCAATGTATCTGAGAGTCCGGAGATCGCCAATGTACCCTAGAGCCCAGAAATCCCCAATGTACCCGAGGGTCCAGAGATCCCCAAAGTAGCTGAGGGCCCAGAGATCCACAATATACCCGAGAGACCAGAGATCCCCATTGTACCCGAGAGCCCAGAGATACCCAATGTACCCGAGAGCAGGAAGGTCCGCAGATTATCCAAGAGCGCGGATATCCCCAATGTTCCCGAGAGTCCGGAGAACCCCAAAGCACCAGAGAGTCCAGAGATTCCCAATGTATCCAAGAATCCAGAGATCCCCAGTGTACCCGAGAGTCCAGAGATCACCAATGTATCCGATTATCTACAGATTCCCAATGCACCCGAGGTTCCGGAGATCGCCAATGTATCCGAGAGCCCAGAAATCCCCAATGTAGCCAAGTGCCCAGAGATCCCCAAAGAACCCGAAAGCCCGAAGATTCCCAATGCACCCAAGAGACCGGAGATCCCCAATGTATCCGAGAATCCAGAAATCCCCAATGTACCCAAGAGTCCAGAAATCCCAATGTATCCGAGAGTCCGCAGATCGCCAATCCACCC